>NC_137881.1:5238656-5416156 GCF_963924005.1 Protomyctophum bolini
CATCGAGGTCAGAGGGGTTCCATGCCAAGCACCCCCAAAAATTGGCTGTATAGCGCCCTCTATTGCATGCAACACCAAACAACAGTGCAACACATTACAGCAATGTAACACAAATAATGCAAGGCAACACAACAATTCAAGGCAACGCAACAATGCAGGACACACAACAAATGCAGGACACACAATACAACAATGCAACACACACAATTAAATACAACAATGCAAGACAACGCAACAATGCAAGACATCTCTGTATTAAAACTTACTGATTGTAGCTCCAGTCGTGTTCTGAATCCTGGAGAGGAAAGATACTATAGCAGAGAGAGAGAGAGAGAGAGAGAGAGAGAGACTCCAATTAATATTGTAAAATCAATGTTAATTTAACTCTGAGAGTGTACAAATGGAACCAAATGGAACCGGCGTTTGTACACGCTAGTCGCTCTGGATTAAGAGCGTCTGCTAAATGCCTAAATTGTAAATTGTAAATTGTACACTCTCAGAGTTACAGACCCACAAGGGTCCATTTGGTTCCATTTGTACTCTCAGAGTTACAAACCCACAAGGGCACATTTGGTTCCAAACTATCATTTAGCTATAGGGACCCCCTGGAACTCCCTCAAGGACCCCTGCCGGGGGTACTTTGGGGTCTCTCTATCTATGGCCTGTATGTCATCGTCAATATACTGTCCATGTTGGTCTCACTCACTACACCGTCTCATGAAGCAATAAGTAATAATCATCCATTAATTAAGAGAACTCACAGAACAGACACAGGTGTTTCCATGTGATGATCATCATGACCATGACGACGATGACAATGAAGACCACCGCGCAGATGACCACCCTTCTCTGTCTCTTTATATCTCCACGTAGATGCGATGGTGTTGTTGCAGTAAGTATATATAGTCAGCAAACCAGTAAAGTTGACCTAACCTAATATAGGTAACTAATGCTGACTAATAGGTAGACGTAATAAGCTTATAGGCTGCAGTCTATACCTTTCTTTCCCCAGATTAAGAAAAATAACTTTGATGTACTAAGAATGTTTATGTATGGGAAAAAAAAAAAAAAAAACGAATGAAACTAAAAACTAAACTATCCAGTTCAGTGAAGCAGTTTAAAGTCAACCCAGCTACTGTAGGTGACCAGTTAGTTAGTCGTTCACACTGCAGTCAGAAGTCAAACTAAGCAGTCTTGCAGTCAGTTAGTCAACCACAAAAGAAACCAATAAAGGCTTCATGTCAAAAGTACAATGTGTGAACAGGATGCTGCCTGTCACCTCTCTCTCTCTCTCTAGCCCCCATCACACCTCCTCTTCTCTCAGTATGTCTTTCCGGTAATCTATAGAATGTATTAATAGGGGCTGAAGTATATTCATGTATATGATTTGGAATAATAATCAAAGTTTTCAAATAATTATAGTGTGACGTAAAAGTAGATTTGCCTCTGAGTAGAAGTGGTCTAGAAGTATACTGAAAACTGTACTTTGAGTAAATATACTGAGTTACTTTACATCACTGTGCATCAGTGTTTCTACTGCATCGTGTCAGTGTTGATTTCGTCGACTAAAACTAAGACGAAAAATGTCCGTCGAAAACTAAATGGAAACTAAATTAAAACTATAAGCTACGATGACTAAAACTAAGACTAAATATACTGACGATTTTGTCAACAGATAAAAACTAGACTAAAATGTGGACTATAGTGGACACGAGATCCAGTATAAGTCATTTTTACACTTGGTTTACATGCTGAAAATAGCCGATCTACAAGCTCACGAGCTTGTAGATGTGTAAAAGTGTAAAATCAGTCATTACGACGGCATCAAGGCCCGACAAAAAACACATTTTAGTCGACTAAATCAACTGTAGAGATATTTAGTCGACTAAAACTAGACTAACACCAAGTTTCATTCCAAAGACTACGACTAAAACTAAAATAGAAATGGCGAAAACAACACAGCTGTGCATCAGTGTTACTTTATATACTTCTCTACCCCCCCCCCCTTTCTCTCCACCACACCTCACTCTCTCTCTCTGCTGCACGTCATAGTCTCTCTACCATCCGTCAGACGTGCAGGAAGTGAGCCGTGGCGTGAACCACAGAGCTAGCTATAGCGTGCAGCCGACCGGATGCTAGCAGCAGCAGCAGAGCGCTTATACTCTCTCTCTCTCCCCTCCTCCACCTTTTGAATGTCGCTCAACCATCACATCTTATTGGGGGGATTCATTCACTCACACTGAGTCGGCCTCCATTCTTTCCGCACCCCCGAGTACAGTTCATTCAACTGGTCGGCGGCCTAATATTACCTATATTTTTGGGGGTCGTTGACATGAAAATGTCTGACATAGAAACATGGGGGTTTTTTTTTCAGAAAGCTGTCATGATATAGAAGACATTTCTGGAATTATTTTCTCAGGTCAAAATGGGTTAAATATCAATACTGGGGAAAACAAACCGAAAAAAATCCTCAATGGTAGTGGATTTGTCTCTGGTCTCTGTGCTCTCTTCCTACTTCCGGGTCCCTTCTCTACTTCCGTCACGTGTTACCGACGACACTAATGAAATGCTGTGTTCCATTTAAAGTTTTTAAATGTCAAGACCTAATGACAGCCATATCAAGCCTTGTACCCTATTCTGAGAGATTTCTAGACTCAACCTTGTTGGAGCCTTTGCATGCTCTTACTGGAACTGGGACAGACTACGCAACTCTGAAAAGGGAACTTATGTTGTCCAAACGAAACAGACCTGGCCACTGTGTCTAAACCCATGAAGACATACGAGAAAGCATTTCCTGTGTTGCACAAGTTGTCCCAAGCCCGGGGTAAATGCAAAGGTAGTGGCAGGAAGGGCAATTGGGTTAGCATACTGTTGGTCAAAGAGAAGATAGATGAACTGATGATGATAGCATATAGTTTTCTATGCATTTTGGTGGTTTGACACCCCAAATTCTGTCTGCCCACCTTAGTGGGGCTGGCTAAATCCGGCCCTGATAGCTGCAGCACCCTCACACTGCTTTTTGTCTTTTCGAAGCAATTATTCACATATATATTTCCCCACACACACAGTCACACACACACACACCCACACGGAAGCACAATCTTCAAAGCAAAGAAAAACCCCACATTACATACAGTTAAAGAAACAAATGCACAATGTCCCCATCCCAGTTCCTTACCCCCACCCTACAGCTGACTACTACACGTCCAAAGTCTCTTCACCCTCACACTGCATGGTTGACCAGAATGGAACAGAGCGTAATTAATTAGTATCATCGGTAACAACTCTGATGGAAGTATAGGGAAGGGGCCCCAAGTTCTTTCCAAAATGGCATATACTGTATGACATACATTTAGTTAGTTAGTTCGTTAGTTTATTTATCTCAGTCATTTACAATACAGTTGAACATTCAGAATGAGGGTTACACACAATTACAGTTTGACTGAAAAGGTTTGGGCTGAAGCCGAAGCTTATTATGCCCACCTTTATATTAATGATTCAAATAATAAAAGGGGAATTAAAAAAGAACAGAAAAAAACAAAAACAATGTGAGGCCTGACAGACCAAACCAGACCAAACCAGACCAGACCAAGCAACCAGGACGGAACCAATGGAGGCTATGTGCATGGGCGTAGGAGGAAGAGGATACGGGCCCCTTGGTGGAGGAGGGAGATGAGACGGGCCCCTTGGTGGAGGGAGAGGAGATGGGCCCCTTGGTGGAGGGAGAGGAGACGGGCCCCTTGGTGGAGGGAGAGGAGACGGGCCCCTTGGTGGAGGGATAGGAGACGGGTCCCTTGGTGGAGGGAGGGGAGACGGGCCCCTTGGTGGAGGGAGAGGGGGTTGGGTCAGTGGTGCTGCCTTCATCATCGTCATCTTCACCGATGTATTGGAGATGTCCATGCAGCAAGGTGAGTGAGATGGCTAAAAGAGACAAACAGATTGAGAGAAAACAATGAAGGCCGATGGAGAGACATACAGAGAGACAAGACGACGTGCAGGCAGACAGACGGAGAATCGAAGGCTCCATCTCAGCGCCACCCTTACCCCTTATCCCTAAACGTATTTGCCTTTTTTTTTTTACCATTTTGAAAAACATTTTAAAATAGTTCAACTAGCCGATCTACATCGAGACATTGTGAGCTTGTAGATCGGCAATTTGAACTATTTTAAAAGGTTTTTTTAAATAGTAAAAAAACAAAAAAGGGAAATTAGTTTAGGGATAAGGTTTAAGGGGTGGCGCAAGATATAGCCCTACATCTCTATCTCTTGCAGAATACCTGCAACATAAGAAACTGAACAAAGAAAGAAATGATATTTCAACTCAAGCCTCTTCAGTCACAAAGTCACATGCAGGGTATTATTATTATTTGACTAAATCTAAATCAAAACTATAATGATAACCTTTGGTAAGATGACTTCAGATCAGTGCAAAAATAAAGGAAACTCACCTAGAATCAAAAAGTAGAGTTGCAACTTCAACATGATGGAAGTCTAGTCTCTTCTGTCTCTTGTGTCCGACTGTCCGTCTGCTTCAAAACAGGGTTTATAATTAACCCAAATTAATGAAATAACCAAAACTAGATTTTGGTTAATTAAAGAAAAAAAAGAAAAAGGTTTTTTTTATTTTTTTACTTTAACTATTAACTAAAATCACAGAGAAACTTTGCTCAGTTTTAGACTTTACCAGTTTACTTTTCTTTGACGACTAGAATAGCAGATCTATAAGCTCAAGGACACATCATGCTATTTTTGAATAGCCAACACATTTTAAAATCACACAGAATGTTTTCCCTGGTTTTGATGGGTTAAGAACTAATCAAACCTTAACTGAAAATGAATAAATAAATAAAATAAAACAATTAAAACTTTAAAAAAATGAAAGTAACCTTGGTCTCCTCCAGCGTCTCTCCCTTCTACTTGAGAATGATCTATCCTCCGTCTAGTGTCTCTCCTCGCCTACAGTCCGTCCCGACAGACACACAGCGTGAACAGTTACGGGTTACTCAGCCAGAGATGCTTATCACAAAATCATGCTATCTTCCTTATCTAATAACTTCCTGTGTTCGTTGCATTAACTACGTCATTTAGATATAATGCTAGTAACACAGGATGTAACCTAAATTCCTGGTAAGTAGATCACAATCACACATAGATCATGAGTTCTCGAATTCGCGGGTCCAGGGAGGGACTATCAAATGAAAATCTTGAAAGAGTTAGAACAGGCGGGGTGCTCAAAAGGTAGGTCGTGATCTACCAGTATAGATCACAAAGGCTGTGCAGGTAGACCACATGACATGCCCCTAAAACATATATTCATAAACAAAAATCACAACAACAACAAAAAACTCTTTTTGGCATCCGTCACTTCAATTAAGGTGACTTGATTGACTGACAACAGGGCCTGTCAACCGAAAACCTACGACTAACACACATAATGGGATGAAGAGTAGACTTTTCTCCCCACTTACAACGGCAGTGCCGCTATTGCAGGTAAATGTTTTGGGGGTGGGGTAGATCATGTTGAGCTGCCCATTTTAAAAGTAGTCCTCAAGTCCACTCCAGAGTGTGGGCACCCCTGAGTTAGAAGAATTATTGTGAATAATAGGCCATTATGTAAAAGCTAATGTCACATGATTCAGGCATTCGGGTTAGGAATACACTCGACACAGTACAACACTGGCTCCAAAACTATGGAACGCACTTCCCATTACAGTCAGAACTGCAGCCTCACTAATCGTCCCACGTAGTCTGAAAACCCACCTTTTCAGACTCCATCATGTCCCGTAGCAATTACCCTACCCCCTTAGATAGCACTTTATGTAGACTTAAATAGCATTTGATACAGACTTATAGCATGTCATGTAGACAGCACTAGAATTGCGTTGTATGTAGTCATAGCACATAATATAGTATACTGTATGTAAAACCTTCTTCTCATCAACTAGTACCAGCAAGGTCGACTAGTGGATTTACTAGTCGACTAGTTGAATAGTCGACTAGTTGCATAAAACCCTGGTACAAACTTCTCCACTTATCGTTGCCGCCCCCAGAGGAATCAGCCACTTTTCCTCCAGCTGCAGCGCTTTGTGTTTTAATTCGTCACGTTTTTATTGTATTATAGTATCTTCAATGAACCCCAAGAAGACGAGGGATCCATTCCATTTAATAAACAATTGTCTTAATAGAACCCTCAATAATACAGGCCTGAAAACCTTCCTGTTTCGGAAGGCCTTTTTGTGTTGAACCGTCACTTTGCACTGTTTTTTTTTGTTAACCCTGTTTTTAACCTTCTATGATAGATTATATGTTTTTTAACCATGTAGCACTCTGGGATTCCTTGTGAATGAAAAGTGCAATATAAATAAAATTC
This sequence comes from Protomyctophum bolini, assembly GCF_963924005.1. Taxonomy (NCBI): domain Eukaryota; kingdom Metazoa; phylum Chordata; class Actinopteri; order Myctophiformes; family Myctophidae; genus Protomyctophum; species Protomyctophum bolini. The sequence continues at coordinate 5,245,027 of NC_137881.1, forward strand.
ATTATTATTATTATTATTTGTGATGGTTTCTTGCAATTGAACAGTGATGGAAGTAAAAGTTACTTAAGTAAAATTATCAATACTGAAATCTCTCTTAAAAAATGTACTTGAGTAAAAGGTACAAAAGTATTGTTATCAAAATACTTAAAGTACCAAAAGTAAAAGTATGGCCTAATGATTAGGCCTATGCAGAATGTCCCATTTCAAAGATCTACAAGCTCATAACGCAGAACTACAAGCTCACAACGCGTCGCATCGCGAGAAATGGGTTCATGTCAAACCAGAATTGGGATTTGTGTCACATTCAGGATCAGAATATGTCTCAATAGAAGGTGGAATATAAATAAGCAGAAAGGACAATCTACTGGCCAGCAACATACAACAGAAATACAATGCCCCCTTGTGGCGATTCAAAGACATCACCTGCCATGACCTGCCTGTATTGTATAGCATACTCTGGCTGAAGTCAAACCATTTTAAAGAGGAATGTAAGAGCCTGCACTGTGAACACATCTAGTCTAATTATGTCTATCTTAATATTATCGCAACCTGTTCAAAGAGATGTGGTGACGACGGGGGATCAGAATCAGATCCAAATCAGATCCAACATGTCCAGTCCACACCAAGTAGATGAAGTGGTTTAACCTCATTGCAATAGTATCGGTTTCCAATGCACCGTATGTACAGGCATATGATATAACTTATTACATCTTCTGCTATATAACTGATCTACAAGCTCATATCGCGGCACAGAGTGCCACGCTATGAGCTTGTAGATCTGCTTTATTTGTTTTTTTTAATCGTGAAAATATAGTGCAAATCTTTGAATTTTATAATTCTTTCAGAGCAAACGTTTTCAACTCAAATATTTGCTTCTGGGGAGTGCCTGGAACATCATATTTTCAGATGGGGGTCGGCGGCCAATTACATATAATTCTGGGGCCGTTAAGATTTACAAGACTTTTTAGAATCGGCCTCAGGTCTGAATTGGTTAACCAAGGACTTTATATGATGCACCTTTATGTATGTTATATTTCACACTGCTCATAGAATGTCTGACCTGTTTTGCAGTTCCTTGCTTTCTCCCCCTCTCTCTCTCCCCCTTTCCTTCTGTCTTCAAACTGCAACGATGGATAAATAATTTCACTAACTTTCACCTGGGCTGGAAGTGATATAAAAGGGTTTACAAGCAAGGCTGACGAGAACATAGTGGAAACAACATTTATTTCACTCCCTCATAATAAAAAAAAAAAGAAAGAAAAAACAATTTTGACAGTTTCAAGGCATTTTTCAAAGCTCCGTTTACAAAATACACCATTACTACCCACCCCTAAAGCCCAATTCCCCAGATCATAGATCACCAGTTGTAATTCACGAAGTTCTCCCTGCCTGGTTGTTTGTTTGTTATCGGGGGCTAGCCTGCATCCCAACAGTCTACGGTTTCTTCCTCTCGTAACATCATATCATCATAAACCTCATGATGATAGCGCTGCGATATCTTTCACGCTGGTTTCATGGAGAATACATCAAGAAAAACAGAATGCATTGCACACATAATCAATGTGTGAGCGTATTAATTTCAGAAATGCAATCAGTCAAATGCAACCTGGACTTTAACTAGATTCTGTATGCTATAAAATGATCATGTGCAAATTCTATACAATGATCGCCATCAATCAATCATTCATTAATTCATTCATTCAGTCATTGCAGCTACAGTAACATAATTCTTCCACCAGGTGTCACTAACTACAAACTACACTACTTCCATGAATTTGAAGTGCATTGTCCAATATGGCATTGTCCAAGTATAGTTTTTTTTTTGTCCATTATTGTTATCAGTGTTAAAAAGAAAAATACTGTGTCCCCACGTGACTGACATGTCTCAGCCACAGGACATCAGAAACAGAATGCCATATTAGCTCAAGATGGCCGGTTATTCATAATTAACGTTAGACCTACAAAAATGCACAGAACAGATTTCACAAACAGCTAAAATAACGTACTTAGCAGCCGAGAATGCTCACTTTTTGGCTTTTAAGTGTTGAAAGAAGATGAGAAAAGGAAGAAAGAATACTATTGAGACACAGCATTACGCGAGACCTGGTCGGATTACAATTCTAATATCCTTATAACTGCAACCAGTGCCTTCTATCATTGAGTAGTTGATTTCATTGAAGATTGAGTGAAAACTGCCTTCAAGCCTGTTGCAAAACCAGGCCGTTTGGCGGTCCTTTACCCATCCAGGTCTTGTGTGCTGAGTTGGTGTTCACTGGACTGGACTTTAACCCATGAGGTATCCGCTGAAAATGGTAAAAGAAAGAAGAGAAAAGTGAGAAAAGGGGTAAATTTGTAAGCACACAGTAACACCCCAAACATGTTCTACTGCAAATGCCTTTCGTGTGACACAAAATGTTATGATTAAAGTAACTTGTCAGCTTCCTCAACATTAACACTGAATATTTTTGACAGTGCAGGATGTATATAATCTATTTTATACTTTGTATTTTTGTAATAAACAATTGCACCGTGAAGATATGACAAATAACTGAAATAATTATACAAAGACTTTTATTACTTGCCTATTCATTATTATACTGAAATAAAGAAGGGTAAAAGAAAATAGCGGAAATCTACAAGCTGTAAGCTTGTAGATCAGCTATTTCAGCCTGCTTTTTTTCCCTGTACATTACGAACTTTTTTCAACATGGAAACGATGACAAAATAATTGCAATTATCTCAAATCATTGCAATTAGGCGATTATGTAATAACTGTGACAGACCTAGCAGGAAAAACCAGAGAAGAAAACCAGCACTCACGGCAAGTGTCACTTATTTATTTTTGCAAGGTAGGTTTAGGTTAGGTATGGCATTCACGAACATCGAACAAGCAGCACACAACGAACGACCACGGACACTGTAAATGTGACACCACAGATTTGGGCATGTATAACTTCCTGGTCTCAACTGCGCATGTTTCTTTCCTTCCATGGAGCACCATGGCGTCACCAGTACGGTCTTCACGTCTCATCCTCTTTAGACTGTCCTTGCCGTGCACCCCGGTAAAATGATTAAAGTGAGTGAGACGAGATAGAGTCGTGCATGCTGTGCATACCTATTAGAAAAGACTTAGCAGGAAGACATTTTTATGTCTCCTTGAAGTTTGGCAATCTTGACCTCACGCTGCTGCAGTGGGAAGACTTTTTGGATATACAGGTTCAGTCACTTAACCCATTCTGACCCGAGATCAGATTCTAACGCACAGAAGAATGGTTGTTCTTTAACGCATTTTCACCTGAGATCAGATTCTAAGAATGTCTTCTAAATCCTGACAGTTTAAAAAAATAGCAGACCTACAAGCTCGTGTTGCAGGCTTGTACATCAGTTATTTTTTGAGTGTTTTTGAATAAATGTTGCCTTATGAAAAGGTTTGAGAACTACTGATTTATAAGGCATTCGTAGAATCGGCCTCAGGTCTTAAATTAAGGGAATCTGCCCCCCCCCCCAATTTCCTCTTGCCAATATTTCATTTCATTATACTCATCCCACTATATTTACAGATTCACTTTTTTCCTATATACAGGTTTAATGTTTAATTCCCTAGACAAACATTAAAAACGCCATTGACAATGGACAGAGTTTAATGTTTGTTTTCTCACTAACACAGACATTAAATGCCATTAACAATGAACAGAGTTTAATGTTTGTTTTGTCTGTGTTTGTTTTGTCCTCGATGTTGTAAGATGATAACTTACCCTCACTTCACACAGGGGTGATTTTTTGGAATAAAAACAAAATACGTCAAATTATGAGTGGCTGGATGGTAACCGCAAGGTTGCCAGTTCGAACCCTGTGGGCTCCCCCAGAGTTAGTGTCGAAGTGTCCTTGAGCAAGACACTGAACCCCTAATTGCTCCTGATGTGCTGGTTGGTGCCTTGCATGGTGTAAGAGCCATGAATTGGAAATGATGTTTGGTATATGAAATGAGTAGGCTGTCACTGGTGATTAACGTGGATGATTGACGGGCATATGATTCACTTAATACCTCACCTAGTTTACCTGCTTCACACACCGTGAGAGAGAGGGGGTGTGTGGGAAGCCGCACTTTTGTTGACCGCTTTATACGCTTATTTTGCTTTATTTTATTTACGTTACTTACGTTGGATCGCTGTAACTACTTTGCTTTTTGTTTGAGCACCGTTTAAGTTATGCACCTGGCTTTAATAAAACACCTTAAACGCATTGTTTTGGACCCAGCGAAATCCTTTTTGTTTGCGGAGCGCGTCTGACAACCTGGCCCATCCCATCGCCTCTCAGCGACTTATTTATACATTAATCTCACGTAGTCGCTCAACACATGGTTTCCACCGCCATCGGTGTATGAATGTGTGTGTGAATGGGTGAATGTAATGCACAATCTCTGTAAAGCGCCTTTGGATAAAGGTGCTACATAAATGCACCATTGACGAGAGCGAGACTTACGGTAGTTTCATCCTCATGAACACCCTGGCTTACGGTAGTTTCATCCTCATGAACACCCTGGCTTACGGTAGTTTCATCCTCATGAACACCCTGACTTACGGTAGTTTCATCCTCATGAACACCCTGGCCATGAAGAAGCTCAGACTTACGGTAGTTTCATCCTCATGAACACCCTGACTTACGGTAGTTTCATCCTCATGAACACCCTGGCCATGAAGAAGCTCAGCAGCACGCTGACGAAGCCGATGAAGAGCAGCAGGAAGCGGTTGAGCTTGGGAATGTTGGGAGCGTTGGAGCGGTCCAGGATGATGAAGCCCAGGCCCCCCATGGTGAAGAGGAAGCTGGACGCCAAGCCCTCCATGATGTACTGACCGTTCACTCTGGAAAAACAACAAGTCATATTTATTGTGTCTCCCCAAAGTAACAAATATTAATAAAAATCCCTCTTTCTCTCCCCCCCCCCCTCCTCCTCTCTCTCTATGCACGCACGCAGCAGTCATGTGTGTTGCTGTGCTAGGCTAACGTTACTACAGAAACCCCTACTGGTACATACTGGTGCTCATACTGGTGCTCATTAACGTCACATACGTGAACAACAACACATACGGACATTGCTGTTCCTTGGAGTGGTTGCACCACTCAAAAAGGCAGGTGGGTGGCTTGGTGTTTGCAGATTTCAACACCCTTCAAAGACCCTTTAAGATCACAATTTAGCATACAACTAAACCAATTCAATGTGTCAACGTCTCAAAGATAAAAAACTAAAACAAATAAGCAAAATATCCAGTGATGAACAATGAAAGACATCCAACTCAACACTCTCTCAGTGTAGTTTTGAGGAAGTCAAGACATTGTAGTCAAAGTGTCAAGAGAGCGATCAGGAGTTCTCCGCTCAACCAAGCAGGGGTTTTAGGATGCGTCCTTGTGGACTTGACACAACTTACATGGAGGTCTTTAAATAATGTGGCCTAAATACTGCAAGCTTGAACTCTGCTAATAATAAACCACAGTGATTTACATTCAGACACTGACGTTATGCGATTGTCTACTCTACAGACTCTACTACACGATTGTCATATATTTCAGCAGGTCACCAATTCCACCACCATGCTGGAGTGTAAGTGAGCGAGTAGCCGAGATTTTGGGTATTGGAGTTTGTCTCTTATCGTGTTCTCCGACTCACTGACCTGTAGGCCAGGAAGGCGACTGGTCGCTGGTGGCCGTGCTCATCTGTCATCGAACCCACACTCGGTGGTTCCACAATGACGTCGTAGATGATTCCTGCAAAAAAGAATCACAGAGTCAAACATTGCATGAGGATCACACTATGGGAGAAGATACAAAGAACCAAAGTGGAAGTACATCAGATTTAAAAAATAATTTGTATCAGCATCAACTAAGATGCTGAACGAGGCTGAAACAGCGGTAACTACGTGAGGCTAGATTATTCACATAATGTGTGCAATTGTGTAATGTTGTGTCTTCCTCTGTAATGTATTTTTGTTGTCATTGATGTTTTATGTGTGGCTGTAGCTGGGGTGAAAGCCCAAGACAAATTTCCCATGTGGACAATAAAGTTTACCTTGACCTTGATTGTACGTATGATGTGTGCTGCTTATTTATATATTTAATGTGTTATTTTTACCCAATACAAATCAACCAATCATCAATCAATAAAAATCTACTTTAAATACTAGGTTAAAGGCTATAGAAAGTGTATAATTGTACGTCTCTAAATGCTTTGATGAATTGAACAAGGTGGACCCTCTTGTAAACAAGTGTAATGCTTTATTTATTGGGTCGTCCACTCACAGTTAACAGTCTTTGTATTGAGTTGTGCTTGAAATGTACTGTAGTTCTGCAAACTGTTTTTTGAAATAAATATTTCAATCAATCAAAGCTGGAGCCCATTGATCTTGTGTATAATTAAAATGGGCAGTTCCGACAAAATCACTCTTGAAAACTGAAATACAACTTTTAGGAAGCTCGCTTCAAAATTACATTAGACTACTAGACCAGCCCACTGCAGATCAATTCATTCGTAGTTCTGTGTATATTATCGATAAAATACGAGTCTCTTGATCTATCTATATAAAGGCCATTAGACTACCATGATTTTGTCCATATAGCCGTGCCTGCTCTGCTCTCCCATCATCATAAAAGCACATAGCCTTTTGGATTCTGTTTTATTTATAAAAGACACATACCGAAGTCTCTATTTCTATAACAGCTGGGTTTTTTTTTATCGCATTTCAAACAAATTAAATCAAAGTCAACGGACAACCTGCAGTTCTATTTCAACAATGAATCATAGAGGCAACAATAGACACATTATTATTAGTATCTCCTGTAGCGTTAGTTAGCATCTTACCTCCAGTGATGAGAAAGTAGGAGACAATAACGATAGCATAGACCGTCATTGCAGACGGCATGTGCAGCCAGGACGGTTTCTTTAGCTTGATGTTCGGACATTCTAGCACAGCGAACGGCATACCGTATATGGACTCCATGATTTATTATTTTTAAAAAGCCCAAATAAGAAAAATAACACGTCTTGTTTCGGGTTGGAGTCTTGAGTTTGCAGCAGCTGAGTTGACGTGTCCAGGAAGCTCTCAGTCAGTGACCGGGTCCTGTTTGCTACACCTCTAGTGTAAACACGGCATTCAACGTTGCAGGTTTGCAACTTGCATCCGATCTAGAGCGGATACGGAAACGGACAGTGTGCGTGTATGTCTACGTTTAAATTACCGGATGTATACGCGGGCTCTAGACCGGATCTAAAAATGTAAGCCGTTGATAGAAACCAGACTTTGCACATTGTAGTGCTTACAGGAAGCCCGTAGACATTTAAACAATGTAATAGACTAGACTGCTTATTTTGACAAAACCTAAACGGTGACCTTTCATCTGAAACCACCATTCTATGTGAATTTTATATGCAACTCAAATACAAGAAACGTCAGCAGTTTCACGCGATTACTTATTTTGCACGTCTGCAAGGACCTTGGATGTCTACATCACAATTGTGCGACACAAGTGACAATGAGAGTAACACAATAAATTCACAAAATGTGTTTAAGAGATTACCCTCCGGTTTATACATGCTTTAAAATATATCTCCTAATGGCAAATTTGTACTTATTTTATGCGTTTCATTTGTGGTATTATTCTGGATCTATTCTAATAACCATTACACATTTATTGAAAATACAGGTTTCAAGACATGGTTCCGTGGTCAAATGTTAAAAGTTTGAGTAATTTTAATAAGTCTACCTAAATGCATCTCAACACCTGTCAAGACAACACCACAAGTTTGGAGTTACTAGGATACAAACAAAATTGACCAGTAATCAACGTATATGGCAATCAAACCTCTTAAAATACATTTCCACTATATTGTATATAGACTGTTATTTTACTCAAAACATTCACTCAATAATCAATAGCATTGTTCGTGACCATTTCCAAGCATTCTAGAATGGGACCACAGAGAATTAAGATTGGTATTCACTCACTGGAACAAGGAAATCCAAAAAGAAAGACTGTTTATTGACATTAGGTCACAATGAATTTAAATGAAAGACAACCAAGTATTTGTGTGAACAACATGGACATCTTTTATTTCAATACAAATAAATTTATTTGGATTTCTGGCTCTGTGCCTGTGCCTTGAGCACCTTGACCACGATCTTCTGCTCTTCAATCAAGAAGGCCCTCTTGATCCTGAAAAGACACAAAACACAGATTAAACTTCTTTGCAGTCGACAAGTTATGACTATGCATTTTTCTACCACTTAACAACTTGAAATCATTGAATGACTTTGCTTAGTGAAGGAGGAGTGTCTTCAATTCAACCCACAAATATGTGTGAGGACACAGGACAGTATGTGCTAAATTAGATGTGTTTGAGACATACTGATCATGAGATGTTTGAGAATGAGTTCAGATAATTCGATATAGTTTTGAAACTTCTGAGTCAAAGTAAACTTGAAGAGAAATAGCAAAACAAAGTGCAACACCGTGTACGAAGGCATGCAAATGAATGCAATTTAAATGTATAATTTATCGTAAGTATTCCTCTGCACGGGAACCCCTTTTGGTGTTTTAACTTAAGCATTATGTTATACTTTAGCCATTGAAAAATAGAAGATCTACAAGCTCATAGTGCAGCACTGAGTGCCAGGCTACGAGCTTGTAGATCTGCTACTTTAGAAAAATCTTGAAAATGTGGCACAAGTTTTTTTATATATTCTTTCAGAGTGAATGTTTTAACTGCTTCTGGGGCAGTCCCTGGAACAAGATATTTTCAGATGGGGGTCCACTGCCAAAAAGATAATTCTTGGGGTCCTTGACGTGAAAAAGGTTGAGCACCACTGACATAGTTTTGTAGAATTTGGTGTCAAGTCTAAATGTGTTTTAAAACTTTTAAGACTCTTTTAAGTGTGGTATTCCATTGTGGTATTCCATTCCAAGGTATTCCATTGAGTGATAAATGTAAATGTTCCTCCTACCTGTCACGGACACACTTTGCGCACATGGAGCCTCCGTAGGCCCTGCTGACGTGCTTCTTGGTCTTGCTGAGCCTCATCAGAACCTGAGGTCTCACAGCCCGGATCTACAAGACACAAAGCACATCCATGTTGAGAACAAGGTGGTTGTTCAGATTAGTAGAGCTGATTGAAGATGCGATTTGCATTTTGCACAGAACAGCTCTCCTGCAGTTTGCAAAACACATGCACACAACAATGCAACTTTGTGGGATCCATTTCACAGCTCATCTCTCCACCCCTTAAATAATTTACTGTCAATATCACACAAGTTATCACACAAACAGATGTGTCAGTCAACACTAACAAGAGTTTCTAGCATGAGCAATGTTTAAGATTTTTGCACAAGGGGACAGATCAAAATGTACAAATTAATGTAATTTTACAGTAGGTACCCCTTTCCACTGTAAGACGATGAATGATACGGACAACTGCCTACATTTAGATGTTCAGTGGCTTTGACGCAGACATGCAGTGATGTTTAACACTGCAGTCCTGCGCATATTTAAGGAGAATTTAAATTCACTATTTAAGCATACACGGCCATCCTACTTTGCCCTGCTACTACATTATGAAATAATCTGCTGCAACATTCAAGCTCACTTATGCAATTCTGCAGACATTGCTAACAAACGTTGACCAAGTATATATTAGTGTTGGGCTAACGCCCCTTTGTTTTAAGCCTAACGTTATACTTTAGCTATTGAAAAATAGCAGATCTACAAGCTCATAGCGCGGCACCAAGTGCCACACTACAAGTTTGTAGGTCTGCGATTTTTGAAAAATTGTGAAAATGTAGTGCAAATCTTTGAATATATATTCTTTTTAGTTTTAGAGCAAACGTTTTTGCTCAAATTGTTGCTTCCGGGGGTGTCCCTGGAACAACATATTTTTAGAGGGGGGTCCGCGGCCAAATACAGATAATTCTGGCATATTGAGCACCACCGATATAGAAACAGGTATTTCAGAAAATAGTCATGATTTAGAAGACATTTTTTTTTATTTCGATGTCAGGTCTAAATGGGTTAAGAAAGACACAGGACGGGGCAGAAGTTTTAACAGCAGCAGCCTGAAATATCTAGTCCAGTGGTTCACAAACTGTGGTGCGTGCACCCCTTGGGGTGTGCGAACGCCCTCTAGGGGGGGTGTGTGACATTAACTCATTCTGACCTGAGATCGGATTCTAAAAATGTCTTCTACATCCTGACAGTTTTCTGAAAAAGCTATGTTTCTATGTCAGTCTTTCTTCGATTTTTCAAAAAGAGCAGGACCTGCAAGCTCGTAGCGCTGCAATTTTTCAATAGCTAAAGCATAACATAATGCCAACACCAAAAGGGGTTCCCGCCAAGAATGGATTAAAAGAGTAATGGTGGTTTTATGGTGTTATTTAGCACAAACTGCAAAATCCTGTAAAACAATGTTGTAAGGGGGTATACAGCAGCTACATGTCTCAGTACAGTGACAGTCTGATTATTTGCCATAATCATATTTTAAAAAATATATAGTTTCGGAAAGGGAGGTGCGTCAGCTAGGTCAGGAGCTAACAGGGGGTGCACGGCCAAAACAGTTTGGGGAACCGCTGATATTCTAGTCTATGCTGATTTGACAGGTGTGCGCTCTTCCATCGGCACAGCTGACACCTTGATAAAGGCTCTGGCAGTGATTTTACCTTCATGGTGGAGTACGGAGAACTGACCATGAACACTTAGGACTAATATTTCATGTCATTTAAACGGGGATAGACTACCGCGTGTTACTGGCTGATGACAATAAGCCACTCCCGACCTACTTCATGTCAGGGACCCCCAAAATGATTTGACTGCAGGCCTACCGCCAGATAAAAATGTCAAAACACCTATACAATATTTGTTTTGTTAAAATATTCATATTTTTGGAAAATACCCGACCAACAAGTTCACAATGTGACAGTGTGGATTTGAAGAGCAGCCATTTTCAAATAGTCTATGTATATAGGGTTTAAGTTAATTTGATTCTACATTAAACTCCTTTTGTTGGAGACACCCTGGACCCCTTCAATGACTCCTGGGGGGGTCCCCGCCCGGACCCCACTTTGGTGACCAACGATTTAGAAGAAAAGTGTAAACTTTCAATTTACAGTGCCGTTATCACATTAAATAAATCACTTACTCCACGCAGCCTTCCTGGGCAGATGCCACATCCTGACTTGGGAGCCTTGCCCACCTTCTTGGTGTACAGGTACACGATGCGGTTACCAGGTGTACGGGACCTGCATGGGAAACACATGAAATCATATTTGAGTCCACACAAAAAGGTATTTGGGTCCACACACGTCCACTTTTAATTCAGAGATGAAGCAAACCACTGTTAGCAAAATGTATATGAAAGTTTCAATGAATTGAGTAGCCTTAAGCCTACTAACTGGACCCCAAAGGCTTTCTTGTGTTTAACATAGTTAGTAGACCTTGTGTTTGAACTGTGCTTTACTGTGATAATTATTATAATGGTTTGTACAAAATGCTAATCCAAGTATTCAATCAAATAAATCACTTACAGCCTAGTCTTGTTTGATGCGGTGTTGTAGGACAACCTGCGACGGTAAGTGAGGCGCTGAACCATCTTGAACCTGATGAAAAAACAAACAAGTTTTGTAACATTAGTCGGACTCGGATGCAAAGTGCAAACCGCATACGTACGGTGATGCTGCCGGTGTAAGTAAATAGCTAGTCGTTAGCAAGCTAGTTAGCCAATACAAGCCATGTTCACAATTAAGAGGCACTGACGAAGAAAGCATGATTGACTGACACGTTAAGTCGGGTTACGTAGTTACTTATAAGTGCATTTTTGTCGTGTTGTTTGGTCGTTTAAACACTACGTGGTGTGACTGTGAACGGTAAATGCATGTTTCGCCGCGGACGGGAGGGAGCCACTATTTCGGAGACCCACAGAAGAACCACTGAAATTGTACCACTATAGAAGCCAAGAATCCTGTAATATTGACATCGGCGCGTGCGACGTGTAGTGTCTTTCCGTACTGTGGCTATTGGAATTGTTTAATTTCCTTCCAAAACGACGGATTACAGTGGATTTGCGTGCAATGTTTAGTGGAGTAAAACGGGGACGCCGCCATACCTGTTGTCACAGTTACCGGAAGAGAAAGAACCAACGTCGTCGGTGTCAAAGTTGAAGTCTCCCCCCCGGTCGGAAAACGCTGCCCCCTGCCGTTCTTAATGTTGTATTGCATGCAAAGGTTGCAAGGATGTTTTGTGATCCAGGAAATATGGTTTTATTTTTTTGTGATTGTGTAGGCCCTAGGCAACACATACAAATCACAAATGTTTATAAACAAATCACAAATGTTTATAAACAAATCCCAAATGTTTATAAACAAATACCAAAATGTTTATAAACAAATCCCAAATCCCTTGGTCCTACCCCCCCGACCATGAGACTTACTACAGGTCAACTGGTAGTGGTCCTACCCCCCCCATGAGATTTACAAATCCCAAATGTTTGTAAACAAATCCCAAATGTTTGTAAACAAATCCCAAATGTTTATAAACAAATCACAAAATGTTTATAAACAAATCACAAATGTTTATAAACAAATCACAAATGTTTATAAACAAATACCAAAATGTTTATAAACAAATCCCAAATCCCTTGGTCCTACCCCCCCGACCAGTGAAACTGTCTGCGACTGTGAGTATTGCTTTTTTCCCCTTTCTTTGACTCTTTCTGTACGTGTATTTTGGCAATCCAACTTCCCTCTCAGGGATAATGAAGGTTAATGTTTTATTGTTTTTGTTACTTCACTTGGATTATCTATTTTACTTAAATTACTATTATTAAATTCCAGTCATATTATGTTGTGAAGACCCTGACACTCTTAATTATAATTATAATAATACATTTTATTTATAACACACTTTACATTTGAAACAAATCTCAAAGTGCTACAAAGCAAAAAATATTATATAAGGGAAAATAAGAATAAAAACAAAATGAAGCATTCTGTGATCACCTAAACAGCTAAAAGGTGAGAAAAACACACAGGGCATCTTAAAAGTCCAACTAGGGAAATGCCTTGCAAAAAGGGAAGGTCTTTAGTTCCTTTTCAAAAGCATCCACGAATTGTGGAGCTCTCAGGTGGTCGGGGAGGGCATTCTCTTCAGCAATTTCACTTCAGTTTTGCTAAAAGTGATTTTTTTGCTTTTTTGGCTTTCATAGGGACCAAACTGTCAGAAAATGATGGGGTTCAAATTTTCCCGACCCCCACCCCTTATTTGGGGGGTCATATATTTTGGGACCTCCCATAATAGTATAGTATAATATTAGGGTTGTTTTATAGGTTTTTAAATATTCTGAGTTGATTTATTGCACTTTGAAAGTAGCCAGAATAATCTTTTCTGACTTTAGGTTGGGGTCTTTCTTCTTCTTTCTGAATGTCCTCCCTAATAGTGTTGACACAGTCTCCACCATAGCATTTGCAGAGAGGAGTGCAAGGCAGGTTATTGTTTGAGCAGCTGCACCGTCCCTTGCAACCTGCTTTGCATCCACATTTGATGAGCTCAAGTACTGCTTTTGGAGCAGGGAGGGCAAGACACCTGACCCTTCGGGAGAGGGTGGGTGGTTAGGTTTAGGTGTCTGCCCCGGGGGAGGTTAGGGTTAGGGTGAGGGTTTGAGGTAGGTTGTCGATCGGACCAATGGACCGTCGGCATATTGACGCGGACCCGTGTTATTCATAGTCTAATATTTGCGGTGGTGAGGTGACCACCGAACTACAACACGACGTCACTGAGCCGCGGTGAAGAGCAAACCAGAGCTCTCCCCAGCTCTTCTCTCTGTTTTTACTCACCACCGCTCCACGTTATTACAGCTCCGGTGATCACCTCACCACCGGAGCGGTGGTCACCTCACCACCGAAAATCCCGACTATGAATAGGCCTTAATAAGATCTCAGAGGCAAGTACAGGTCATGTTCTACTTGCCCAAAGGTCATGCCCATGCACCCAAAGGTCAGGCAACACTTACCGTATATTCTTTTAAAAGAAAGGTACTAAAAACTAGAGCTGGTTGTCTGTGTTAGGAGGACCCGCCGCAGTGCAGTGGTGTCCTTAACTTAACCGGGATGCTGAAATCTCTGACACGACGGTTTCGGGGTTGTAAGGCCAGATATCCAGTCCAGTCTCGAAGGGAGGGCAATGGAGTCTCTCGCAAGGAGCGTAGCAAATGATTAGTAACTCTAACCTCAAGGACAACAACCACTCCTATATACTGTAGGGTTGGCTGAATGTGTGTCACGATGACGATGCTAATCGTCCATATCCATATATGGAGTTTGTACATTGACCTGATGTCAGCACTATATCTCCATATATGGAGCTCTAGGTGAAAGCCTTTGTTTAGCGTTATTCATAGTCTGGATTTTCGGTGGTGAGGTGACCACCGAACTAGCCCACAACATGACGTCACAAGCCGCGGTGAAGAGCAAACCACCGCCACCGCCCCAGCTCTTTTGTTTCTGTTTTTACTCGCCACCGCTCGACGTTATTTCAGCTCCGGTGGTCACCTCACCACCGGAGCGGTGGTCACCTCACCATCGGAGTGGTGGTCACCTCACCACCGAAAATCCAGACTATGAATGAGCTTTTACATGCTGTGTGAAAGCCCCTCTATTACACAGAACTATGTTCTTTGCTACGCCCCAAAAATAGTTCCATGTGATAGAGGGGTCAAAGTTGAGGGAAAATTGCGCTAATATTTTAGAAATACGTCAACAATACAAATTACGTTAGTTTTGTGAATTCATTTACTTTTACTGGGTGGCCCCCTGTGCCCCCCACAAAATAACTGGAACTACTTAATATTGACCAAAACCAGAGCAGAACTCCCACCACGGGCAATCAATGAATACAGTTGCAACCACTATGTTAATGGAAAGTATTTCATATACAGCTTAAGTTTAAAAAAATCTGAACTATCCCTTTAAGTAAGATGTCACGTCACAACTCACGAGTAAGGGCCGATTCATACTCCTATGTTATCGCTGTTTCGGCGCGAAATGATTTCGGCTCGTCAGAAATTTTCAGTAGCACCGAAGAGTCGACTTTAGGACAGTGCCCCAACCCGAACCTCAAATGACGTCACATTGTAGGCTCTACAGCGCCGAACCGGCTTTTATTCGGCTCTAAAATAGGAGTATGAAGTATACTTTAAGTAGTCACGAGTAAGTACTGTAAGTAGTCACGTCACTGATGTAAATACATCTTGTAATACATTTATGTCATTTTTCACGGACATGAGAACATCAACATGCTCCCAAAAGACCTTCACTTCATGGTCACACATACTATTACTGTGATAGAAAGCACTTTGGGCACAGGTCTCTTTCTTTAAGAATACATTCATTACATATTTAGCATCATTACATAGCACAGCAGAAGATCATAAAGAAGAATGAGAGGACACAGAGAGAGAGAGAGAGAGAGAGAGGACAGAGAACAGAGGACACAGCCCAGCCATTAATATTCTTGTTACGTTCGACACAAAAAAAAAATCATTCCAGATTAACGCCCTTGCCAGCAAATCTCCTCTTTCCTCTGCAGCCTAGCTAATGACTATGTGCCCCTCAGATCAAAACGCCCCAGCATCAGACATCACAGAAGTGCTGTCATAGACATTTACCACTGACATTTGCCAAGCTCATCCAACAGATGGTGAGCTTGGCATTCTTGTGTGGCACTGACTGCACATGCCGAGCTCGTGAATGGTGACAACAAGTATACAGTGCTTTCCCAACCTTTTCTGGATCAAAGTGGCACCATTTGATTTGGCTGCCGTGTTATTAAGGTCATAATGAGTGGGCTTTGCATGCGTCGGTCACCCGTGTGCATTTTCAGAACATGTTTATTTTTTTTTCATCCTCAATCAAACGATTTTGTTGTCTTGAATCAGTGGCGTTTCACTTTCATTTATTGGTACCACAATGAAAACGCAAGTGAATAATCACACGGGTTTTAATGGGGAAAGAAATACAGTGAAATGTTTTTAAAACACGTGTTTTGTAACATTTAAATGTCATATTGTCATCCAAATCTTAGTCCCCAGTGGGTCCTACTGGCCCACATTTTGAGAATGGCTGCCATACTTGTGAAAGTTGTCTCTTTATGTAGGGATCAAATTCACCCATATAGAGTTTGTCATCAGATTCAATAGATATAGAAATTGTGAGGTGTAACATTCGTGATAACATCTTGAGAAGAGTCGTTATTTATCATTGATAGAATACCATCCATATGCAGATTCAGACATCCAAATCAAATGTAGTAGTAGTAGTAGTAGTAGTAGTAGTAGTAGTAGTAGTAGTAGTAGTAGTAATAATTATAATTGTATTAATATAGCACTTTTTAAAATATGAGTTAGAAAGCGCTGTACTAGAAGAATGGGACAAATTGCACATTAAAATAATGTAATAATAACAATTGGAGAAAGGTGTTAAGAAGCGAATACAATTTGAACAACGAATAACCATAGCAGGTTAGTATATTCAAAAGACAATATTATTTACACGATATAACTATTTCTATCCAGTCGATGTCTTTGTAAAAGGCTGTATTTCTGCGGCCTCTAGAGGTCTGTCTAAGCACAATGCACTGTCAGTTAACATTGATTTGATTAAATCCAGATGCTGTGTGTGGATTAACCCTTTCCCCCACTGGCAGGCCAAAGCTCAAACACTGAGGTCATTTAATACCACTATACAGTACCATGTGGGTGAAAGTGCATTTATTCAAATACTGTACTAATTTTGAGCTCACAAACACTAACACGCCACAATTAATGCAAGTAACACGTTGTGAGCTTTTAGATCTGCCATTTTTTAAATGGCATTTTGAAAACAATGACTTACATTTACTCGTGGTACTTTACTTTTGCCGATAGTTTTGTTGTTTTGTTAATTAATACAATCACAGAAACATACACACCATGAACGGGAGGAAGACTGAGACATTCACACACACTGAACAACATGAATACTATGTACACATGCATGCACAGATGATGCTTACACACACACACACACACACACACAGACACACACATATAGTCTAAACAGATACAATAAGCATCTGCAGGCAGTATGATTTCATTTCATCAAATTCAATTTATACGGAAATAAAAATGATATTGAAAGCAAAGCAAAGACTGAATGAAATATTCCATTTAGGAGTCCGCATCCAAGGAAATATATAGGATATATAGCTGGATTAATTCTGTGTAGATTATCTGAATAAATTATGTAGATCAGTTTTTAAGTGTGTGGAAGTTATAACTACAACTTTTAAGCATGTTTAGCACTTTTAAGCACGCACGCACGCACTCACGCGCGCGCGCACGCACGCACACCACGCCCTCTTCTCTCTCATGCCTATAACTTCTTCTAGTACCTTTATCGTACGCCGGCCGGTGTCCGAGCGGCTACAGTATCACGACAGTACAAATTATGCATCAGTCCTTGTCAGAAATGGACTGTCACCTTAAGTGCACTTGCTTACGCAAGCCTCTCCATCCCCCTCCTCTCTCTCTCTCTCTTCACATCTCCTTGGTCCTGCATGGCACGTAATCTGCCCAGATTTAGACCTGCTGCTTCTGTTTAATAAATCCACTAGTGATTAAAATAAGGCTTTCTGCTGCTTCTACTTTTGCCTTAATATACAGTGTATATATTTATATTATGTTTATTTCCCAGCAAAATAAAAAATAAAATAAATGTGTGTGTGTGTGTGTGTGTGTGTGTGTGTGTGTGTGTGTGTGTGTGTGTGTGTGTGTGTGTGTGCGTGCGTGCGTGCCTGATATACTATTGTATAGATTTATTTAGCCAGTTTTAGGTTTATTGCTTGAACTCACTCTGTCTTAACTGCTGTAACGCAAGGGAACAAACTTCCTTGTGAATGTGACGACTGTCAGCATCATTTCCCTTCATCCCTGCAGTAGCAGCTCAGACCATCTGTGGCGCTGTTGACACAGCAGAGACTAACCTTCCCTAATACATATGTATGCATCTATCCCATCCTGTATCAACTCCAACCTGCCTTGTCACGTCTCAATGGCAGACAAGAAGAGCCAGTGAAAATGTCCACGTTCCTCAATAAATTGCATTCAGGCAAATCACCTTTCCATGTAACCACTTCATAGAGAGATGGGCTGGCCGTGGCTCAGGGGTAGAGTGCAGGCCGGATGGCAACCGCAAGGTTCCTATATAGTTTGAACGCGGGTTCCCCCGAGTGTCGAAGTGTCCTTGAGCAAGACACTGAACCCTGAATTGCTCCTCCTGATGAGCTGGTTGGTGCCTTGCATGGTGTCCTCCTCCATCGCTGTGTGAATGTGATGCACAATGACCACAATCTATATGTAAAGCGCCTTGGATAAATATAGCGCTATATATAAATGCACCATTTACCATCGTAGAGATTGAAGCAGCTGGATGGAGCAGGATGGTTTAAACACAATATTCATGGTCCCGAGGTCAAAAGGACATGATGCCACACATGTTGTGCTCCTCAGCCTTTTAGCATACAGTACAGTAGGCCTAATGTAATGTGAAATGACAGGGTGAGCAAATCAATAAGACACCGCTGACCGCTTTGTCCTTCCCCATGCAGTGAGTGAGTGTTGAAAGGTCAGGACAATTGAAGGTTGATTGGATTCATTTATTTCATTTCTATTTACTTAACACATTTAAACCTGACACCAGATTCTACAAAATGTCTTCTTTAAATCATGACCGTTTTCTGAAAAACCTTCATGTTTCTATATCAGTGGTTCTCAACTATTTCAATGTCAATGAGCCTAAAAGTTATATATAATTGGCCGCCGACCCCCATGTTAAAATATGTAGCTTGTAGATCTGCTATATTTTTTTTAAATCGTGAAAATGTGGCACAAATCTTTGACTATATATTCTTTCAGTGGGAACATTTTTAACTCAAATCATTGCTTCTGGGAGGTCCCTGGAACAACAGATAGGGGTCCCTGGAACAACAGATAGGGGTCGGCGGCCAATTACAGAACATTTTGGGGGTCCTTGTGTAATGTTTGACATAGAAACATGGGCTTTTCAGAAAACTGGCAGGATTTAGAAGGCATTTGTAGAATCGGTGTCAGGTCGAAATGGGTTTTAGTACCAAGTAAAAGTACAGAATGCAGAATGTCCCTACATGTGACCGACTCGTCACTACCCAGGGCAAGGAAGGACACAAGACAAGGCAGCGTTTGTCGCTTTATTCCTCCAAGTCAAGGGAATAACAATTTGAAAGCATCACAATAATAGTTTACACAGGAGAGCAGATGGCTCTCCACTGTCCGGACAGAGGCTCTCTCCTCAGTGTTTGTGGAGGTGACTGATTTAACCTGTTGTGACCTTGATCAAGTCCATGATGCACAACAGGTGCGCAGCCACACCCCAGCTCTGAGTCCAGTTCTAGTTTGACTCAGGCCAGGTGTGACTAGCTGGCGCGTAGACCAGAGCTCTATTTTCAAATAGCCTCAGTTGAAATAGGGGCTGAAGTGGTTTTGTAATAATAATTAAAATCTGTGAAGTAACTATAGTAACAATAGTTTTCAAGTAATTGTAGTGCTATAAGTACAATATTTGCCTCTGAGATGTGGGCCGTATGGAAGTAATTAAGTATGGAATTTTGGAAATACTCCGGGAAAGTAAAATATCCTCAAAAGTGTACTTATAAGTACATGTACTTGAGAGTAAATGTACTTGGTTTCTTTAACCCATTCTGTACGGGAACCCCTTTTGTCGTTTTAACTATTGAAAAACAGCAGATCTACAAGCTCATAGCGCGCCACCGAGTGGCGCGCTATGAGCTTGTAGGTCTGCTATTTCTTTTTTATCGTGAAAATGCGGCACAAATCTTTGATCTTTCAGAAGACTTTTTTTAAATTAATTTCAACGTCAGGCCTACAGTAAATGGGTTAAACCACTGGTGGTGCGATGGGGTCGAGCAGGTGTTGATCTTTGAACATTTTAATTCATAATTTAGCCCCCACTTGGGGGGGGGGGGGGTCACCGTGTGTATACATTTGAGAACTTTACGTTTGTTTACAAGTTTGTCCTCTGCATTGAACAACCTAATTATGGGGAGCTGTGGGTGCTATAAATACAGTGCCCAGGGAGCGATTAAGGGTCAAATGACCACTCAAACACATGGAGTGGGTGGTCCAGGAGCCAGGGGGGCCAACCCGAACCGAACCGAGCCGAGGGGGGGGCTTCATGATTCCCAGATGGCGCCTCCCCTCCCCTCCCCACCCCTCCCCACTCAGCTCTGCATGGCTCGGCTAATCCAATCAGAACGATGCTTTCGCATTTTCACCCATACAGTCACTAGTCAGTGTTTGTAATGAATGACGTAGCCCAAAATAGGGACGCGGCCGTGGGGTTACTGTGGTCACAGATTTACGACTACGGTGTAGATAGAAGGACTAAGCATTGTGACAGCAGGCTGCAGGCAGGGCACCTGGGTGGTAATCAGTATTATTATTCATGCAAGCAATGGCAGCAGATGTTGCTCTCCGTCAGATGGACGCTATTCTGTAGATGCAAGATTTATTGAGCTTTATACTTTAGTTGTTTTTTTTTGCGTTTTTTGTTTTTGTTTTTACATCCCCGAGAGTCACATTCTTGGGTTTTTATATTGGCTCCTCGATATTAAAGTGATAGAGACATTAATGGAAACAATAAAATAAATAAAAAACGAAATACACATAGGCCTACAGTACACACACACACACACACACACACACACACACACACCATGACATCACATGTACAGTATGTATGTATGTATGTGTATTCATGTATGTACGACGTTGTAGGTAGGCTACATATAAATAATTCAAATCACACAATTACCATAAAAGTGGAACTACATGCATGTGTGTGTGTGTGTGTGTGTGTGTGTGTGTGTGTGTGTGTGTGTGTGTGTGTGTGTGTGTGTGTGTGTGTGTGTGCATGCTGTGACTGACTATAGTATAATACCCAATATCACTATTACTTTCCAGTTGATCGTATAATCAGTGGTGTGAAGTTAAGTATAAGTTAAGTAACTAAGTACATGTACTGGAGTATACTGTACTTAATTACAATTTTGAGGTATTTGTATACATTACTTCTACTCCAGGCAAACATTTTACTTTTACTCCACTACTTGATGGAGATATTTTGGTATAGAGGGTATATATACTTTAAGTACATTTTGATACCGACATTGCTCTGTGCCCTTTATATGTTTCCGTAATTGTATTTTCTTTTCAGTTTTTGTGCCGTGTCAAATGTGTCTATATATATATATGTGTTCTGTATACAAGGCCGCTATGGGATTTCAGTGCAAACTCACAATAAAGTACTAATATCATATCATATCATACTTTTGTAGTGATTTTTCTATTCCAGACTTTTACTTGTTGTAACAGATTGCAGTATTACTACTTTTACTTAAGTATAGTAAACCATTTTGAGTACTGCGTCCACCACAGCATCTAATCAGCTCCAGTACTTAGCGGTGAGACCTGTGCCTGTGGATTATCACTCGGTTAATCCCGTCAGAGGTATTGCTACAATTCTGCCCTAAACGATCTCTTCCACATCAGCACCACATTATTTTTTATTTTTTTTAAATATATACGATTAAGCCAAACCATGAGTCCACCTGTGTGCCTGCAGTGTGTCATAGTTTCACAGATTATAATATAATTACATTTCCCATTGGTGGCACTGTCTTTTTACATTATTATTATTATTATTATTATTATTATTATTATTATTATGTTACCAGTTTTTTTCCCTGCAGTACTAATAGATTTCCAAAACATAATGCAGAGTGCTGACCATGCAGTTGTTGAGCGGTGGCGCACCACCGTCTCCAACATGTAACGTTGTGTGTCCGTATGTATGTATGTATGTATGTGTCTTTGGAGAGTCCTTAGTTTATATATTGATAGCCCAGCTATATGTATTTATGTTGTACAGTAACAGGGGTTCATGGTGTATATTCATTGTGTTCATCATTTCCCAATTCCTGTACAGATGTGATCACGAGTCATAGTGGTCACTGCTTTAGCCATATACTGAATTATTTATTGGTATTAGGGAAAGCTATAATGTTATATTGTATGATTTCATCTGTCTCTAGTTTTATTGTTAACTTTGGTATAAATTGCTCGTAATGAAGTCCATATTTTATGTATTGCATTTTTACAATAAAGATTGTATATTTTAATATTAAGTCTGTGGTCCGTCTAGTATGTACCTATAGCCTCTGGTTACATAATGTTCTGTCTGTCTGTCTGTCTGTCTGTCTGTCTGTCTGTCTGTCTGTCTGTCTGTCTGTCTGTCTGCCTGCCTGCCTGCCTGCCTGCCTGCCTGCCTGCCTGCCTGCCTGCCTGCC
This sequence comes from Protomyctophum bolini, assembly GCF_963924005.1. Classification (NCBI taxonomy): domain Eukaryota; kingdom Metazoa; phylum Chordata; class Actinopteri; order Myctophiformes; family Myctophidae; genus Protomyctophum; species Protomyctophum bolini. The sequence continues at coordinate 5,267,495 of NC_137881.1, forward strand.
TGCCTGCCTGCCTGCCTGCCTGTCTGTCTGTCTGTCTGTCTGGGGTACCAGCAGGTGACAAAGTGGTGTTTAGTTTTTTAGTTAGACAGTGAAGATGACAGTGAAGTGTCAATTTAATAACTTTTAACACCTTATACCAAAAGAAAGATAAGACCATTTCTGCATCAAAAGTAATCAACAAACTTGGTCAAACATTTGCCAAATTGTCAAGAAAGATGCAAACATTTTGAAAACAGCCGACATCATGCTCACAACACCTTGCGTTGCACGGTGTATACTGCCTATATAATATACTGCCTCCCCCTGGCCAGCTGGGGCGCCTGATGGTGGGGAGAGAGGATCAACTGGTTGGAATAGCGTGCTCGTGCATGCATAGAAGGAAGCATGAGGTCAGTCCATTTCTCTCCCCAGGTTTGGCAGAGGGGGTGTACTGTATAGCGCCCAGGATTACATAGATAATTGACACTGGCTGGGGTGAAAAAAATGCATTGCAAAAATCGTGTGAAATGTGATCATTTCGGTTGGGTCCTGCTATGAAACTCTGTTCTAAGTATTGGACCCTCGTCTGGTTCTGGTGTGTGACGACCCGGTTGACATTTCCATGGTTCGGCGGCGGACAGACAGACAGGCTAGCCCGGGAGAAGAGATTAACATGACACATTAAAACGTTCACACAGTTTATTACACACACAGCAACATTTTGGATACTTCATGTCCTATAATGACGTCACTGACTAGACATCACAATCCCTGCCTGCAGCACGCGGCCTAGCTTCAGCGTGCTCTAACACAGGTCTAAAGTATGTTACAGTTCAGGCAGTGCACCATACATATAAGTAGCCTACATTGCATATTCACGTACAAGTACCAAGTATCGGTACACAGCATGTTGTATAATCACAACAGGTCCCTTGACTGAAACCATTGACCCCATTGTTGTGTTGATTTGGTGTTTTGGCAAAAACCTTTTATGTACCAAAAAACAACTTGCTCTCTTTGGCCATCACCAACCTAGCCCCATCTGTTGAGCACTACCGCCTCTCCCCCCCCCCCCCCCTCCCCCCCACCCCCATTGCCCAATTGCTGACAAATCCACACAAGCATGTGGAGAAACAAAGGCTTGGGTTTAGTTGCCGGGCCAAAGCGAGCGAGAGAGGGGGGGACAGGTGGGGAGGGGTGGTGGTGTGTGTGTGTGTGTGTGTGTGTGTGTGTGTGTGTGTGTGTGTGCGCGTGTGTGTGTGTGTGTGTGTGTGTGTGTGTTTGTGTGTGTGTGGTGGGGGGGTCAGGGATCATTCTGTTGTTTTGTCAGAATGCAGATTTCAGACAAATCAAAACAACTGCCTCTAACAACCCCCCCCTCCAACCCCCCCCCCCCCCCCTCTATACCGACAGCCCCACTCACCCTCTCTCTCTCTCTCTCTCTCTCTCTCTCTCTCTCTCTGCTATACTCTCCCCACATGACGGCTGACTAGTCATCACTTTTATGCTGGGAAAATGCAGCCCCGATCATGAGCGCCGGCCGCGGCCGTGGGGGCGGGGCAGGGCGGGGGTGGGGTGGGGGCGGAGGTGGTGGGGGGGGGGGGGGCACCGCGGTGGGCCGGGAACCAAGGCCACGGGACCATTGTGGAGAAAAAGAGCTGACAGACATCCATATACTGTAGATGTGCATGTGCAGGGTCTCATTTTGATCTAAAAAATAATAATTAAAATAATACTGAAAGGACTCTGTCACGGTCTTTTCAGAACATTATTAGCAAAGCTATATTGCATTTCTAGCAGCCCTCCCTTTGAAGCAGTCCACTCAATATTCAAAGTGAGGTTTTTGGATTTATACATAATGCAGCTAAATGAAGAGGTGCAGTTTTAGAGCTTTATAGAACTCCTCAAACGCCTCCCTCAGTTATATTAACGGGCTGTGACCATAACCCATTAAGACCGGAAACACATCTGTGTCACTTTAGCTTTTAACCACTTTTTTAAACGAGGTGCATACTTAGTTTAGACTAGTCATTGGTTAGACTTGGGTTAAGGTTAGGTTTATAGGTGTGCTGCCCCGTGGGAGGTTAGGTTTAGGGTGAGGGTCTGAGATAGGTTGTATAGTTCTAGGACTAATGACTGGTCTAACCAATGACAAAGTCTAAACCAAAAACTGAATATAAGTACTGCACAAGCTTGTAGCGTGTGCTATTTTTGTGAAAATCTTTGAATTCGTGTATATATATATTTTTTCTTTTCTTATAGAAAATATTTTTAACTTGCTACATGGGGGGGGGGGGTCCCTGGAACAAAATATTATGAGTTATGAGATCTGAGAGTCGGCGACAAAAATACATAATAATTTTGGGGGTCCTTGACATGTCACATGACAACAGTTGAGCACCGCCCACTAATGTAGACGGATAGCGGGTTTTTTTCAGAAAACCGTTTTAGATTTAGAAGATTGAAGAAGACATTTTGTAGAATCGGTCTCAGGTCTTAAACGCTTAAAATACCATTGAGCATTGTTTAACTCCTCCAATGTAATGTAATGTATTGTATTGTATTGATTAATTGAGCACAATGGACTACAATGGAATAAAATTAGGCCCAAGAGGGCCATTAATGAGACCGATGCATTACAGCAATTAATCTGGGAAGCACTTTAAGAGCTAGTAAATGAGCTACATCAATCTACGTCCTCTCTGCTTTATTCATTTTTATTTTGTATTATTATTATTTAGGTCCCGTGAGATTTCTGGAACTTCTGGGTTTCCACTAGTGATTGACAAGCTGAAATATATACAGGCTGTAGGACAAAAGTAAGTGTGGTTGCGTGTGTGGTGTGCGTGCGTGCGCGTGCATAAGTGCATGAGTGTGGTTTGGTTCTCAAACTTTCACGGTTTTAACGTTAAATAGTCAGATTTGAATTAGGGACCCCACACCCTCCCTGACGAGCACTTTTTTTTGTATAAGTTGAGGTATTACATTAGGTTTGTCTCGGTTCCACAGATAAATATATAAACACATGGCGTTGTGAGCTTGTAGATCAGCTATATTTTCACAATATTTGCCTCTTTCTTAAAGGGCCACTTCACCCCTTTTGCAACCAGATCTTATTTGAATGATGTTTGAGAGACAAGAAACACTTTCCTGGGGGTTTTTATATAACGTGGGTAATTTGTGTTTTTATAGATATTTCAGTATTTCTAGGTGTCCATGGGCTCCATGATGTCATCGACACTGGGCTCACTTCCTTCCTGGACTACAATTCCCATAATGCTTGGGTCCACTGCTCCTCCTCGTGGATAGGGGGATAGGGCTGTCTTACTGAGACAACATGTAGTCCAGGAAGTATCGATGGCATCATGTAGCCCATGGACACTTTGAAATACTGAAATATCTAAAAACACATATTATTACCCACATAAAACCCCCATAGGAAAGTGTCCCAAACATCATTCAAATAAGATACTGTTTGCAAAAGGGGTGAAGTGGCCCCTTTAAATCCCTCCAACGCTCTCAGACATGACATGACGTCTATGGACCTTTAATGTTTGTCTTCTATAGAGCAGTATTGATACTTTCACTCAAGTATAAATCATGCAAGTATACAGTATAGGTCTATACTTTCTCTACACCACTGTATAATAGCTTCTTCTTCATGCCTTTTAGAACAGCATCCGAGGATCTAAGGGCCCTGCAGGTCGAGCACCTATAAAAAGCATCTCAGATAAAGGCAGGTGCATTAATTGCCATTTACTAGTGATTTATATAAAATAATTATAAGGATCTCTATGGGGACCTACTATATACCACGGGTCACGGACAAAGTCAGAGAGAGAAGGATGAGGCTGGCAGGGCACTGCGTCAGCCACCCAGAACTAGAAGCAAGTAAATTGACTCTATGGGAGCCATGCAACCACAGGGCAAAGCCAGGAGGGGAAAGAAGCGTACCACCCAGTGTTGTTTTCGTCGACTAAAACTAAGACGAAAAATGTTCGTCGACTACCTTTCTTCACTGACAAAAACTAAATAAAAACTAAATAAAATCGAATCTATGATGACTAAAACTAAGACTAAATATACTGACAATTTCGTCAACAAATAAAAACTAGACTAAAATGTTAGTAAGGGACTAGTGGACAAGAGATCCATTTTGAAAATAGCAGATATACAATCTCACAACGCGTCGCAGCGCGACGCGTTGTGAGATTGTATATCTGCTATTTTCAGCATGCAACCAAAGTGTAAAATATGTCATTACAACGACATCAAGGCCTGTCAAAACACATTTTAGTCAACTAAAATCGTATGACATTTAGTCGACTAAAACTAGACTAAACACTAGAACATTCCAGGTGACTAAAATGTGACAAAAACTAAGTGAAAACTATATTCAAGAGACTATGACTAAAACTGAAATAGAAATCTGCTGCCAAAAACAACACTGGTACCACCTAATGTAGACGTGCTGCGGCGCGACAGCTTGGCTGACAACACTGCAGAGCTCAAGAACCTGATGTTGGTATATATGTGGAAATATGTGGAGGGCAGCGATCCATATGGGAATCCCGAGTTGGTGTTGGCCCGCTAGACCTCACTCTCACAGCAACTAAAAGTCCGGAATTCAAAATTTACGTGAGTATAATTGGTACCAAAATGTATACTCCTGTTTCACAAGTTTTCAATTGCGATGTGAACCATTTGTGAGCTTGTAGATCTGCTATTTTCGATAGTATATGCGGCTGAAGTGCAGGTTAATGTATGTTTTGTATTAATAAATAAAACATGATTGTGGTAGTGGAGTATAAAGTACAATAGCCTATTTGTATCTGAGATGTATTAAGTGGAGTAGAAGTATAAAAGTAGGCCTATATACTCAAAATCGGAATACTCTACTAGGCCTAAATAAAAATAAAAATACCTCAAAATTGTGTATACAGTACTTGAATAAATGCACTCATAGTTTATACTTTACAGTTTACACCACACTGCCACATGCAGGGACTTCAAAATGGGTGTAGTGTAGGCTAATGCTTTGTCTGGCCTTTGTCAGCAATATTTAGAGTATTGATAATGGAAAGACAGACAACTTAATGTCTGCCTCTCTGTTTCCTGCTGAAGTACGCGGGGGGGGGGGGGGGGGGGTGGGCTAATCAATGAGGTCAGTGAATCGTGATTTAACATAGCCTACATCACCCTTTTGAGTCACGCATATACTTTATGCTTTGTTGAGATTATTATAAACGCGGGATTTCATGTCTGTGTCTGTCTGTCTATAATCCAGCCACTCAACTATAGTTTATATATATGCCATGAGGGCAGGGACGTGTACACATAGGGGGGCTTCATCGGCCCCTGCCCTTTTACCCCGTCTGTAAAACAACTGCCCTTTTACCCCGTCTGTAAAACAACTGCCCTCTCCAGACCACGAATGCAGCATTTTCCATGGTGAAAGAAATGCTAAATGCCCCTCCTAGCTCTCCTTTCCATGCAGCCATGCCGGAATTAAGGCAGCATTCAGGAGAATTGTGTTTTTCCCCCAAAGTCTCCTGAACTAATTTGTTTCTATAAATCCATGTCGTATATACACCAGTAGATAGAGTGCAGGGTTGCGCCAGAAAATAGCTTAGCTTGTTGTTGTAGCTAGAGTTGTGAGCTTGTAGATCTGCTATTTTCTCTATTTTATGGGATGTCAGTCAGTCAGCCCCTGCCCCTCTAATATAACACTCTCTACATGTGCCTGCATGGTGGAGGAGCTGTGACGTGGAGCGGCTTTCTCTGATGTGGAATGGACTGCATGGTGGTGGTGGTGGGGAAAATATAATAGGCAGTGAAATCGACACAATATATACTGTATACGTCCACAATATTGTCCGCCATGCACATGTGACCTTGAAGCTATATGTGTGTGTCCGTGAAATGTGCCGTGACTGTCCCTCGATCTCCATTTGATTTCACGACGAGTACGGCTGAATTTAAACTTAAAAACTAAGAATATAGCTTAAAAACGTAATTGTGCAATTATAGTTAAAAGGGTATATAGGCCCATATTAGGCACTATATTATGCATTAGGCCTGTGTACAGATGTGTTTCAATGTTAAGTTTTTGATAAAGGCGTTGATCTTCAAGAGGAAATGACCTTGAAATGACACGTATAGGCCTAGTAGTAGGCTATGCCTACTGGGAAATAAACAAGAGAAATGTTCCACACTGAATATACCACCTGCTCAGTCATCACACACACACACACACACACACACACACACACACACACACCCTGCCCTTTCTGACTGTGTGTGTGGACATCTCTCTGCCTTCACCGTGCATGTAAACCAACTCATCTGAGAGCTCCGCCCTCTTTAAGTGCAACATCACTGGTGCTTGCGGTGTGAGCTGCACCACATGCAACAACCCGGGGAGGAGGAGGAGGATAACCGCTTGTCTCCTGCACTATACGGTCCGGTCAGTCAGTCAGTCAGTCAGTCCCCCCTCTATAGCATAACAATATACCTGGCTTTATTATGAACAGAAACTATAGTCGGTCTCACGTGGTACTGTGAGACGACATGGTGATGCCCACCACCACCAGCCCAGCTGCCTTTGATCGGGAGCAATTAGTACTATAGATTATTAGCCAGGGCATTTTATATATAGCCTATATTTTTTGTTGTTGTTGGAAACCAGAAGAATTTCTCTCGCCACAACCGAGACGGGAGGGATGGTGATGATGCTTTGAGAGAGAGAGAGGTGAGCACAGCAGCTTGCGAACCAGTTTTTTCTTTTTCTTTTTTTTTGCAAAAGCTCCACCTCTGTTGTCGGAGAGGAGAGAGGAGAGGACAGAGGAGAGAGAGAGAGAGAGAGAGAGAGGGGACGATCAGCGACAGACAGACAGACAGACAGACAGACACACACAGTCACATTGTGCTCAATGAGAGCAAGAGGGCACGGAGGCTAGAGGAGAGAGCTGGATTCCTAATTTCTACACCTGCGCCTGCCTGCGCCTCCACCGCGGTTTGTTTCCTCGCCTCTATAAAGGTAAGAAATGATCCGCCAGTTCTTCTTCTATATCTCCGTCCTCGGTCCGGACTAGTGAACCTCTCTTTTCCACGCACTATGCGTCAGTCCACGAAGCGGGGCTGTCTGTCGTAGGCTACCGTATCGCGATAGATAGAAAGGGGGCTTTATTCTGGTGAGCTATTTGTTTATGATGACTGGGATTCATGGCTGGTGGTGGTGGTGGTGGGGGGGGGGAGTGAGAGAGACGGTTGAAGGGCATGGGGTGCATACTGCATATATGGCAACATGACGGTATAAACTCTCAAGTCTCAACACATTCTGACACAAATACTAAATAGTATAATATGAGCCAAGGCCTACCGTATTTGTGTGTGTGTGTGTGTGTGTGTGTGAGTGTGTGAGAGAGATACTGTGTGCGTGTGTGTGAGATACTGTGTGCGTGTGTGAGAGAGACACTGTGTGTGTGTGTGTGTGTGTGAGAGAGAGAGAGAGAGACACTGTGTGTGTCACTGTGTGTGTGTGTGTGTGTGTGTGTGTGTGCGTGCGTGCGCGTGCGCATGTGTGTGACTCATTATTTCTTTTTAATTGAACATAGGCTATTCAGAGGGCAGTTTCCCCTGATGTCTCTCCCTATGCAGTTTAAGCAGGCCATGCTAAACATATGGTGACATTATATGGTCTAAAATTAACAAGTTTAATTAAAAAAAAGAGTTAAGTTCATTGATTTGGACATTTTATTTCAACACTATAGTGGCAATAATAAGCAAACAAATCATATGCTTGTTTAAAACCCCCCCCCCTGCACCATCAGTAATGTTACGTATACAGGCTATGCTTTGGGTAGAGAATTAAGGGGCTGTGCTTCATTAAATCACAAAGTTCTAGTTCCTATATATTCGCTATAGGCTTTATTAACTCATCTGTGAGCCATTTATTTTAGGCATAATAGCCCAATTGTAATAAGTTTTGGTCGTTGTATTGTATTGGTTAAGATCTTTTTGATTAGTGGCAACCTTGAAGAACGTACACAGGACGAATGCAGACAGACGCACACTGACTGAAACTGATGAAGACCGACGGTGAAGAAATGTGAAGTTTTGAGGGAAAGCAGTTCTTTTGCACATCATGCAGCCGAAACGTTGCAAAAGCAAAGAAATGTAAAAGCAGTGGCTATTTCTGACTTCCTCCTCAGTCAGGTCAACGTGCTGAACTGCGGCGGGCACAGAATTAGACTTTAGCCTAGAAATGGTGTTGCATCGTTCGTCGTGCAGCAGGGCAGCTACACCAACCATTCCAGTACGTGTGTGTGCGACTGCTTTCCTTCAACCTTGAGGAGTGAACAGCATGCATCAGCTATAGTTTATTACAGCCCCTCAGTTGAACTATACACACACACACACCAATGTGTCTGTGTATAGTAGCCTACAATTGAACAGACACACTTAAAAAATCAATTTAAAGCAAAGCCCACCATTCTTATATACAGCTATAAAACACAGAACATCATTCTCAAGGTGGCCCTTGTTGGTTTTGTTTTATTTTTGCAAGCGTATATAAAGCTGCATTAGCCTATGTAACTTACTGCGCAAGTGCTGATTTTTCTTCTTTTTTTTAAAAACCACTGATTATCTAACAGAGCCTGACTGCTTGCTCTGAGGAGACGTATAACATTTTAACCTTCAGGTATAGAAACAGGGTTGTGTCCATATTGTCCACACTAGGATCTATTCTAAATGTCTCTAAAGAAGAACAGGGAGACCAGATACAACCACCCCACTTGTAAAGTTATATTGTATTACTATAAAGATTCAACAACATACTATTATATTCACTAAAACAACCTGGCCTGGGTAATATTTTTTATGTTTTAGGCTATATAGACAAAATCCTATAACATGTGTGAAACATCTCCCAGCAGGTCTAAATCTTGTTGATTTACTGTCAAATGGTTCAGAACAAGTGACCTTTTTTTCTTTTTAGATATAGTGGAGCTGCATTTTGCAAACACTTTCATGTTCACGATGCGGTACAAATACAATCAATCACATTTGTTGTTAAATCTTCTTATGTATATCTTTTTTTTTACAGAGGCTACTATGAAGACAGCGTTTGGCAAGCCAGACCCTGGAAAGCACCTGGAGTTCTCCTCTCGCCACATTTGAAGCCCAAAGAAACAGCACCAATGTATTATCTCCGATAGGGGCTTGTTCCGCCGCGCCACTCTCCCTCGTTCCCATCCCAGCTTTTGAGGAGTCAGGAGGACAACAAACAGTTCCCACAGCCATGGGTTTGGAACAGCCCAGCATGGACGGAGGAGCCGCAGCAACAACAACACGGAGACCCATATTGGGTTCTGCCGCGTGCAAGCGGCAGGCCCTGCAGCACCACCGGAGGAAGCTGAGGCCCGTGCGGATCCTCGGCTTCGTGCTGAGCCTGGCCGCCATCAGCGCCGTCTCATTCTCCTACAGTGCCTTCACCTGGAGTTCAGATAAGCCACTGCTTCCTCAGGAAGCCATCAGCCTCCACCAGTCGGCGCCCCACAGGACTCTGCTCTTCACGCAGCGCGACCAGGGCGACGACAACGAGTCCATGGCCGACATGCCCATCGCCATGAGGTCGTCGGCGGCGGCCGGCGGCAACGAGACGGAGAAGGGCGACTACCCCACGGACCTGTTCACGCTGGAGGAGCGGCGCCAGGGCGCGGTGTGCCTGCACATGTTCGGCATGCTCTACATGTTCATCGCCTTGGCCATCGTCTGCGACGAGTTCTTCGTGCCGGCGCTCACCGTCATCACCGAGAAGCTGGCCATCTCGGACGACGTGGCGGGCGCCACCTTCATGGCGGCGGGCGGCTCGGCGCCCGAGCTCTTCACGTCCGTCATCGGCGTGTTCATCTCGCACAGCAACGTGGGCATCGGCACCATCGTGGGCTCCGCCGTCTTCAACATCCTCTTCGTCATCGGGATGTGCGCCATCTTCTCCAAGGAGATCCTCAACCTCACGTGGTGGCCGCTGTTCCGCGACGTCTCCTTCTACATCATAGACCTCATCATGCTCATCGTCTTCTTTCTGGATAACGAGATCATCATCTGGGAGAGCGTGGCGCTGCTGTCGGCGTACGCCTCCTACGTCATCTTCATGAAGTTCAACGGGAACGTGGAGTCGTTCGTGAAGGGCTGCATGAGGACGAACGAGGTGGTGGAAGTGGAGGTGCAGCCCAAGGTGAGCATCGCACGCAGCGTCTTCGTTCATTATACAGTATGATTATTATAATGTATATAATTATACATTATATATATACAGCAGCAACGTTTGACCATGCAGAGGGCCCATTATATTTCCATACTCCACAATGCATGCATGTCCTAAAATATAGCCGATCTTACAAGTTCGAACTTGTAAATCGGCTATTTATTTTGCTATATTTGAATTGAAATCCCGAATATTTTTAATCGGGATCCTTGAAAAGTCATTTTTAAACTAAATACAAATATATTGGACATTAAAAAAAAGACAATAACATTATTTGTAATTCTACTCAGCATTAAGCTACTAATTTAGACTGTATAAGTCATTAAAGCGGATCATATGTTTGCATGTTTTGGAAATTGTAAAACAGCTGAAATCAATAACATATCCGGAATTAATCTGAGGGCCACATTAAGTGAAGTTGGGGGGCCGCATGTGGTCCGCGGGCCGCCAGTTGTATCATTATACAGGAACACTCATGTCTCTTTGCACACACACACACACACACACGCACGCACGCACGCACGCACGCACGCACGCACGCACGCACACACACACACACACACACACACACAGTATACGGATGTCTGCATTCATTCACAGTACACGCACACGTGCACAATATCAGCACACAGTAAAATCAGCTGTGCTTAATATTTGTTTGACAAACTGTGTCTGGGACCCTATAATGTTTATACACTTCAGTACTGAGCATTTTACTGTCTATCCTTCTGACTCACACCATCAAACAGCAGGTCCACAGGCTTTACAACAATGTAAACAATTGAAATATATATATATATATATATATATATATATAGTGTATAGCCGTTCTGTTGAAGTGACGCTGCATTGCAACGACGGCCATGCGGTATTCCACTGTGGGATTAATAAAAAAAGCTGTCAAATATGCCAGTGTCATTCTGGGTTAAGCTTGACAAATGGTTTCTCCCATAGTTTGTCAAACAAAATTCCTGGAAAGCTTTTTTTTTCATTCGTTTCTCATTGCAGTCAAAAGGAAATTCTAGATCTGCCTTCATCATAATATCTTTATTATATTTTAACTGTTGTGAGGCATTGCTTGTTGCATGTTTTCACATCAAAAAACCGTCCTCCACCACCTCTCACGTGGTAGGTATAGAGAACACAAGGGTTTTTTTTTTTTGGCAAAGTGGAGTAGTGTACACTCACTGTACTGTTAGAAAGTCTTTGTTGTCTATTGCTGATTTGAATTGTGACGTACTGTACTGTACTGTAAGTACAATAGAATTCATTCACGAACTGTATGTGCCCTCAATGACACTTGAGGGCAAAGGAAAAAAACTGTGTCGCAATTGGATAGCGGTGTAGAGATTATCCGGATGGATATATATACAGTATGTATAGGTTTCTTTGTGACATGAGAGGGAAATTATCTTTTTTTTGAGAATATGATCCCAGAAAGTTGGACCGTACAGTACACTGTAAATCTTTCACTGAATCAGGATTTGTATTTTTTATAAAGTGCACTTAATTTAATCGGCTGGGGGTCACATGATTTTCCAAGGAAGGCTAACGTCAATAATCACCACTTGGAATCCTGGTTTATTTATAAAAAAACAATATTTGTTTGCAGCAAAAAAAGAAGAGGAGGAAAAAAAATAGTCGGTTGTGGTGAAATCGAGTCGGTGCATTTTGTGTAAAGGAGGAATGCAGTAGTGCTAATAAGACATCCTTGACCTTGAGATGCAATGCATTCTGGGTACATTGGACAAGAGCAGAGAATGTGTGTGCGGGGAGGGAAGGTTGGTGTGTGTGAGTGTGTGTGTGTGTGACGTGCGTGTGTGTGTGTGTGTGTGTGTGTGTGTGTGTGCGTGTGCGTGTGCATTCGGGCACTGGTAGTGGAAAAAGCAACTTTTGATAGAGAGAAAGATACGGGACACAGTAGATGAGTGGACGAGATTCTGCCACGTTTCATCTCCCTCAGTCGCTCTCAGCAGGTTTGGCCTTTCCCTCCATTTGGCTCAGGCGTGGTGGGTGATGCTCCCATCACGGCTAACGCCACCACCCTGTGGGGTGATGCTCCCCTCACGGCTAACGCCACCATGACACCACCCTGTGGGTGATGCTCCCCTCACGGCTAACGCCACCATGACACCACCCTGTGGGTGATGCTCCCCTCACGGCTAACGCCACCATGACACCACCCTGTGGGTGATGCTCCCCTCACGGCTAACGCCACCATGACACCACCCTGTCCCTTCGTTTTGGCTACACCACCCTGTCCCGTCACCCTCCTCTCTGCAACTGGCATTCAGAATGCACCAGTTTTCTTGAAAAACCTATGTTTCTATGTCAGTCGTTCTTTGATTTTTCAAAAATAGCAGACCTATACAAGCTCGTAGCGCGACACTCGGTGGCGCGCTATATGAGCTTGTAGAGCTGCTATTTTTCAATAGCTAAAGCATAACATAATGCTATAACACCAAAAGGGGTTCCCGCCCCAAAATGGGTTAAATGTTATGTGTTATGAGTGAAACTTTGTTGTACTGAAGGGCCTTTGTGTTAGTGTGAACATTATTGCTAATTTAATACCTCTTATTGTGCAGTTTGTTCTCTTGGGGTTTATGGGATTAATATAGTTTGAAATATATTTATATATTTTTTATTTTTTATTTTGGAACATTGGAAAACGAGATTTTGGAAAAAGTGTTATTTTGATGAAACTGGCAATGCAATAGGTGTGGCCTAAGTGTGTGTGTGTGCGTGTGTGCGTGTGTGTGTGTGTGTGTGTGTGTGTGTGTGTGTTTGTGTGTGCGTGCGTGCATGTGCATGTGTGTGTGCGCACAAGTGTGACAAGGATGGGATGAAAAACAAAAAGGATAAGTTAGTGAGGTGAGAAAGTATTATATGAAGCAAGCCCCACCAAGAAGAACAAGTTACGTTTAACCCATTCTGGGCGGGAACCCCTTTGATAAACTTTCATAACTTTGATAAACAGCTGTGCACAAGCATGTGTTAATGTGGCGTAAGGAACAGCAATAATTGGTGTCATTAGACACGGATGCCCTTGTGCTTGATTACCTGGAAATGACACACACACACACACACACACACAGTCACACACACACACACACACACACACACACTCACACAGTCACACACACACACACACACACACACACACACACACACACACACACACACACACACACACATGACATGACATGGTGACATTTGGCGCTGGCTTACATTACATTGCTGGCATAGGCAGAAACTATACATAGTCAGCAGGACAGGAAACACGGGGCGGCTTCGGGTCGACGCTTCAAAGACAGCAGGCTGCTGGTGGTATGCGCCTGCCGGGGGGGGGGACCCCCCTACGGACCCCCACCCACTGCTGGTGGTATGCGCCTGCCAGGGGGGGACCCCCCTACGGACCCCCACCCAATTCAATTCAATTCAAAGGCCTTTATTGGCATGAGAAAACATACGTTTACATTGCCAAAGCAGAAAGAACAATACAACAATACAGCAATACAATCAGAACAAAAATTATGTACTTTGAAGGTCAGAATCTTCAATAGATCAACTTCTGTGTACCAAGATCACTCGATGCAGGTATAGTGCAGGAATACCGGTATACACAATGATTAGTCTTTAGGGTGGTTGTGTTCCATTTGATATCCTTCTCCTATCACAGCAACTCACAAATCTTGCTGCTGTGTTTGCACATTGTTGTACTTCAGCCCAGCAGATATGGGAGTTTTTTGTCATTGGTCATGTTTTCAAAACCTCCGTGTGTTGGTTGTGATCTGTGGGAAGTATGTGTCTCTGATGTCTTGGTACAATGGACAGATGGTTAGGAAGTGTAGCTCGGTTTCCACTTCGTTTAGTGTGCAGTGGGTGCTGGTGGTATGCGCCTGCCGGCAGCCCCCCCCCACCCCACCACCAGCATGCAAAAAAAACACAAGAAGCTTCAGAGGTGTATAATATACAGGAAACCGGTGGTGCAAAGTACATTTACTTAGGTACTGTATACCTTGTAGTACTTGTAGCCTATACTTGAGTATTTCCAATTTCCAATACTTTTACTTTTACTCCACGATTTGGATTACTATTACAAAACATACATATATATATATACTACATTTGAAAATAGCAGCTATTTTTTTAAAGATTTCATTTTTTGACACATTTGAAAACTTGGTGAAATCTTGTATTCTTTATTTTTTTATTTTTTTTACTGAGAATAAGGTTAGAAATAAAAGTTTAGGGTTTAGGCATAGTTTTACTGGCGTTAAGTTTAGGAATAAGGTTATAGGTTTAGGCATAGTTTTACTGAGGTTAAGTTTAGAAATAGGGTTATAGGTTTAGGCATAGTTTTACTGAGGTTAAGTTTAGGAATAGGGTTATAGGTTTAGGCATAGTTTTACTGAGGTTAAGTTTAGGAATAGGGTTATAGGTTTAGGCATAGTTTTACTGAGGTTAAGTTTAGGAATAGGGTTAGGTTTATACTATAGGCATAGTTTTACTGAGGTTAAGTTTAGGAATAGGGTTATAGGTTTAACCGTTTAAGCATCATTTTCTTAGATTATACTTCAGGAATACCAGGAATACTGTTCCGCCGGCTGTTTGGTATTGTTTGGCTGTTTGCTTGTTTGGTATTGGCCCCGGCACTCTAAGTGTAATGGAGTCTGTACTATGACTAGTTGTTCTGTATTGAGCCCGGCACTCTAAGTGTAATGGAGTCTGTACTATGACTAGTTGTTCTGTATTGGGCCCGGCACTCTAAGTGTAATGGAGTCTGTACTATGACTAGTTGTTCTGTATTGAGCCCGGCACTGTGTAAGTGTAATGGAGTCTGTACTATGACTAGTTGTTCTGTATTGGGCCCGGCACTGTAAGTGTAATGGAGTCTGTACTATGACTAGTTGTTCTGTATTGGGCCCGGCACTGTAAGTGTAATGGAGTCTGTACTATGACTAGTTGTTCTGTATTGGGCCCGGTACTGTAAGTGTAATGGAGTCTGTACTATGACTAGTTGTTCTATATTGGGCCCGGGACTGTCAGTGTAATGGAGTCTGTACTATGACTAGTTGTTCTGTATTGGGCCCGGCACCCTAAGTGTAATGGAGTCTGTACTATGACTAGTTGTTCTGTATTGGGCCCGGGACTGTAAGTGTAATGGAGTCTGTACTATGACTAGTTGTTCTGTATTGGGCCCGGCACTGTAAGTGTAATGGAGTCTGTACTATGACTAGTTGTTCTGTGTTGGGCCCGGGACTGTGTAAGTGTAATGGAGTCTGTACTATGACTAGTTGTTCTGTGTTGGGCCCGGGACTGTGTAAGTGTAATGGAGTCTGTACTATGACTAGTTGTTCTGTGTTGGGCCCGGTTCTGTAAGTGTAATGGAGTCTGTACTATGACTAGTTGTTCTGTATTGGGCCTGTGTAAGTGTAATGGAGTCTGTACTATGACTAGTTGTTCTGTATTGGGACTGTGTAAGTGTAATGGAGTCTGTACTATGACTAGTTGTTCTGTGTTGGGCCCGGGACTGTGTAAGTGTAATGGAGTCTGTACTATGACTAGTTGTTCTATATTGGGCCCGGGACAGTAAGTGTAATGGAGTCTGTACTATGACTAGTTGTTCTGTATTGGGCCCGGGACAGTAAGTGTAATGGAGTCTGTACTATGACTAGTTGTTCTGTGTTGGGCCCGGCACTGTGTAAGTGTAATGGAGTCTGTATAAGTAACAGTAACATGGCTGATTCTATGACATTGTGCTTCCAGAAGTCATTCATCAATAATGCCCCATGCTGTCCGGGTGACCGCTATGTTTCATGTCATTACATAATTGATGGTCCTGTGTTTCTATTTTTGGCCGCAAAAGGAAAGTATTAGCCAACCAGCAAATATGAAATTTGTTTATCAAAGCCAATAATTGATCGCCTGCGTTGCCTCTCGTTTCCTGAAAAATAATGCCTCGTTTGCTCTCGGTCCGGTCCAGGGAGCTGCAGAATGCTTAAAAACCAGGGCTTGCTTTTTGGATCATTCGACAGATAAGAGGTGCTGGCTGGATTTGTCTTTTCGGCCCGCCCCCCGGGGGGGGTGGGGTGACACACAATGTTATCGATACTTTGCACTCACCAGAACCAGAACTGTGTGTGTCTCCAGCTCTGCTCAGTCAGTGTGCGTGGGTGGGTGGGTGGCGTGCCCCTTTTAGCAGCATCACCCCCCAAATCATGACCTCTCTCCAGTACCACCATGCCTCACGCCATGCATGTCCCATTGGGTATTAACCAAAACAACTTCAAAAAGAGTTGCCAAAATAATCTGTATATAGGCTAATTATTATTATATTTATATATATAGTGAATAATAGTATTTCATTTATTCAGAATAGTGAACATGTTAATATAAATGTTGAATAATATCATTGTGACCAATAAAAGGGATAATAATAATAATAATAATAATAATAACAGTAGCCTAGTAAGTAAGTAGCCTTGCCGAGCCATGAGGCCCATATAGGGGCAGGAGCCTATCTCCTGTTTCTGTAGTGTGAGGCAGCTTGATGTATACAAGTACACCCTCCTGGATATGACGCTTACCTCCCAATACAACCCTTTATGCCGAGTGTCAAGCAGGGAGGAGGCACTGGGTCCCATTTTTAGAGTCTTTGGTATGAATCTGACCC
This sequence comes from Protomyctophum bolini, assembly GCF_963924005.1. Lineage (NCBI taxonomy): Eukaryota > Metazoa > Chordata > Actinopteri > Myctophiformes > Myctophidae > Protomyctophum > Protomyctophum bolini. The sequence goes on from NC_137881.1 coordinate 5,284,423, forward strand.
GGCCGGGGATTGAACCCCCGACCTCCCAGTCTCAGGTCGGACACTGTAAACACAAGGCCACTGAGCTGGTAGCCTAGTAGTAGTAGTTCAAATTACAGATATTCAGCTCTCGAGTATCCAAATCCTTGTTCTAAATCAGTGGTTTTCAACCGGTGGTCCGGGGACCACCAGTGGTGCTTGAGGAAGGTTCCAGGTGGTCCCCATGCTAAATGATGGGAGAGTTGGTAACCAAATGGACCCTGATAGATCTTTAACTCTTGAGAGGGAAAAATGAAGAGTTACATTATTGCTAAACATCTGCATTACTTAATTTACAAGAAGTCTAATTACAATTAGAGAATATATAGAAGAATTGTTATTTTGATCGACAACAACATATTTTGGGTCCGAGAGGCTAAATGTCATCAGATGGTGGTCCATGGCTCAGATGGGTCCGAGAGGCTAAATGTCATCAGATGGTGGTCCGTGGCTCAGATGCAGAATAAGTGGCCGGATGGCCGGATGCTATAACCGCAAGGTTGCCAGTTCAAACCCTGTGGGCTCCCCCAGAGTTAGTGTCGAAGTGTCCTAATTGTTGCAAGACACTGAACCCCTAATTTCTCCCGATGTGCTGGTCGGTGCCTTGCATGGTTTCCCCCCCGCCATTGGTGTATGATGAATTATGGCTTGTGCCAAATGTGCATGATGTGCACAGGGGCCTTGTGCCAAATGTGCACGTGCACAGGGGCCCTTGAGCCCCGCCATCGGTGTATGATGATTTATGGCTTGTGCCAAATGTGCACGTGCCCTGTGCACAGGGGCCTTGAGCTAATGGGGGGGCCCTTGGATTCAGAATGTCCTCAAGACTTTGAGGACATTCTGAACAAGGCTTCCGACAAGCTTTGAACTGAACAGTTTGGACTTACCGTTCCAGAAATAATGGCCAAAACAGCCTTTATACCGTTAGGCTGCTAGAGAGTGTTAGAAACCCGTGCCGAACACATTCTCCAGATTCTCAATCTCAAAATATGTAGTTCCAGGGACCCCCCCCCCCCAGAAGCCAATATTTTAGTTACTTTTCAAAAATAGCAGACCTACAATAAGCTGCCAGAATCAGACGTGCACCTCGTCAGCTTCTGTCATCGGAAAGAAAGCTATACATTTAAATTAAGCATCTGAACATTTAAATTAATGTTCTAATACCAACCTGTCGTGCAATTATCCAGATATTTGGGGCTAGCCCTAATACTACTACTACTACTACTAATAATAATTATTATTATTATCATGATGAGCACAAAATGCAGCACAGTAATGAGGAACATACTGTACTGCATTTGTATCGATAAATCTGCGCTTATTAAGTACAAGCAATGCATAAACCAAACTAACGCCATTGGTGGTTTAGTTTGGCCTGCTATAGTCCCCATTAAAAGGCATTCCTCCTTCGTCAGCTACAATGACCAGATACTTGACCGTGGCCTAGCCTCATTAAAAGAGATCCTCAATAAGCCCTCAATCGAATTAACACGACCGTACATATATATGACAAAAGGCTGTGAGTTTTGACCAAATGTCAGCCGAGGCAGGTTGTTCACTGGACAACGTCGAAATGTATAAATGCAAAATCTAGGCTTTTTGTCTCGGCCAGACCGGAGGCAGGCGGCTCTGTTTTGTGTTTTTCGCCACCGTCGCACATTTTTCAAGATTACAAAGTTTGCGTGCGGGCCCTCCTGGGGTAGTCAACCTGGCCTGGCGGGCCCTGGGGTAGTCCACCTGGCCTGGCGGGCCCTGGGGTAGTCCACCTGGCCTGGCGGGCCCTGGGGTAGTCAACCTGGCCTGGCGGGACACCTTCTCTACTTTTTTTGAGTGGTGCAACCAGCCACTCCAAGGAACAGCAATGTCCGTGTTCACCTATGTGACTAGGTTAATGTGACTGTGTGTGGCTATGTGACTATGAGTACCAGTAGGGGCAAAAGTGGCGCTGTTGTGGCAGAAACAGAGAGAGAGAGAGATAGTGTTGCACTGTTGCCTATAGTGCTAATTACAGAGAGAGAGAGAGAGAGAGAGGCATGGGGAGAGGGGAGAGGGGAGTTGCACCACTCGGTTCAAACAGGTGTGATTTTTTTTTATTGTTTCTGGTCTGGCATAATCTCGTTGTGCTTTTTCTCTGCTTGTGTGTGTGTGTGAATACATATTTATGTATGTTACCTTCCCTTCTGTTATCTGTGAAGCACACTAAAACTGTTGTGAAAAAGAATACTATCGTATACTCTATAGGGAAGTAACTTCTGCGAGACAACATTTTGGAGACATGCTTCTTCTGTAACAACCTGGATTCGAACACCGCCATGGGAAAACCAATCACCTACACCGCTCATTCAAAGGGGAATACAATTAGGCTGGGCTTAAACCCATTCTGGGCGGGAACCCCTTTTGGTGTTTTAAGCATTATGTTATGCTTCAGCTATTGAAAAATAGCAGATCTACAAGCTCGTAGCGCGGCACCGAGTGCCGCGCTACGAGCTTGTATAGGTCTGCTATTTTTGAAAAATTGTTGAGTTTTCAACTCAAATCATTGCTTTTGGGGCAGGTCCCTGGAACAACACGTTTTCAGATGCTGGTCGGCGGCCAATTACATATAATGTTGGGGGTCCTTGACATGAAAATTGAGAACCACTGACATTAGAAACATGGGGTTTTTCGAGAAAACCCAGGTCAACATGGGGCTGCCCTGCTATACATTCACCTCAAACCCCCTAAGCCCCCTGACGAGGGCCCTTTGCTTTGACCCCCAAAGTCACTGTTATCACCTTTGACCTTTGAACTTGACTGCTGTGGTGCTTGGGGTACTAACATCCAGTTCTGTTGTTGCTGTTATTGTTGTTCTACGACGACTGGAAAATGGCAGCTTATCCCTCTGAATGACACCAGTGATACCAGTTTTCTGAAAAAGCTATGTTTCTATGTCAGTCGTTCTTCGATTTTTCAAAAATAGCAGACCTACAAGCTCGTAGCGCGCCACTCGGTGGCGCGCTATGAGCTTGTAGATCTGCTATTTTTCAATAGCTATAAAGCATAACATAATGCTAACACCAAAAGGGGTTCCCGCCCAAAATAGGTTAACTCCCATTTCATTTTATATGGTTATATATTCATGTAGAAAACAGAAGAAGAAATGATTATTATAACTAAAGCTATAGCAAAATAAACTAGAATAATAAACGGTACAGTAGTAAACCATAAACTGCATTTTGGGATGCAAAATGCATCCTATTTTAATCTCTGATGACACCCATGCTAATGAACGGAAAAGGATACAGACACTTGTACAGTAATTATAGATTATTATTATTATATAGATTCAGCTATGGGTGTCAGATGGAAATTGGCAGCCTCATCCTCATATTCTTCTAATGTCTTAAAATAAATGAGTATCTTCTAGAGAATGTAAAAGGCAAAAATCTTTACTTTTTTTTTTATAGTTCACCCCCACTGTACTTTCAACTGGGTAATAGTCTGTTGATGTCGCGTTGCTTTGTCAGTGCAGCGAGCGCATGTCACATCTGTCACAATTACACAGTTTGCCTGATTAAGTGGACGTCTTAAGTGACCTCTGATTCTGTTTTCTAAGTGTGCGTGCGCTATTTATAGCCGCTTCGGATGTTATCAGATGGGGCTATTTACAGTATATGCACTACAGAGAGAGACAGACAGTAATAGGGATGGTCTGTGTGTGTGTCTGTAACTAAGGCCATTGTCAGAATGTCATGACTCTGGGAGCCATACGGTTTGGACTGGACGTCACGTATTACGATATGTTTCATTTAATCTTCGGAGTCTGGTTGCATGGCAGCTTAAAGGGATACTTCACCCTTTTTGCAAAAAACTATTGTTTCTATTGTCAGTGGTGCTCAACCTTTTTCATGTCAAGGACCCCCAGAATTATCTCTATTGGGCCACGGACCCCCATCTCAAAATATGTAATTCCAGGGACCCCCCAGAAGCCGCCAATATTTTAGTTAAAAATGTTCGCTCTGAAATATATATTCAAAGATTTGTGCCGCGCTATATGAGCTTGTAGATCTGCTATTTTTCAATAGCTAAAGTAGAACAGAATGCTTAAACATCAAAAAGGGGTTCCCGCCCCAAAAATGCGTTAATTGGTTTTTGAGATCTTCAATAATTGTGTCTTTCGTTTATAGGCCTGTTTAAGGGCATGGGGGGGGGGGTCACCACAATCGGTATATGGTTCATCCTCCGGGAAAGCATGGAAGTGCACATTAAAATTCCACACCACATCCAGCATGTATAACTTTACCAAGATATGTTTATTTGGAACTGAAGTGGTGGATGGATGGATGGATGGAACAGGCGCGGTATTGCCACCGTGTATACGTGGCATTAGAAAAGGTCTTTCATCAGAGGGCAAAGACCCCCCCCTGCTGAAGCACCTCGCCAGGCAGGCAGGCAGGCCTCAGAGCTTATCTTGTTATCTTGTGGCCTCATGTCATTGTTTAGCTGATGGACTGAATGGATGCCTTTGAAAATACTGGCTCAGGCAGATCAGATTAGCCAGCACTTTGTGTATACCATGGATGGGTTTTAGGGGGGAAAGGCAAAGCGTAGCGTATAGCATAGCAGGGTTTTGCACTGAGCAGTATATTGTCGAACCCGTCTCCCCCGCCGCCGCCGCACGGGGGTTTTCATTATCGATTTCAGAATTCTGTCTGTTTTTTTTACTGTGGTGTGCAGCCTTCTACTGAACTGATTCAGTCTTTTGTTCTTTTGTTCTTAAGATCCCACGAGCTGGTGCAATAATATAGTCTTGATTCATAATGTACAGTACTGAAATTGGGTCTGTTTTTGTAATGCTAAGCGAGATGATTTATGTACATCTGTAATTATTTGGGGTTAGTATCTCTCCAAGCATGGGATCCACAAATCACAATTCGCTGCAGTCACTCACTACACAAGAATTAACCCATTTTTGAAAAATCATGAAATTGTAGTGCAAATCTTTAAATATATATATTCTTTCAGAGCGAACGTTTAATTCAAATCTTTGCTTCTATGGGGGTCCCTGAAACATATGGGGTGTCCTGAAACATATTTTCAGAATGGGGGGGAGGGTCGGCTGCCAATTACATATATTTTTGGGGGTCCTTGACATGAAAATGTTTGTTTCAAGAAAACTGTGCAGGATTTAGTCGAAGACATATTTTGTAGAATCGTCCTCTCCTCAGGTGTAAATGGGACAGACTTTGAAAGTTTGGAGGTCAATCACCCTGTGGGTTGATTTATCTCTCAACAATGACCACCTCTAGCCAGCCATCCCTTTACCTAGACCTCTCTCTGTCTGTGATGGATAGACCAACGTACGTCCTTAGCTCCTCTCTCTGTGTTGGAGAGACCAACGTACGTCACACGCACACACACACACACACACACACACACACACACACACACACACACACACACACACACACACACACACACACACACACACACACAGAGGCGCAGCGGTTCAGTTGGTTCCACCAGAGATGGATGTTGTGCGACCTCTGATGCATTACCACGCTATAAATAGCATCACGGACAGGAGCGGAAGGCAAGACCTCCGCCGGATATTTATTTAAATAACCCTGATGCCTTCAAAATGTTTTTAACCCATTTATTTAGACATGACCCTATATGTTTCTATATGTCAGTGGGAGCGCAATATTTCATGTTGAGGACCCCCAAAAAAAACCCACCACCCCTCCCCCCCCCAGAAGCAAAGATTTTAGTTAAAAACGTTCGCTCTGAAAGAATATATATTCAACGATTTGCGGCACATTTTCACGGTTTAAAATAAATAGCAGATCTACAAGCTCGTAGTGCGGCACTCTGTGCCGCGCTATGAGCTTGTAGATCTGCTATTTTTCACAATGCTTTGAAACACCAAAAGGGGTTCCCGCCCAAGCTTTATGAGCTTCTGGATCAGCTTTTGTTTCTTTTTTTTCCCTCCATTCACGGCCATGAATGGGAACCATTATTATGATGATTATGCAAAACAATAATTGTGATTATCTCAATTAATTGCGAGTATGTGCAATTATGTAATAAAGCGACAGGCCTGGTTGTGTGCGCGGGTGACATGACGTCGTGTGTGTGTGTTCGGATAATTTGCCACCTTTTATGCAGACGCCTCTAACTAAACCACTTCACATATTATGCAGATTATAATCCTGCAGGGTTTATACACGGGATGAAGTCACTCATTACCGCTGTGTTTTAACCCATTCTGGACGGGAACCCCTTTTGGTGTTTCAAAACATTATGTTATAATTTTTGCTATTGAAAAATAGCAGATCTACGAGCTCATAGCGCGCCACCGAGTGGCGCGCTACGAGCTTGTATAGGTCTGCTATTTTTGAAAAATCGTGAAAATGTTTGCCCAAATGTTTGAATAATATTCTTTTAGAGCGAATGTTTTTAGTTCAAATCTTTGCTTCTGGGAGGGGGGGGCGGTCCCTGGAATGACATATTTTCAGATGGGGGGGTCGGCGGCCAAATACATATAATTTTCCGAGTTCTTAACATGAAATATTGAGAACCACTGATTTTCAGAAAAAATGACATTTTAAAAAATACATTATTTTTTAATCAGGCCTAAATGGGTTAATCATGTGTGATGATGATTATGCGACTTTGGCCTCCGTTGTTTACTGTTCACTGTCCACTGCTCTTTATTGACGTCCAGATGTTTAAACAATAGGATAGAACTCTAGAAATGATAAAACAAAATGATTCCTCTGTTTGAGGTCGCTATACCATCTGCAGTGCCATAAAACAACACAGATGTCAACTAAGATAATTTGGTTGAAAGATATTTGGAATTCAACAAACGTCCTTTTATAGAATGAAAAGTGTGGACTCCTCGCGCCTATACAGTTATAAGTAGGCATGGAAGGGATAAAGGGGCTGTGGTGGGTTGCATTATAAACCGTCTTTTAACAATGTGGTGGAAGTGATAACGGCCTATACCTAGATGAGAATTATTTTCTCCCAGGTCTTGGCAAGGTCACAGACTTGAGGAAAACGCTTTGAGAATATAGTATGTGTGGTATGTGCTGGAGTGTGTGTGTGTGTGTATTATTCTGATCTTGAATAGAGAGATTGTAGTATTAGTACTAGCAGAGGCTGAAATAGAGTTCTTCTTTGAAGAATAAGAAGTGTCTTTGTGCTTTTATCTATAGACGGTAAGGCTAGTGATGCAGGAAATGAAAAAATAAAATACGGAAGAATCTCAGGGATCCGCACAGAGTGGATTCAGAAGCACCGTGGTGGTGACAGTACGGTGCACACAGAGAATGACGAGGCAGGAAAGAAAAGGAGAAGAAGAAAAACTCTGTCAAGGACAAGCAGGAACACATTATGACTTCATTCATACGAGTCATCAATGAAATGTCACTTCACATGAGTCCCGCCATGCTTACGAGAGCAAAGGGGGAATGCAAGCTGCTTTCAAGGTCACACGTGCGTGTACTCATGCACACGCAGCACACCCCTTCACACACACGCACGCACGCACGCAGTGTGCGTGCCCACATGCACGCACACTGACTTGTCACGCAGAGAGAAACAGATTCACTCCCTGTGCCAGCCTGTGCCAGCAAAAAACAGAAGCCAAAATCCAATAAGGTTTTAAAAATAGAAAGCCTGCTACTTTGATCTCAGCCATGACGATGACGACTCCAAGTTGTATCATCCATTCCAGCTGTGGCTCTTTGTGTGTGTGTGTGTGTAGTGTGTAGTGTGTGTGTGTGTGGGTGTGTGTGCGTGTGTGTGTGTGTGTGTGTGTGTGAGATGTGTGTGTGTGGGTGGGGTCGATCCGGTGTGTAACATTGTAGTGGCAGTAATTTGTTTTTCTTCTTAAGTAACAAACCAACCAAGTGCATTATGCGCACGCACGCACTCGAACAAAACAATGCAAACTAGGACACAGTCCTGTGTTTTAGGCTAGACCTACTTTTGTTGTTGTTTGTCTGCAGTTACTTTGTGAGCTCCCTTTCTTTGTGACGTCGTTCACTGTCGGTTCGCTCTTTCATCGCTTCGTTTCCACTGAATGTGACTAATTGTGTATAAGCGACGCGCTCATTTGAATCATCAGTGATTAATGGCTGTTTTCTTTTTTAAATGTTGCCCTCAAAGGAGTTACTGAGCAGCAGCAGTATAACATGTCCAATTTACAATACTTTTATAAGAACAAAGGGAGTCTATATTACCAACGCAGCGGTGGCTCAGGGGGTAGAGTGGCTGGATGGTAAACCGTAAGGTTCCCGGTTCGAACCCTATGTGGGCTCCTCCAGAGTTAGTGTCGAAGTGTCCTTGAGCAAGACACTGACTGAACCCCCCTAATTGCTCCTGGTGTGCTGCATGGTTGGTGCCTTGCGTGTGTGTGTGTGTGTGTGTGTGTGTGAATGGGTGAATGTAATGCACAATCTCTGTAAAGCGCCTTGGATAAAGGCCATTTATCATTTAACGCACCCACAAGCCTGGAACGAACGGCTGGTTCAGGGACAAGGACAAATGTTGCACCAGGAGGAGAGGACACTGCATGGGAGCCTTTTATTAGGTGCTCAGTATACAGAACAACTAACGTTTGGACCTATAAGCAGTCTTCATCAGAGTCATCATGACTCTGATGAAGACTGCATACTGTAGGTCCAAACGTCAGTCGTTTTCTAATACTAGCACCTAAATAAAAAGGCTCTAAATGTCCTCTCCTTTTGCAATACTTTTACTTCTACTCCACTACATCTTGGATCCAAATATTGCACTTTTTACATTTTTCTTTAAAACGTCAGCAATTTGAGGAACAATTACAAAACAATTACATTATAATCTTGGGGGTCCTTGACATGAAAATGTTTGATTTAGAAGACATTTGTAGAATCGTTCCCAGGTCAAAATGGGTTAAAATATAGTCATATACTTTAGACAATGGAGACGGGTGAGGAATTGGTCAGTGTCTCCTAGACAATCCACTTCTAGTGAGTGAAGTAGTAATAATTAACTTTACTTCTAGTGAGTGAAGTAGTAATAATTAACTTTACTTCTAGTGAGTGAAGTAATAATAATTAACTTTACTTCTAGTGAGTGAAGTAATAATAATAAACTTTACTTCTAGTGAGTGAAGTAGTAATAATTAACTTTATTTCTAGTGAGTGAAGTAGTAATAATAAACTTTACTTCTAGTGAGTGAAGTGAACCCTTTCTTAGTTTTCACTCTCCGTGGTTCTCGTTCAGCACCATGGAGAGCAACGCAAGAAATGCTCCATTATTTGGCACATCTTGTAGTTGTTGGGAAGAAACCTTGGCTTGTATCTCCATATTTCTTCTCTGTTTTTGTTTCTAAATGAAAGAATAGCCTATTTTATAGTCGTGCAAAAGTAACAAAAATGGATGATCCAGATCTGCTATTGCTACTTTTAACGTTAAAAGAAATGGAAAATCTTCACCTACTGTATAATGCCGGCGTTGGAAGTGATTAAGTCTGTCTGTGGTTTTTAGAAATATTTAACAAATGAAAATAATTGATGAGAGTTTGTTGTGACTAAATAATAACTCCATTAACGATATGCACGCGGCTGCCATCTTGCCAGCAAGGTGCTAACTATAGGTGCAACTTCCCACATAGACAGCCCATTCATCCAAACAGAAAAGTCCTCTCTAATGCTATTAAACAATGTCAAACTCACCAACAGCTGTACGGAACGCTTGAATTATCTATCTTACTATTCCTTGCGGATGATTATTTTTCAAAGTGTCAGAGTTTGGAAGCGCTCGTTACCGGCAAAGCAACCCCCTGCTGCCTCCTGCATTATGTGCAGATTCAAAACAGGTGGTACACACTGTTGAGTGATAGTCGAGCTACTTCCAAACTCCAGCACTTACACAAAAATCCGCAAGGAATTTCTTGACAGGGAGTACAATAACTCATAGCATGTCTACACAGTGGATTTTTATTAAACAAACACATTGCAAATAGAAAGTGGATATTTCAAGCTTTTCGTACAGCTGCAATGTTGGTGAGTTTGACGTTATTTAATACAATTAGAGAGGACTTCTCTGTTTGGATGAATGGGCTGTCTATGGGGAGTTGCACCTAGGTAGCACCTTGCTGGCAAGATGGCAGCCGTGTGCATATCATCAATTGAATCCAGTGGTACAGTTTTTTGTTTTTATTGTGTTTTTTTTCCCCTAATAGATTAGTAACTTTACAGACCTTGCGTCAGAGATATGGATGTCTTGATTATCTAGAGCTGGAGCCCAGGAAGAGTGGGTCCATTTAAGGATAGGGCCTCATTCACAGTTCACACCTATCAAACGAATGTTCTTCTGTGCTCTTGTCTGTGATTAAATGGCTGCCACCCACAATGCAGTTCCAATGGGAGTCACATAATGGTTTGACCGAACATTTGTGTTTGATTTCTGATTGCTGCCTCATCATCAAACACAAACGTTTGGTCGTCAAACCATGTGACTCCCATTGGACTTGCATTGTGGCAGCCATTAACCCATTCTGAACGGGAACCCATTTTGGTTTTAGCATCATGTTATGCTTTAGCTATTGAAAAATACCAGATCTACAAGCTCATAGCGCGCCACCGAGTGGCGCGCTACGAGCTTGTAGGTCTGTTATTTTTTTTTAATTGGGAAATGTGCCTCAAATTTGGAATATATCTTTTCAGAACAAACGTTTTTAACTCAAATCTTTGCTTCTGGGGAGGTCCCTGGAACAACATATTTTCAGATGGGGGGTCGGAGGCCAATTACAGATTACATTTGTGGGGTCCTTGACATGAAATATTAAGTGATATATAGGCCTATAGAAACATAGGTATTTCAGAAAACTGTCAGGATTTAGAAGACATTTTTTTCAGGCCTAAATGGGTTAAGCACAGGACAGTCGTTTGATGACGTGTTGAAGGAGGCCTCAGTCGGAAGCCTCTGTCTTTGATGCTTAATGAGTGTGTGTGTGTGTGTGTGTGTGTGAAGTGAGTGCTCTGAATAGCTTAACCCATTCTGACCGGGCACCCGTTTTGGTGTTGGCATCATGTTATGCTTTAGCTATTGAAAAATAGCAGATCTACAAGCTCATATCGCGCCACCGAGTGGCGCGATACGAGCTTGTAGGTCTGCTATTTTTGAAAAATCGAAGAAACGACTGACATTTTTAGAATCTGATCTCAGGTCAGAATGGATTAATCAGACCAGTGTGTGTCCTAGTGGAAACCTCGTATGAATCTGATCTCAGGTCAGAATGGGTTAAACTGTTGTCTTTTCAAACGGAGGCCATTCCCCTTGATTCTGGTCATTTGTTTTAGGCCTCGGTGAGTCGGTGTTGTTTCATGGCTCTTCCAGGCAAACAGATGGTCAGATGAATGTTGCTCAGCACTCACAAACAGAAGTCTAACAACATCCAAGATCCAAGAAAACAAGCGTCATGTTCAGACTCTAGTCTTTTTTTAAATTAATAGAAACAGGCTGACTATAATTGTTGGCATCGATCAGCACACGTTTTATAGGAATAGATTACTATACCATTTACCAAATGCAACATATAACTTGTCCACTAATATGGATCCCTGCACCGAAATAAATTCTTGTAGCACTTTTACTCTAGGAGTCGGATTCACGCCGTTCTCCCATGTGGACGAAGAGGTTATTACGACATTCTCCGTATCCATATTTAGATGCAGGTGAAGCTATCCGGTGATCCCCGGAGGGAGGGAGGGAGGGCTTGTTTTTCGTTACGGTCACTGGTCAGATATATTCGCTCAGGAAGGGAGAGAGAGAGAGAGAGAGGGACTATGTCGGTGTATAGGGTCAGGGTGTGGTTGTGGTGATGAAGAGGAGGAGAGACTGAAGGTGAAGAGCTCATGAGGCTATAGCAAGAAGAAACCGAAAGCCCCTTATTGATTAGGTCTATTTTTGTGAACTGTGGTCGTATTAGCTAATGTATAACCGCCACTGTAAAAGAAAAGGAAAAAAAAGGCGAAGGACACCGATATCCTTCTCTCTCAGGGGTGTATGGGATGACACCCTGTGTAGTCCGGCAGCCGGCAGGCTTCTTTTGGTTTAATCCGTTCTGACCTGAGATCAGATTCATACGAGGTTTCCACTGGACACACACTGGTCTGATTAAAGTGGGAAATTCAATCATGAAAACCCCCTAGTTTGACATTTTTGGGCATTTTTGCCTGCCATAGGATGTTAACGGTAGGGTCACAAAGAAACCAGCAAGTGGATTCATGAAAGTATACATATAAACAATATTTTAGGCCAATAAAAAAAAGACCAAATTGGGCATATGTGGGCCACAGAGAGCTGCAATAACGTTGGATTAAGAGCGTCTGCTAAATGCCTAAATTGTAAATTGTAACGTCCCACATATGGTCCCACTGTCGAAGGTTTTAACACCAAAACAGTCACAGACAGGTTTCTTCTAAAGTACTGCCCTTCAAAAAATGGGGCATGATGATGATTGCAATCAGACGGGTCTCTAATGAGCTAATTAGGAAAAGCTCAACAACGCATCCTTCCATGCATGACCCCCCCCTCCCCCTCCTCCATCGCATCCAAGAGAGGCTGGCTGCCACTCGTCTGGGACCCCCCCCCCTTCATTGACCCCCCATCCCATCCCCACTCCAGCCCCACCAAGGTGACCTGCACTCGGGTTCCGGCAGCAGCAGCAGCAGCAGTCCCCTTCCTTCCACCACTTTAAGTGCTGCACTGGTCCGTCTGGCCATGGGCCGTGCTGACAGTCCTCTTCCTCCTTCCATCTCCGCTCTCCCAGAGATAAGGCTTTTGATTTCGCTTAAGTTCAAGTGCTTTGGCTGTCACGAGCAACAGGAGCGCGCACGCAACGCACGCACGCAGGCAGGCACGCACGCAGGCAGGCAGGCAGGCACGCAGGCAGGCACGCACACACACACACGCGCACACACACACACACACACACACACACACACACACACACACACACACACACACACACACAGAGTCACACACACACAGCAAACGCTGCAGGCAGTGGAATTGTACTCTGAGGTTTGTGTGAACAGTGTGAAGTAAACAAATAAATACTCACGACATGTAAAGCATTCAAGTAAAGGGTAAAACACGCACGCATGCATGCACGCACGCACGCACGCACGCACGCACGCACGCACGCACGCACGCACGCACGCACGCATGCACGCACGCACGCACGCACGCACGCACGCACGCACGCACGCACGCACGCACGCACGCACGCATGCACGCACGCACGCACACACGCATGCACGCACGAGCCCACACAGAGGATATACCGGATGCCCTTTAATACTATTTCCTAATTTGAGCGTTCTCATTTTAATATTCATAGCTTTTTGCATATAGCATCTTAGCAGGTTATATAATGTCATTGTTTCAAATAAATAAACCCCTGGATCAAAGGTGTAAAAGGATATACACACGTTGAGACTGTAGACTGTTGCCTAACCCATTTAGGCCTGACGTTCGAAATTAACAAAAAAAGTCTTCTAAATCCTGACAGTTTTCTGAAATACCTCATGTTTCTGTATCAGTGGTGCTCCATATTTCATGTCAAGGACCCCCACAAATTATATGTAATATGCCCCCCCCCCCCATCTGAAAATATGTTGTTCCAGGGAGGGACCTATATACCCAGAAGCAAAGATTTGAGTTAAAATGTTCACTCTGTAATAATAGTATATATTCAAAGATTTGAGGCACATTTTCACGATTTTTCAAAAAAAGAGCGATGAGCTTGTAGATCTGATAATTAAAACACCAAAAGGGGGTTCCCTTCCCGCCCAGAATGGGCTAACCAGCCGGACCGAGAGAGAGCAAAGCACCATGGGTGCACACACACGGGCCGCCCTGATTAACCCATTCTGACCTGAGATCAGATTCATACGAGGTTTCCACTGGACAACACACTGGTCTGATTAACCCATTCTGACCTGAGATCAGATTTAAAAAAAATTCAGTCGTTCTTCGATTTAAAAAAAATAGCAGACCTACAAGCTCGTAGCGCGCCACTCAGATCTGCTATTTTTCAATAGCTAAAGCATAACATAGTGCTAACAATAAAATGGGTTCCCGTTCAGAATGAGTTAAACACAACACAGCTTTTGGGGGGGATTGCGTTCGTTGGCTGTTTGGTGAAAATGAAAATGACACAGCAGTTTTTTTTTGTGTTCCCCTCCTCGCCTCGCCTCCTAGCAGCCAGAGAGGTTCTGTTCCTTTCTGATTGGCTCGTGGGAGGAAAGGTAAAGAGGAAGCCGTTCTGATTTTTTTTTGAGTCCTGGTGGAGTCCATACGGTACGGAGGAGCGCTGCTGCCTTGTGGGAAATCAGCGCACTGTGGCAGCTCCTGTAATTAGTTCTGCTTGTTAGAAAAAATGAAGGGGTTACTAATTAGGAGAAAGTAGATGGCTTCTCTTGACTTGTGTTGTGCATCTTTTCTCCCTCCTTCCTTGAAGATCATCATTATCATCGCAAAATGGGTGAGAGAGGGTGGCAGAGGGGGGGAGGGGGAGGGGGGAGAGGGAGGGGGAGAGAGGGGAGAGAGAGAGAGAGAGAGAGAGAGAGAGAGAGAGAGAGAGAGAGAGAGAATTGCTGGTGCTGCTCAACGGTTTCTCTCTCACGATGCATTAGATTTAGACGGACGAATCTCGAAGGACGTTCTGTCAGGCGCTGACGGACAGGCCGCCTACTCTTTGCCACGTGCTGCTGGCAGATGCTTAAAGGGACACTTCACCGTTTTTGCAAAACAATATATGTTAATGACGTTTAGAAGCTTTAGAACACTTTCCTGGGGGTATTTATGTGTGTAATATGTGGTTTTAGATATTTTAGATTGTAGCAGTGAGCCCGGTGTCTCTGATGTCATGGACACTGGGCTCACTTCCTTCCTGGACTACATTTTGTCTCAGTAAGACAGCTCTCCCCCTATCCACAAGGAATAAATATGGGAATTGTAGTCCAGGAAGGTAGTGAGACCAGTGTCCATGACATCAGAGAATGTAAAATCTAAAATATCTAAAACCACATATTACACACATAAAGACCCCCAGGAAAGTGTTCTAAAGCTTCTAAACGTCATTAACATATATTAAGTGTCCCTTTAAGAGCTGTGCAAGATTTCAGCTATTCACGTTCGAGCCCCAAGAAAAAACTGATCTTTTTCACGAGGACCCGAAGAAATATAGTATTTGAGGTTCACAATACAAATGATGCTATTGCTTTAGCCAGCTGGTGTTTACAAAGCTACCACAAATACACGTGTATTTTTGTACACTTTTAATACAATGGCGTGTTATAAGACGGGCTGAAATTAATACTTTTGTGTGTCAGCTGAATGACCCAAATATGGAGGAGCTGAGATTATTTCAGCGTAATGTACAGCAACGATGACGTCATACATCCATCACACATGACTCCAAATTTGGGGATGGTTCTATTCATTCTATCGATGATAGAATAGATCACCTGATTAATAATATCATGCATCATCAGCCTGATGACATAAAGACGATGATGTCACCATACAATGTCATTTAAAACTCCCCTCGGAAAACAATCATTCGGTGACACAGAAAAACATGGCGACGTCAAAGTCATCAGGAGGAGGTTTCTGGAGTAGACTCGGAAACAAAGTTACAAAACCGGAGACGACGACGACGACGGCGGCCGGCGGGTTCGATGACTCCGGCGCCGACGACTTCTACCCGTCCAACTTCGACGTGGGCGAGCGAGGAGGCCAGCAGGGCGGCTACGGCTACAGCTACAGTGGCGACCGCGACGTCACGGGTGACCATTTCAACAACGACGCCCCCTACGGCGGTCCCTACGGCGGCGGTCCCTACGACGGCGGTCCCTACACGGGGCAGATCTTCCAGCCCCAGCGTCAGACCTTCACGCCGTCCTCGTCCCAGCAGCGCTGCTACAGCGACAGCAGCTTCGACCACGAGCCGCCGCTCCTGGAGGAGCTGGGCGTGGACTTCGGGCGGATCTTGGAGAAGACGCTGACGGTGCTCCACCCCGCCAGGGCGCCGCCGCCGCCGCCCGACGACGGCGGCGGCGTGACGATGATGGAGACGGACCTGGCGGGCCCCGTGGTGTTCTGCCTGGCCTTCGGCGCCACACTGCTCCTGGCGGGGAAGGTCCAGTTCGGCTACGTCTACATGATCAGCGTGCTGGGCTGCGTGGGCATGTACGTCCTCCTGAACCTGATGGGCGGCGGCGCGGCGGGCGCCACCACGGGGGGCGCCACGGGGGGCGTCTCCTTCGGCTGCGTGGCCTCCGTCCTGGGTTACTGCCTCCTGCCCATGGTCCTCCTCTCGGGCTGCGGGGTCTTCGTCTCGCTGCGCGGGCCGTTCGGGGCGGCGCTGGCCACGGCCATCCTGGCCTGGTGCAGCTTCTCCGCCTCCAAGATCTTCAGCTCGGTGCTGGCCGTGGACGGGCAGCAGCCGCTGGTGGCGTACCCCTGTGCCCTGCTCTACGGGGTCTTTGCTCTCATCTCCGTCTTTTAAAAACCGGAAAAATCACCCGGAGATCTCATCAGTCCCAAGTAGATAAACAAGCTTTATCTGTGCAGGCATCCAAGCTATGGACTTTTTGACTGAATAATTTCTTCCGTACATACAAAAACGTTCAGGTCAAGTAAATGGCAAAAGGACGTATGTGGGTGATTTCGTCATCACACGTGATCATCATCATCATCATGATGATCAAGTTTTTTTAAACCGTTTTTCTCTACCGCTCATAGCTGTTTGAATAAACCATGCAGTTCCAGGGGCCAGCATATGGCTAGCTGTTAGCATAAACCCCAGTTCCAGGGGCCAGCATACGCGTTCACTTTAAATAGTCGGAGTTTCCCCGCCCCCCCCCCCACACACATTTTAACATTAGCAATAACATATAGCATTAGCAACATAGCAGTGTTAGTTAATGGAATGTAAACATTCATGTCATCACAATTAATTAATACTGATTAGATTAATGGTTTTATTTCATAGATCCCTAACCATCAAATACAGAAAGTGGATATTCACTGTGTGATCGCCTCTAATCTGGCTCTGATGTCTGAAGTCAGGGCTTATACTGTATATATACAGTATATATAGTGCCATACGGCTCTCAGCGATTCACGGGGGCGTTCGCAGTTCCGCCAACCCCCTCCGCCCCCCCCCCCCCCCCCCTACTATAAGCTGTGGGCAATTTGAGGCATGATAGTGGAAGCTGTGTCTTAGCCTATATGATGTCACTCGCTCCAGCTCCATAATACAGATTTACACACGTTACGAAGGGGCCAAGCGCCCCCTCGAACGGGCCAAGCGCCCCCCTCCAAGGGGCCAAGCGCCCCCTCCAAGGGGCCAAGCGCCCCCTCCAAGGGGCCTCCAAGGGGCCAAGCAAGCGCCCCCTCATTCGGCGGCTGATCCACATCCAAGAGGGGTTTTGATGTGTCATTACATAAGAACTGGGAGCAGGAGCTGCTGGGATTAAAGCACCATAGAACAGAATCCAAATAACACATACTCATCTCCCCGGGCGATTATTAGTCATAATATTTAATGCTGGCTTAACCCATATTGGGCGGGAACCCCCTTTTGGTGTTTTAAAGCATTATGTTATACTTTAGCTATTGAAAGAAAATAGCAGATCTACAAGCTCATAGCGCGGTGCACAGAGTGCCGCGCTACGAGCTTGTAGGTATTTTTGAAAAATCTTGAAAATGTGCCGCAAATCTTTGAATATATGTTCTTTCAGAGCGAACGTTTTTAACTCAAATCTTTGCTTCTGGGGGGAGTCCTAGCTGGAACTAAATATTTTCAGATGGGGGACGGCGGCCAAATACATACATATTTTTGTGGGTCGTTGACATGAATATGTTTGAGAACCACTGACATTAGACAGTATAGAAACATGTTTTTCAGAAAACTGTCAGGATTTAGAAGACATTTGTAGAATGGACGGTAGGACTAAATGGCTTAATGAGTGAACTGTGGCGTAATCCTTGTCTGCCGCTGTCACCTGTTCTCGCCAGACTTTCCACAATTGCCTCGGAGGAGAACGAGTGTGAAGGAGGAGATTAACGACAAAAGCCCTACAGTGTATAATGTGGGAATTATTATACCCGTGATATTTGAAATCCCAGATGTACAGTACAGGGTCTGTGACGAATCTCCAGAGAGCCTGTTTAAATAGAAAATCACCACACTCGCGTCATGCAATCTTCATACGTCACATTCCAGCGCTCGGCCAATCAGCCGAGCGCATTCCAGTGCTCAGCCAATCAGCTGGACACGCATACACAAAGCTGTGTATAGGAGCGGCAGAAAATGAGAAATAGATAAATGACGTCAATGAATACATTTAATAAATGTTTGTATATAAACGTGTGTGTGTGTGTGTGTGTGTGTGTGTGTGTGCGCGCACGTGTGTGCGCGTGCGTAATTTGAAGTTATCTCGCCAAACCACAAACATTTTGTCTTTGCTTTGTTTATGGCACAAGATAACTTACAATATAGTAATTGTTACCATCTGTAGGAATATCGACGCTTCTACAGAAAGGCAGAAATAAGAAGAAGAAAGTGCCCATTCTGGTGCTTTAACGGTGGTTCCATCCAGTGCTAATAGATGCTCAGCAATGTCCCCTTTTTTAGAGCACTGCAGATAAAGCATTACCAGCAAACATCGCATCTTTACTGACACGTCGTACACATTCTGCCCTGAACGTCCTGTTAACCCATTCTGACCTGAGATCAGATTCATACGAGGTTTCCACTGGACACACACTGGTCTGATTAACCCATTCTGACCTGAGATCAGATTCTAAAAAAATGTCAGTCGTTCTTCGATTTTTCAAAAAATAGCAGACCTACAAGCTCGTAGCGCGCCACTCGGTGGCGCGCTATGAGCTTGTAGATCTGCTATTTTTCAATAGCTAAAGCATAACATGATGCTAACACCAAAATGGGTGCCCGGTCAGAATGGGTTAAATTGATTACAGGCCACTCAGCAGCACTGGAAGGCTTAATCCATTCCAGACGGGAACCTCCTTTTGGTGTTTTAAACATTATGTGTTATGATTTAGCTATTGGAAAAATAGCAGATCTACAAGCTCGTAGCGCGCCACCGAGTGGCGCGCTACGAGCTTGTAGATCTGCTGTTTTAGAAAAATCGTGAACATGTGGTGCAAAGCTTTGAATATATACTCTTTCAGAGCGAACGTTTTTAACTCAAATCTTTGCTTCTGGGAGGGGGGGTCCCTGAAACGACACATTTTCAGATGGGGGGTCAGCGGCCAATTTCATATATTTTTTGGGGTCCTTGACATGAAATATTGAGGACCACTGATCTAGAAACATGAGGTTTTTCAGGAAAAAAAGACATTTTAAAAAATACATTTTTTAAAATTTCGAGGCCAGGCCTAAATGGGTTAATATGCTAAGATCAGAACAAAAGCTTGGTCCCTGGCGGTCGGCAACATGGGCCTCAAGTGATTGCTAATTCACCCACACATCACACTCAACCACACGGCCCACATAATAATAGATGAAACGAGCTGCAGTCTCGTAAAAAGCTATAGTGAATACAAAAGCTCTTGTTTGGAAAATGTTTCCTGCCATTTTTTAATACCCCCCGTGTCAAGTAGCCCTGCAGCCCTTTATGAATGACGCCGCCCGGGGACCATGCACAGGGTGTCTGTTATAACAATAGACTATGGGGCGTCACTTCATCGCCATTGGTTGGAACCGGCTCATGTGATTGATGACCCATCATGTGAGGATTAGGTGTTATTTGTGTTTTGTGAGAATAAAGGCCTCGTTCCCGTTTTCAGGAGACAGACAGGGGGACAGACAGGCAGACAGACAGGGGGACAGACAGGCAGACAGACAGGGGGACAGACAGACAGGGGGACAGACAGGGGGACAGACAGACAGACAGACAGGGGGACAGACAGGGGGACAGACAGGGGGACAGGAGGTTCCTGCAGTGGGACAGACAGACAGACAGACAGACAGTATAGGTTCGTTGACATGCACCGATACTGGGTGTGTGTGTACAAAGTCAGCCTTGGGGTCACAGCTTTGCCTGCCCTTGGATAATAAATAATAATATTATATAATGGACTTTACTGGTTAGGTCACCAGAGGTAGAGGTCCCTGTCCCTGATGTTGAAGGTGGGATATACATACAGTACCTACTGTACTATAGGCGTACAGTATGACTCACAGCTCGGAGAGGAGAGGAGAGGACGGGGGTGTGAAGGGAAGGAAACTATGGGATCTTTTCCAACTCCAAGAAGACTGCAAGGTCGAAGCACCGTTCGTTGCTTATCCCATTCTGAACGGGAACCCATTATGGTGTTAGCATCATGTTATGCTTTAGCTATTGAAAAATAGCAGACCTACAAGCTCATAGCGCGCCACCGAGTGGCGCGATACGAGCTTGTAGGTCTGCTATTTTTGAAAAATCGAAGAACGACTGACATTTTTTTAAATCTGATCTCAGGTCAGAATGGGTTAATCAGACCAGTGTGTGTCCTAGTGGAAACCTCGTATGAATCTGATCTCAGGTCAGAATGGGTTATACTGTAGCTTGCTGCTGTTTTTAGAATATAGTTTTGGAGCAATTCAAAAGATCCCCGAGCCCCTTTTTCTGTCGAGGGATATATTTCAGAACACATAAAGGATCATTTGTTTTTAGTATAGTAATACAGTAACGTCATTCTAACGTAGATGTACTTTGCATGCTTTAGTATTTGAGTTTATGCTTATTTATTGGCTTTGTGCATAACCGTAGTCCCAAGGTTTCTAGAAGGTGCCACATAGCCATTTCCTGTTCCGGTTCAGCGGTCCTTTATAGCTTAAGATTGATTATCTTGGCAGCAGATGTGGAACATAAACATTCTTGTCATCACAATTATAATACTGATGAATGGTTTTATTTCATAGATCCCTAACCATCAAATACAGAAAGTGGATATTCACTGTGTGATCGCCTGTAATCTGCCTGTGATGTCTGAAGTCAGGGCTTACTGTATATATACAGTATATATAGTGCTATATATATATATATATACACACACACCCTCTGGAAACCAGAGAACACACAGTTCTGCACAGAGCCTACTGCAATTAATGTAATCATATTTAAATTAAGTACATTTATTTTAGTGAAACTTTGAGGACACCCTGAGATCACACGGCACACTGCAGCACAATGCAGCACAGTACAGCACAATGCAGCACAGTACAGTACAGCACAATGCAGCACAGTACAGTACAGCTTAATGCAGCACAGTACAGTACAGCACAATGCAGCACAGTACAGCACAATGCAGCACAGTACAGCTCAATGCAGC
Organism: Protomyctophum bolini; assembly: GCF_963924005.1. NCBI lineage: Eukaryota > Metazoa > Chordata > Actinopteri > Myctophiformes > Myctophidae > Protomyctophum > Protomyctophum bolini. The sequence continues at coordinate 5,305,834 of NC_137881.1, forward strand.
ACAGTACAGTACAGTACAATGCAGCACAGTACAGTACAGCACAATGCAGCACAGTACAGCTCAATGCAGCACAGTACAGTACAGCACAATGCAGCACAGTACAGCACAATGCAGCACAGTACAGCTCAATGCAGCACAGTACAGTACAGTACAGTACAGCACAGTACAGTACAGCATAATGCAGCACAGTACAGCACAATGCAGCACAGTACAGTACAGCACAATGCAGCACAGTACAGTACAGCATAATGCAGCACAGTACAGCTTAATGCAGCACAGTACAGTACAGTACAGCACAGTACAGTACAGCATAATGCAGCACAGTACAGCACAATGCAGCACAGTACAGTACAGCACAATGCAGCACAGTACAGTACAGCATAATGCAGCACAGTACAGCTTAATGCAGCACAGTACAGTACAGTACAGCACAGTACAGTACAGCATAATGCAGCACAGTACAGTACAGCATAATGCAGCACAGTACAGTACAGCATAATGCAGCACAGTACAGCACAATGCAGCACAGTACAGTACAGCACAATGCAGCACAGTACAGTACAGCATAATGCAGCACAGTACAGTGCAGCACAGTACAGTACAGCACAATGCAGCACAGTACAGTACAGCATAATGCAGCACAGTACAGTGCAGCACAGTACAGTACAGCATAATGCAGCACAGTACAGTGCAGCACAGAACAGTACAGCATAATGCAGCACAGTACAGTGCAGCACAGAACAGTACAGCATAATGCAGCACAGTACAGTACAGCATAATGCAGCACAGTACAGTGCAGCACAGAACAGTACAGCATAATGCAGCACAGTACAGTGCAGCACAGAACAGTACAGCATAATGCAGCACAGTACAGTGCAGCACAGTACAGTACAGCATAATGCAGCACAGTACAGTGCAGCACAGTACAGCATAATGCAGCACAGTACAGTGCAGCACAGAACAGTACAGCATAGTGCAGCACAGTACAGTGCAGCACAGAACAGTACAGCATAATGCAGCACAGTACAGTGCAGCACAGAACAGTACAGCATAATGCAGCACAGTACAGTGCAGCACAGAACAGTACAGCATAATGCAGCACAGTACAGTGCAGCACAGAACAGTACAGCATAATGCAGCACAGTACAGTGCAGCACAGAACAGTACAGCATAATGCAGCACAGTACAGTGCAGCACAGAACAGTACAGCATAATGCAGCACAGAACAGTGCAGCACAGTACAGCATAATGCAGCACAGTACAGTGCAGCACAGTACAGCATAATGCAGCACAGTACAGTGCAGCACAGAACAGTACAGCATAGTGCAGCACAGTACAGTGCAGCACAGAACAGTACAGCATAATGCAGCACAGTACAGTGCAGCACAGAACAGTACAGCATAATGCAGCACAGTACAGTGCAGCACAGCACAGTACAGCATAGTGCAGCACAGTACAGTGCAGCACAGCACAGTACAGCATAATGCAGCACAGTACAGTGCAGCACAGTACAGCATAATGCAGCACAGTACAGTGCAGCACAGTACAGCATAATGCAGCACAGTACAGTGCAGCACAGTACAGCATAATGCAGCACAGTACAGTGCAGCACAGTACAGCATAATGCAGCACAGTACAGTGCAGCACAGTACAGCATAATGCAGCACAGTACAGTGCAGCACAGTACAGCATAATGCAGCACAGTACAGTGCAGCACAGTACAGCATAATGCAGCACAGCACAGCACAATGCAGCACAGTACAGTGCAGCACAGAACAGTACAGCATAATGCAGCACAGTACAGCATAATGCAGCACAGTACAGTGCAGCACAGAACAGTACAGCATAGTGCAGCACAGTACAGTGCAGCACAGAACAGTACAGCATAATGCAGCACAGTACAGTGCAGCACAGTACAGCATAATGCAGCACAGTACAGCACAATGCAGCACAGTACAGTGCAGCACAGAACAGTACAGCATAGTGCAGCACAGTACAGTGCAGCACAGAACAGTACAGCATAGTGCAGCACAGTACAGTGCAGCACAGAACAGTACAGCATAGTGCAGCACAGTACAATGCAGCACAGTACAATGCAGCACAGTACAGTACAGCATAGTGCAGCACAGTACAGCATAATGCAGCACAGCACAGTACAGCATAGTGCAGCATAATTCAGCACAGTACAGTGCAGCACAGTACAGCATAATGCAGCACAGTACCATGCAGCACAGTGCAGTGCAGTGCAGTGCAGGGGAGGTATTTGTCCTTCAAGTCTCCTATAATATTCCAACCACGTCACAGACAGCCGATCATCAACCATCACATGTTGCTGCGTTGTAGTAAATGTAACGTCTTCTCTACTGTCGTTTCATCTTGTCTGTCTGGTTGTGTCTGCGGCATGCTTCACATCTATGTCCTGTTTTCTCTCCTCCCCCCCCCCCCCTCCCTTCCTCCCCCCCCCCCTTTTTCTACTTCCTCTCTCTCTGTGTTGGATGAGAAGCTAAGTCCTGGGGCCGCGGAGGATGACAGCAGACTGTCGGTATGTCCTGTCTGATTGACGTTCTCTTCTATCTCTATCTGTTGCCTCTTCTATGTTATGTTATGTTATGTTGTCCCCTGTTTCTATGTATAGGTGTGTATAGCTCTACAGTATATGTCCTCTGTTACCTCCAGACCTCCTCCTCAGCCTGTCTGTCTGCATGCAGACAGACAGTCTATATGTCCTCTGTTACCAACCAGACCTCCTCCTCAGCCTGTCTGTCTGCATGCAGACAGACAGACAGACAGTCTATATGTCCTCTGTTACCAACCAGACCTCCTCCTCCTCCTCAGCCTTCTCTCCCTGCATGCAGAACAGACAGTTTAGCCACTCTGCCGCAGAGTGTATACTTCCTTCTCCCCAAGAAGGAGACCCAGTTTTTTCAGGGAGACGTTTCTTGTTAAGCTGCGCAGGTTGCCAGGTTTGAGTGCTGGCCGGCGGCCACAAGTCCTGCTGTCCTTGAGGAAGAAGAACCCCTATATAAATAAATATATCTATACCAGTGGTTCTCAACCTGTGGGTCGGGGGGGGCTCCCCAGATGACGGTGAAGTGACAATTTAAGGACGTTTAAGACCTTTTTTTACTGCATCAAATCAAGTAATCAACAAACTATAAAACTGATCAAACATTGCAGCCAAATTGTCAAATAATATCGGCCTAAGAAGAAAAGAGGGCAAACTTTTTGAAAATAGCCGATCTAGAAGCTCGCAAACTCAGTTTGCGAGCTTCCAGATCGGCTATTTTCACAACATTTAGTCAAATGCCTCGACTCCTTCAATTCCTGTGCTTCGTGCCCGAGTGCCCGAAAAATATGATTATTAATGTGTTCGCGTGGGGAGGTTCAAATATGATTATTATCTGGGGTCACGGCCTGAAAGGGTTTGAGAACCACTGCCCTGTACTGTACTATACATACATTAGTATACATGCTCAGTCATGAGAGCATCAGCAAAATTAGCGCTACTTATTGTATACACAGCATGCAAAAACAGGAAAATAGCAGTATGACAAAACAATGTGTTGATCCATGCCATGTCTTATCTATGAATTCCAGGAATCTGTGTATGTACAGGTATGTACATTAATGTCCGTCTGTCTGCATATAGAGCTCGAGAACCTTTGAAGCTCATCCGATCTGCTCTGACGGTCGATCGGATGAGCGGTTTCTCCAGAAAGTGGCTCCGCTATACGAACAGCCACGCGGCGGTATACAGTATTATATATCTCGCGAACCTCTCATCCAATCGACTTCACACTGGGCGTGGCGCGTTGCCGCGTATATATACCCACGACGGAACCGCGACGTCGAGTGTGAAGTGGATCCAATGAGCCGGCTATGCTTATCCGAACGGTGGCCACTGAGCCACGCTCGGTTCCGAGCGGTCGCTGCATGAGCGGTACTTTATGAAAACACAGTCAAATAAATGTGTTCATTTTTTACCCTCTGAGGCCTCATACACACACTTCTGTGTTCTGTCTTGTTTCACGGCCGCCTCCGATGCTTTTCCAATGGAAGTCACGTGGTTTGACCAAACACTTGTGTTTGATGGGGGGGAGGGGGGCAATCAAACACAAATATTTGTTTCCATTGGAAAAGAATTGCGGCGGCCATGAAACACAAACGGAACACAGAGTGTTCGTTTGATATGCGTGTATGAGGCCTGAGAGTGTAAAATGAATTTTTTTTTTCCATTAACACTGCAGATTTTACAGATTCTTTCCCCCCGGGATGGTTAAAAAATATATAGATATTTTTAACCAAAATGGGTTATAAAAAGAATAAGCCAAGTTCAGAAGCCAGATCATAGCGGTTTGTCGCAGCCATGTTTTGCACGGAAGCATTCTCAGTTGGTCGCCACTAAAACCGCCTTCTCCTGTCATTTGGCACGCCGCGCCGGTCTGTTGTCTCTCCCTTGTCGCCCCGCTCACACCCATATGGGCTTGTGAATTAGTAGCTGACACCTTCCAGACTGTGCCTACGCATCGTCGGTGGGCGAGCCAAAGGCGGGCATGTGTGCTCCAAACAGCTGCCACCTGCAATGGTGGCCGATTTCCCACAGTTCTCAAGTTCAGCTTTAACCCATTCTGACCTGAGATCAGATTCATACGAGGTTTTCCACTGGACACACACTGGTCTGATGAACCCATTCTGACCTGAGATCAGATTCTAAAAATGTCAGTTGTTCTTCGATTTTTCAAAAATAGCAGACCTACAAGCTCGTAGCGCGCCACTCGGTGGCGCGCTATGAGCTTGTAGATCTGCTATTTTTCAATAGCTAAAGCATAACACGATGCTGACACCAATATGGGTTCCCGTTCAGAATGGGTTAAACCACCAGAGTGACCTTGTGAGGATTCCCTTGTGTTCATTTGAAAGAAAAAAAACCCAAATAACTCAAAGGTGTACTTAACTGAGAATGCTTGCCTCAACCCTTAGCGCAGTGTGTATAGATTTGTCTATATAATGGGTTGCATGGTACACTTAATGGGGTTGCTGCAGATGAGGATTTTGTACTTACTTCCTCAATTATATTGTGGACAACCAGTACAAATAAAATAAAGAAAATTGCAATAATAAAACAAAATAAATTAATATTATTATTAATAATATAATGAGAATATAGTTAATATTCTTGTAATTCTGTATATTAATAATAATAATAATATATAATAAAAATAGATGCAATATATTTGTGAGCAAATAGCTTGTATACGTTTTTTCTGTAAGGTGAGGAAATTAAGTGAAAGTGAAATGAAAATAAGCAACGCTTGCTTTCCTGTCATGCCGCAAAAATGTGACATTAAAGGAGTAGTTCGCCCCAAAAGATGACTTGTTTTCTAAGCTTCCTTGGCTGTGTAGGCTAACTGATAGAAAATAAGTACTTTGTTTGGTGTTAATCAGGAAAATAATGACTATACAGTATTTATTGTACAGCAGTGTCTATACTTGGCTTTGTTGTCAGACTGTGTTTATGCATAATCCAGAGTTGTATTCAACTCCATAAAGCTGCTATATATAAGCAATAATATGTCAACATTTTAATGACCTTTTTTGATTTTATTTTTTTGGTATTCAGACAGCCAGCAATGAGTAAAACTCTCCCCCAAAAAATGTGGTCTTTGTGACTCAATCTGCATTCAAAGATTTTCCTAGAAGCTTAGTCATTGGGGGTTTTTTTCCGAACAATGACAGAGCTTCTAGGAACATCTTTGAATGCAGATTGTGGCCCCTAGATGTGTCACAGAGCCTACACTTTTTTTGGGGAGAGTTTTACTCATTGCTGGCATGCTTTAATGCATAATGTTTAAATGCATAATGTTTAAATGCATAATCATAGATTTAAATGCAAAATCATAGACACGCACGCACGCACACACGCACGCACGCACGCATGTGCACACACATACACACACACACACGCACACACACACACACACACACACACACACACACACACACACACACACGCACACGCACACACACACACAAATGCACCCCAAAACAATGTTTTCAAGACTATATCGTTGAACAGGTTATTTAATGTGATGCTTCTGCATGTGAAGCAGATCCCTATATACACTAGGGACAGGTTACACTATATACTTTGTACTGTAATCATGACATCACTGAAAGGATGACATCATGACATCACTAAAAAAGGATGACATCATGACATCACTGTATATAATCACGACCTAATCACCCATTGGCTGACGCGTTGCTCCTCGTCCCTATAACAGGCCAGGCCTCGTCTCCAGAGGGGAGGGAGCTCCGCCTCTCTGCACAACAGCCTGATGAGGAACAGCATCTTCCAGCTGATGATCCACACGCTGGACCCGCTAAGCGAAGGTAAACCCCGCCTGTCCCATTCTGACCTGAGATCAGATTAAAAAAATGTCTTATTACATCCTGACAGTTTCATTATATTAACCCATTCTGACCTGAGATCAGATTCTAAAAATGTCTTCGATTTTTTTTCAAAAATAGCAGACCTACAAGCTCGTAGCGCGCCACTCGGTGGCGCGCTATGAGCTTGTAGATCTGCTATTTTTCAATAGCTAAAGCGTAACACGATGCTAACACCAAAAGGGGTTCCTGCCCAAAATGGGTTAAAACAAGGGCACAAAGGTTAAAACAAGGGCCGTTTCTTCACCCCTCTTGCAAACCAGATCTTACTGTACTTCTAGGACACAAGAAACACTTTCCACAGGGCGTTTTTATGTGTGTAATATGTGTTTTTTTTCCCCCCACGCAGCCCTCCCCCCTCCTCTCCTCAAGGAGGGGTCATGGGTGCACCAAAGCATTATGGGGCATTGTAGGAAGCCAGCTATTATGCAGTCAAACCCTATCGTCAAACTCACACAGACTTCATTACTTTTCTGGCCCATATTATTATAGGGTCAAATTTTTCGAATTAATTGTGCAACTGTTATCTACTACAAATACAATTAACATCGAGTTCCAGCAGTGAAATGTCCCTGTTAATTAACGACGGCTCTCATAAGCCCAATATGTCTCCTCTAGGTTCCAGGAAATGACAGCTGTGCTCATTGAAACTTAATAATAATAATAATAATACTAGAAAATGCTGTTCCTGAAGAAACAGTGTGGGCTCGATGATGACACATTGACCCACGTGGTGTCACAGCCCCCCCCTTCCTTGTCTTGCTATTGGTTGACCCGGTCACATGACGTCACGGCGCAGAGGGGCACACGGTGTAGTGGAGTCACTATACTCGAGCCCACATATTCCCATATAGCTCAAAGAGGCTTTTATTGTCAATGATACTTGATATAGCAAAGAAAGAAATGATACAAAAAATGTAATGATTTATAAAAGGAGGTTGTGCTTCAACTGATGTGGGCTTCGTGGAACGCTATAAACACAAAACCCAGTGAGCAACGTTCCAAACGGCAGGAAAGGTCAAGGAGGAAAAATACTCACATTCACACTAATTTATTCTGCTCACATGTCTCTCTCTCTCTCTCTCTCTCTCTCTCTCTCTCTGTCTCTCTCTCTCTTTCTCTTTCAATAAACATCACTATAGCAAAAAGGAAGTCAGAATAAATAATGAACATAATAGATTAGTTTATTAATTAACACACGGTTCAAAATGACGGACCGATATCTGAGTGGAGCAGACGTAAATCTAGAAGATAAACCTAAAATGCTTAAACACAGTCTGCGAGATAATCACCTCCTATATTCCACGCTGTGTATAGCAGCCTACAATTAGAGACACCGGCAATGACATTTAATTGCGTGTTTTCACCTCGATTAATAAGGAGTCCACGATCACACGTACTGTACATGCCACAGTGCACTTTGATTCACACTTTAACTGACAGGGTTGAACAACGTTGTTTGTTCAACCCATATATTGCGCTGCAGAGTAATCTGATCAGTCAGTCAGTCATAGCAGCACTTGATTCTTGCTTCTTTCACACCCACACAGCCAGCATATTACAAAGACAAACGACTTGTTGTGTATTAGCTTGTCTGGCGCCTCGTTGATCGAGTTGAGACTGAGAGAGAGAGAGCGACTGCACGTAGCCAGAAACGGAACGGAGCGGTCGTTGCGGCGAGAGGCGAGCATGCCATCTAGACGAACTGCGCTTTAGACCAACACCAGTCTGGGAAAATAAATAAGTAAATAGAACAGTCGATGGCAATTGTGTCCCTCCAATACACACGCACGCACACACACACGTTCACACACACACACACACACACACACACACACACACACACACACACACACACGCACACGCACACAAGTGATGCTGTAAGTATTTGTGTCGTGCACCAGCGACAAAATACATGGACGTGAATGTGATGTGCATAACATTTCCTTTTGAATCTGATATGGTGATACGGAAGTGGTCATATCTTCTTTATTTTCAGTTTGATCACTTTATAGGGATAGATAATGAGATTTTCTTTTTTACAGGCTTGCTCTTGTTCTCTCAAAGTAGGATAAAAGGATATATAATAAATATCCCTGGATTTGGGGACTGATGAGCCTCTTGTTTAGGCGCCAATTGACATGGCAATAATGTACACTCACTCACGGCAGCTGTTGATCGCTGTCTCTTTCACTGGAAGCAAGGCGTTTTTATGAGCACCTAAAACATGTTGTTGGTGGTTTGAACTTCTGGTTTGCTCTCTCTTGGTATAGCTATGAATCACCATATATCCACTTCTGTATCGCTGATAGTCAAACCAATGATAAATGTGACACCCTGCCTTGAATACCAAAGCCACAATCCAGTGTCTTCCAAGTTAGCAGTTATAGCAGGGATGAGGGTGTTTCAAATGTGTCAGCCATGTATGTATACCTTGTTAATCCATACAGTACATGACATGGTACCGTATGTCACATTTATCCCTCGGGTAGACCGTTTAGAAAGTGAGCATCTGTGAGAAGATGCTAGCTGGCTCAGTCTCGCATGAAGACCAAAGTGTTGGGAAGAGATCATTTCCCTTTTTAATCCAGGATGAAAGTCTATTAGCCTAACCGCTGAAGGAGATGCTAAATGGCAGTGTCGTAGCTTGGCACGGGGAATTAATGTTAACGTTAATACACCTGGGAAGACGCTATACTAGGGTCGCTATATATTTTCCAGCCCCTCCCCCCAAAAAAGGAAGGATTTATAGCGTGCAATAAGCAGACAGCTATGCCGTACAGGCGCCGAGACAGACTGTATGGAACGACTGTCAAAGATAATGTCACCCTTTTTTGTAATTTTAGAAAAGAACCGTTTGTTTAGGGTAGTTGTACTGTATGTAATCTATTTTGCCAGCCAAGTCTATGGACTTTAATGTTTTTTTAGGGCAGTAAATGAAAAAACGAAAGGCATCATCTGGGCCGATATGATATACTGCCCTCACTGCGACCTCATTCATGCGATTGTTGAGCCACTTGTTGTGATTGGTTTTAATCCTTTAGTCAAACTAATTAATGTTGATATCAAGCCTGCTCACAGATCGAGAGCACGAGAGCTCTCGACCTGCCTTTTCTTCAGGGGATTTCTTTGACGTTTCTGCATGCATAGTTGGATTATCTGTGAATGTTAGTTGATGATATGTCTTGTAGTCGCCATACCATCTACAAAAGGAACACAAGGTTGATGGAAAAGAGACTCCTCAGTCTTGTACCGTACATATAAGTTAGGACATTGACAAACATTATGTCCTCAAAATATGTGCTCAAACTGAATTGCATTATCCTTATGTTATCTATCAAAGCAACGCCTACTTTATACTCCTTTGACTGACCGTGTCGTTTTGTCAAAAAAGAGCAGAACTTCTAACCAAGCGTCAGCTTTTGAATGTCTTCTTTTCAGAGTGACACGGTCGTGCAATGGAGATATAAACTGAGTTTACAGCATACAGTACAGTTTATGCTTTATATTTTTATTTTTTACTCTGTTTGTTCTGCAAATTAATATCTTATCTTTGTCCACACAGTTGCCCTTGTCCAAATTGTGTGTTGTTGTTTTTCCTGCTGAGCAATGGTTTGCATCCTGACTTCAAAATGGTCTAGTCGGCAAAATCTGTCTTCCAACAATAGACCTGACAAAATGGTGTATAGGGTTTCCTGCTTCTTTTTCTGGATTTTTCATTGATTAGCCGCAGAACTGAATAACGTGGATAATTTGCAGACGAACAGGAACAAGCAGAACAAAACTATACATGTCGGTCATGGTTATAATAATACCCTCTCAGAGATAACGAGGGAGTGAGTCTCTGCCATCCATGCATATCGACGTACTGTACCTGTACTGTTGGTCTTTGCCGTGAGAAAGTAAGAGGGGGGGGGGGGGGGGGAGAAAGAGAGAGAGAGAGCATTTCCAAGTCAGTGCTGTACTCGTTCTCTCGTTATTGCGTGCTACGAGTTCTGGTGGGGCTGCGGAGAGAGCCAGCAGTGCTGCAGAACCCATGCATTTTTCATAGACACTTCTGTAAATAAGTCGGTTGGTTGTTGAGGCTGGTTACTGTCAGTTCCACAGTTTCTGATGTTAGTGTGTGTGTGTGCGTGCGACTGTGTGTGTGTGTGTGTGTGTGTGTGTGCGTGCGACTGTGTGTGTGTGTGTGTGTGTGTGTGTGTGTGCGTGCTCGCGTGTGTGCGTGCGCTTACGTCTTTGTCGTGTTGTGTGCGCGCGTGTGTGTGTGTGTGTGTGTGCACGTGCACGCGTTGTGTATGCTTCAGCATGCATGCACGTGCCGCAAAGCTCAAATCCCTGAATTAACTTATCATCTGTTTTTATTCACCTGTAAATCTAACATAACAACCTAACATATTTAATTGTTTGTTTGTTTGTTTTTGTTTTCCAACGGTTATTTTTTTCTCTCCGCTGTCACCTTTAATTTCATCTGACATAAGTTGACCTGTTCAGAATGTACTTTTTTTGTTTTCTTTGATTCGGTCCAAATGATGCAATGTTTCCTATCAGCTTACGTTACCCTGTGGTTTTTTTTTTTATCTCTTTCTCTCTGTCTCTCTCATCTCTATTTTCCTCTACTGTCCCCTCAGAATTTGCTGACTCCGGTGAGTTCCTTCTCTAATTTCTGTTTCCTCCTCTCCTCCCTCCCCCCCAAAAACTATGTGTGTGGTCATTTCCAACAGTCTGGGAGCAAAAAAAACCCCATTTGCCCACAAACCGTTTTGTCCAACATGTTACTGTACTGTTCAACATCTCTGGAGTTATGTCCACTCTTCTCTGTGCTGTCCGAGTACTGTATTTGTTTCTATCTTCTGTGGGTTTGATATATTCTCTCTGTAGAAAAACCTCCATGACCATCGTGTTTCCCCATGAACCCCCTGTTTCTCTCTCTCTCCTCCTACTGTATACCTCTTTAAAACTGTAGTAATCTTAATCTATGTGTTAGTGTTTCTCAAAAGCAAGGACCCCCTGGAACTCTGAGAGTGTACAAATGGAACCCAAATGGACCCTACATGTAAACAGGGTCCATTTTGGTTCCATCGTGTGAAAACTCTCAGAGTTACAGACCTGTATTAATTAAGGGTCCATTTTAAGTCCCCTGGAACCCACTTTGAGAACCACTGTGTTTATGCTATAATAACCAACTTGGGTCTTGTCTGTACAGTATATCTTAAAGCTCTGCCCCCTGTAGTTTTATGACCACTATCATTTACTGTACCAATTAGTGTCTTTTTATTATATAAAGTCAAGTGAAATATAGTAATAAGACCAGCATGAAGGGAATGAGGGGGAGTTCAATGATCAGTCAGCCTTTAACGTGACGCGGTTGTTGTTTTGCATAGATAGAGCGTTTTGGAGGAAAAGGTGTCAGCCCTTTTTCAACTGCCATTCCTTTGGACTTGAAGTCAATAAGAGCTTGACAGAGCAATTAATGGCAAACGGGCTAAAATTAGTTAGTCCTCAACAAGCTTTTTTACCCCAAGCTGTTCTCATCAAACTATTATCGATCGTACACTATTTGAGCAGTTATAGGCACATTCTGTGTGCGGAGAAACGTGTCATTTTGACATGACTCTTTTCAAGAAGGTCTGGGGAGTCTCCCCGGAATAATGAGATCAATACTCAAGACATCCGCAAATAATCGGAATGTCCTACTTTTTTTTTTTTAAATCTTAACTCAATTCATCAAAATGAAAAAATGATTAATAAAGACTTTGGTCACAAAAAAACTAAATGAAAAACTAAAACTGGCAGATAATTAAACATAATGAATCCTTTTCTGATTGGCTCCGGGATTTGTGTGCATCTAATTAAAGGACCAATTCAACATTTTATTTAAAACAATTAAATCCACCAAACCCGTGCCTATATATAGAATCCACCACTAAGGACTATAGTATATTTTCCTCTGACACCACCAAGCTGAAGAGTGAACGGTGCTGCTGGCTGTAAAGCCGTGATGGGGAGGTTTAAAGGGTTAAAAGGTGTTGTTGGGGACTATGCATGCCAAATGGACACACGCTCCTGAGCATTCTCCCCAAGAGTCCCAAACCCAACTTGGAGAAATGTTGTGTTGTTTAACAGTGCAGGACCTCCCTGAAATCAGCCTCTCCGAGGTAGCGGACTCGGGTGAGTTCCTTCTCTAATTTAACTGTATCCTCTCCCAAAAACAAGACCTACCGTATGTTTCCAAATAGTAGCACCTTAATTCTTGCCTCAAATAGCCGCCGCCGCCCCGGTTCCTTTTAATTTAAATGCCCGGTGTCTTTGTTGTCACGATTTTTCGTATTAAAACACTTCGTCCAAATAATAGCCCCCCGTCCAAATAAAAGCAGTTATTTGCAGTTTCGTCAGGCTAATTTGGGTCCGCCCGCGGGCAAGTATTTTGCAGTTTATTCAGCCTAATCGGAATTGTAACCAAATAATGCCCCGGTGCAGGACAGTGCAAAAATAAATAAAAAAGCCTGCTGCAAAATACTGTAAGCCGCTTGGTTTCTGTTTAAATGCCCTGGCCGGGTCCAAAAACGATTTCGTTCATATTAAACTCCAGGGCTACTATTTGGAAATATACGGTATTTGTTATAGCTCTGAGCTAACCTTTTTCTTGGGAGATCAACACTCAGACATCCGCAAATGATCGAACAAAATATATTCTGATAAATAAACTAAACTGACATACTTTCTGATTGGCTCCTGATTTGTGCAATCTATAAGGACCAATTCACATTTTTTTATAAAATGGACTATTTTCTCTCTGACACCAAAGCTGGAGAGTGAATGGTGCTGGCTGTAAAAAAAAACATGGATGTTGATGTTAAAGGGGTTGTTGGGGACTTACAGACGCACACTATATGCAGGGGTGCACATGACTTTTTGTTGGGCTATAGTTCTCAGAGGAGCACCTGGAGACGTCGTCTGGTGCGCACTGCGGTGTCTGCACGTCTCGTCTACAGTGTACTCACTGCCACCACAACGTTTAAATTTAGCCAGCATGAGACATGCAGATAAAATGAACTATACTCAACCTAATGCTGCGGAAGGTTCCATGATTTACATGTACATCCAAAGTGTGTACATTGTTTAAGTAAGTCACATAATGCATGGTTTTGATATCGTAAAAAATATATTAACTTTGGCTAAAAAGCTTGTGTTTAATCCATGTGGCTTCTTGTTTACTAACTTACTTGGTTAGACTATAGCGCTTGGAACTGAATAACAACTTGTCATATAGCAGCTTGGTTATACAACCCGAAACTCTTCAAAATAAGAGTCACTTGTAATTATTAGTCAACGCTAGTTTTTATTTCTAAGTCTGCTTACAGGATGTAGATAAACATTTGTAGTATACGTGACACCAGAGCTACTAAATGTTGGTACTGGCGGGCAGCGGTACGTATACGCAAGAGAGCTTCATATTGTTTGATCTGCCGCGCAAAAAAAAAAAAACATTTTGGCAACGCATGCGCACTTTGCGCGCCAGTTATGTGCACCCCTGGCTATATGGACACATGCCCCTGAAGCGTTCCCCCCCAATAAGGCCCAAACCCAACTTGGAGAAATGTGTGTTGTTTAACAGGGGACCTCCCTGAAATGAGCCTCTCCGAGGTTGCGGACTCCGGTGAGTTCCTTCTCTAATTTACTGTATCCTCCCCCAAAAACAAAAAGACCTATTTGTTATAGCTCTGAGCTAACAAACTACACGTTTCATTGTTTTGGGAGAAATACGTTGTGAGATTATTATATCGTGTGCCTGGCTATAGAGAGAAAACTGGCAGAGTGGCTTATACTGTAGTAGCAAACACCACAGGCTGCAGCTGTTGTTTATACATCATGCAAAAACCATGCATGCCAGCCTTTTTTCTTTTACCCATTTGGATCCTCTCACTCGTATACTTTGACAGGGTTTTAATTTCTCAAAACAGTTTTTTTAGATATATATTTTTCTGTCGTTGACATATATATCGATTGTTATTGAAGTCATGATGCCTCTCAAAACGTATAATAAAGTCTCTTAAGTTTTACGTCCTCTCTGGGTGGAGAGATTTAGTTTAGTTAAACCCAGGTCTAACCTCAAGGGGTATACCACTCATACAGGAAGGAATCCCTGCTTGTCCGGGGGGAGATATTGAGCTTTATATTATGTGCTCCAGGCACGGCTACTTTACTCAGTCAATAGATGGATCCTGCCCAACACCAGGGTCAAAACTTCACACTGGAAGTGTAGGGAGGCCACCTTCAACCACTGCAGATGTGATATACTGTAGTTATCTTGCATGAACATACCATACAGATAGAAAATAGTGTCCAATTCATTCAATTCATTCCAAATAGGGCTAATGCCTACATTGTACACGCATGGCACTGTGTGTTTGAGGACTGAAATCCCACCAAAGAGAGACAAGGGACCCACATGTCAAAAAAGGCTGGTATGGTCTTTAAGCGCAAATCTTAACATTCTCCGTAATCATATAGAGTTGTTGTTAGCCTGTTTATTTTAGCCTAACATGCAGTTAAGCTGGTTTTTACAATTTTAAGCTTGTGTGTGTGTGAGAGTGCAAGTGAGTGAAAATTGCAGATTGTTTAAAGCTTATAATGTCACCAGTGTATAACGATTGATATTGGTTTGAATATATTGTTTGGCTTTCATAATAGGCAAAATAAGTATATTTTATATAAATAATGATAAGGATGTCTCAATTATAATTATCTTAAAAAAAAAGAGAGAAGAATCGTTTTTAGCCCCTTTTTTTAGCACTATTTCTGCAAGAGAAAACCTTGGTATGTGGAGCTATACAAAGAATATCACTTAGGAAGGAGAGACATAAAATATTGAAGTAGAAAGAGGGATGGGTGGGGTGAAAAGGAGAGAGTAGTTGCTCTCACCACACTGAACTCTGAGCGAATGGACAAAAACAAGCCATCCGAACAGAACACCACTCACATAGACAACGTTCACTTTGAAAATTGAAAGTACACCTTGCACTATAAGCTCCTCTAGTGACGACACACATTTACAGATGTGAATTCTGCCCCCGCACACGGCGCACAGTGATGTCTGTATTGTTATGGTGGTAACATTTATGTTTTACTTCAGTCGCACAGCAGCAACCTGCATCGCTCAGCAGAAATGCCACATTCTCAACTGAAAGATAGTGTTTGATGCAATGTCATCACTTTTTTACAGTTGAAAAGACATTATACTGTATGTGTTGAGCAACACTGTCATACAACAAACTATAAATTTGTCGTATTAGGCTTTTCATATTCATTATTTTGCCAAAGCTGACCTCACCATAAAACAGGCTGGCTTTGGCAAAAGTCAAACTAGGCTTTGACTTTGCCTTTTGCCTTTTATATTGATTTATGACGTCAATATTGAATGCCCTAATTAGTGCATTGGATGTTTTATTTATTATTATATTATTATTATTATTATCTTTTTTACTTGTCTTAGGGAGTGACATGAGGCAAATGTCCGCCCGGCCCGCCTAAACGAACTGGTAACTCGCTGTCAGGCATCTATAGAGCCTATAATGTGGTACACGCCTTAACCGCTCACCTTAGGGTGCTCCAATTATCAACTATATTGCTATATACAGTATATATCTTGATTACAAACATCTGTTGCTCGCCTATACCCTTGCAAGAGGTGCTTTCCCACGTTACTGGGCTAGTGTACAGAACCAGGCTAGGGGGGTATAGTCTCTCAGGGGTCGCTGTTTTAGTGTTTTCCCCGAATATTTGACGATGAGATTCTCAGACCGGGCTAGAGGGGGGGGGGTGACCTGGTGCTGACTCAGCCCACATGTCCACACACATTTTGTGCTGGTCCAGTGCCTAGTGGTGCAGAACCCGCGGCTCACTGACTCAGAGTTTGCATTCACAAAGTGTAGCTCTGGACTAAAGTCTGCTCGGCCAATTCACACTGACAGAGCTGTGTGTGTGTGTGTGTGTGTGTGTGTGTGTGTGCTTGGTCAATAACAAGGCAATAAGCAGCCATCCCCCCTTTCACAGTATAGCCATTCAGTCACCTAATTGACTGAGTGATTTGTGGAGCTATAGCCGTACTTATACTATAGTCCTAAATAAGTCTGAGGTTAAAGGTCTGAAATGTCTTTATTATAGGAATAACCCCGTGTGAATTAAGAACCATCTCGTTTTCAAGGGAGGACCGCCGAAATTACAAAATACACCTCATCATACATTAAGACGAAATGAATAGATGAATGTGTCCACTGATGGTTAAGACCTTTGGCTGCACTCATATATATAGTACGTCAAACCCCATTAGCAGTGGCGTGCACAGATAGACACTATAGGGGGTGCTATAGAGCACCCCCTGCCCTTTTCCCTCTGGACAAATGTGCCCCTTTGAAAAAAAATACAGTATACAGAATGTGGCCCATGGTGACATTGATCAATTCTTGATAAAAAGCTTCTCTAATATATTATTTAGGCCCCGTGGGAAAATCTATAAATCTCACACTATTATTAAGGCAAGCGGCCCGGTTCCACGCGCTGCACAAGGTGCCCTTTTTTCACTTCACTTGAGCACCTGCCCCCTCTCTAAATGTCTGTGCACGCCATGCACTGCCCATTATAGGAGCATATACAGAGTTGAACAATGAAACCGTGCAGAAAGGATCACCTCCTAGAAGACAAACATGTTTCCCTCTCAGCCTCTCTCTGCCACACCGCGTTAACGGGATCACATTCTACTGGTGTTGTGATTGGGCTGCAAGGTTGAGGCGGGGTTGCTGACCCCATTGGACGGCTTACGACAGATCATTATGTCATTGTCCCCGGCCTTGAAAATTGCTGGTGTCGTTACGTCACTTTGTATTGACGGGGACGGGACATTATATACAGTATGTCTGAGTACTGTAGTGTACGGTGGCTGAACATGATGATGCAGTGTGTCCTCTATGTGGCGATGAACAGACAATGGGAGAGAGGCCGTTTCTCTTACAGCCACATATATATAGTAGTACACATTTTGATGGCGTCTAATAAGCCTATACTATTAATTAATTCCTCCTCACTTCGTTATTTCTTTCTCATGTTATTAGCCCAATAGCAGCTCACGTTGAAATCGTTAGAAAAATATGGTTTTGTTTTACGTTACGTAAGGACGCTGCCAAGCCGCACCGAGCCCCCTATCCCCCCCTCCAACCCCACCCCCCCCCCTCCCCCTCGCCCCCCCCAGCCCCACCCCCCTCCTGGCTCCTCCCTCCCAGCTTGCCGGCTGGGTGAAAGAATCAATGTTAAAAGCCTTTCGCTCCAGTACAGACTGTGAATTTCCCTGACACCCCCCCCAACCAACCAACCCCCGGCAGACAGACATGCACGCACTTAGACACAAAATACGCACACAGGCACGCACGCACACACACACGCACACGCACACTCACACACTCTCTCTCTCTTTCTCTCCCACTCTCTCTCTCTCTCTCTCTCTCTCTCTCTCACACAGTCAAACACTGTATACTCAAACAGAGGTCATCCCTGCAAGGACAACATGATGCATTTCCGTATAAACAACAACAACATCATTCACAATGTCGCTCTCCTCCATGGCTGTAGCTCTCCTCGTTTTGCCCCAACAAGATGACTCCGTTGTGCCCCCGCCACGGCACGCCACGCCACGGCACGGCGGGGCTAATTGCCCTCGGAGCCGAGTCAGTGCATGGTTGCTTGTTAAGAGGCCAACCTCGCGGCAATAGAGCACTTCAGAACCAATTCGGCCCAATTTGTATGGGATTCAAGGCACTTGTCCGCGGGAGCCGGAGATGAACAGGATGCTCTTTGAGCTGGTGTGTGTGTGTGTGTGTGTGTGTGTGTGTGTGTGTGTGCTCGCGCGTGTGCATTTGTGTACACTACAGTGCGTGCCTGCGTGCATGTATACACATCCACTGCAACTAGTGTGTATAGGCTCAATGTGCCAAATTCCTGTTTTGAAAATACGACCGCTACACCATTGTATACATTTTGGGAAATGGTGGGAAGAACAGATGATGAAAGAGAAAGTAGGTAAAATAGGTCATAAGTAATAGTATATTATAGTAAGTAGTAATAATAGTAATAGTAAGTATAGTATATAGTATTATTATTATATTATTATATTATATTATTATATTATATTATTATAGGGATAATGAAGTTGTTGTTAGTTTGCACATACACACACATTTGACACAAAAACAGAAAAGAAAATACAGTTAAATACATAGAAGCACAAGG
This sequence comes from Protomyctophum bolini, assembly GCF_963924005.1. NCBI lineage: Eukaryota > Metazoa > Chordata > Actinopteri > Myctophiformes > Myctophidae > Protomyctophum > Protomyctophum bolini. Next base: position 5,324,566 of record NC_137881.1, read on the forward strand.
GCAGAGAGCAATGTCCACAGCTCAGTCTAGTCCTGGACAAAATCCTGATTAACAGTGGCGTGCACAGACAGACATTTAGAGGGGCAGGTGCTCAAGTGAAAAAAGGGCACCCATGTTGTGCAGCGAGTGGAACTGGGCCAGTTGCCTTATAATTGTATGAGATTTTGGGGCATAAATAATATATTAGAAGCTTTTTTTTTTTTAATCAAGAATTGATCAATGTCACCATGGTCCACAGTGCACGCCACTGCTGATTAAGCCTCCAAGTCGACCTCTTTAGTCTGACCTTATTGTATGCTGAAATACCATAACTACAGGGAACGTATAGAGGACAATATATAATGGTAGTGTAGCTAAAGTGTAATCAGTGGTGTAAAGTATACTCAAGTACTGCACTTTACGTACAATTTTGAAGCATTTGTAATTTACTTGAGTATTTACAATTTCCAATACTTTCACTTCGACTCCACTATATACATCTCGAAATACAAATATTGTACTTTTACTCCATTACATTTATTTGAAAACTTTAATTACTACTAGTTACTTTGTAGAATTTTATTTAAGCGAGTTAGTAAGTGAGTCAGTGTAAGAGTCCCTCAGTCAAATTTGGTCACAAATGGTGGTCCGTCCGTGGCTCAAATGCTGAATACCTAATGAGCCTTGATGTTGGGTTGAAAGGGTTGAAAAGCGCTGCTCCAGCGCGTCGTGCGAGGGACTCGGGGACAGACACCCTCATTGCTCAGCCGATGCAGACAAGGAGCCACTTCCGACCTACTTATACGTACCCAAGAAGCAGTGGTATATATATAGAGAGAGAAGGCCTGGAGAAGATGGACTCCATGCTAGAGAAAGTATACTCGAAGTATACTTATACCCAAGCAGTGGTATAGAGAAGGAAGGCATGGAGAAGATGGCTCCATGCTATAGCCCATTCTGACCTGAGATCAGATTCTAAAAAATGTCTTCTATAGGCCTGCATCCTGACAGTTTTCTGAAAAAGCTATGTTTCTATGTCAGTGGTTCTTCAATTTTTTCAAAAATAGCAGACCTTACAAGCTCATAGCGCGCCACTCGGTGGCTCGCTATGAGCTTGTAGATCTGCTATTTTTCAATAGCTAAAGCATAACATAATGCTAACACCAAAATGGGATGGAGAAGGCATGCAGAAGATGACTCCATGCTAGAGAAAGTATAGCGTATACAGGATGGTAACACTACACCTCCGTGAGGGAGGAATACAATACAACGCATGATGCTATAGATAAACTATAGGGCGTAGCAGTCATGGCGGCCATTTTGTGGCGCCACGAATAGAAAGCCTATTATCCCCCCCCCCCCCTCCCCATAGAGATTTGTATTTATATTTTAGATTCATTATTTGAAGCCTTGGAACCTGCATGAAGCCGTCCAGGCTCCTATAATAATATCTGGTGAATCATTTTATACTTTATCTTTTTTTTTATCCCACGATTTTTGCTATACCCATTTCATGGTTTTCCTGGTGAACCATGACCATAACACATTGTATCTGTAAAAATAATAAAAAATAATTATATATATATATATATATTAAACCACAAAGAAAGGGTATATTATATGACCTTCGTCATTATTATTATTATTATTTTCACAGAATCAAGTGTTATAATAAAATGTGCCCATATGCACGACCCAAACAAACAAACACGGGTCCCCGGGCGGCCCAGTGTAAAAACTGTGTGGGGAAAAAAGTGCTTTAGTTTACAGTACAGATGCTGACTCCTTCCCACCGAGACAGAGCATCAGAGAGAGAGAGAGAGAGAGAGGGGAAGAGAGGGAGAGGGAGAGAGAGGGAGAGAGAGGGAGGGAGAGGGAGGGAGAGAGAGAGAGAAAGAGAGACAGAGGGAGACAGAGAGAGAGAGACAGAGGGAGGGGGGAGGAAGGTTACACAGTATAGCACTCCTGCGGTGTCTTGCTTCTATTCCTGTGTTCCTCTCTAGTGTTCAGCTTATACTGCGTCAGGTTTTAATTCCCAACTCTTTCATCAAATAGATGTGCTGACTGTCTTTATATATACTTATATATATATATATATATATATATATATACCGTAACTACAGTCGCTACTAACAACAGTATAAGGGAATCAAAATAATTGTTTGTTGTTTCACACTGTGTGTGTACACAAACAAACAAAACGCCAACTCATCATCAATACCCCCCCTCCCTCCTCCTCTCCTCTCCTCTCCCCCCGGCTTTGAACAACCCATACGTGTGTGTGTATGTGTGTGTGTGTGTACACTGTGTGTGTGTGTGTGTGTGTGTACACTGTGTGTGTGTGTGTGTGTGTGTGTACTGTGTACTGTGTGTATAGTAGAGGAGTGGAGGCCTCTCATCTCTTTTGTTGCATGTTCAGTTCACACCAGTTCCACCCGGCAAACATTTGTGTTTTTCATCGTCTTTTAACACAAGTATATACATGTGTTGTGTGTGGTATATATACGTTAATATGTACATTAATGAATACCAAAAAATAATTGGAGGACCATATGCACCGAGTGTCTATATTAGAACTCGATATACATGTGTTGTGTTGGTATATATATACGTTAATATGTACATTAATGAATACCCCAAAAAAAGGAATTGGACCATATTATGCACCGAGTTATTAGCTATTATTAGAACTCGCTTCTACTGGCGATCAAAAAACTGGGTCATCATCATTGGCTGCACCGGAGTCCCAATTGGACACGTTTTACAGCACTGTGTATGTTATTGCATATTATATTAGTCAGTTCAACAGGAGCTATTTTTATATTTGAAGGGATATGTTACTGTGTGTATACGTGTCTGTCATTAAGTCATTGCTGCTTTGTTTTGGCCCTGCTGCAGTACAGTACGCTCGGGGAGGTTCTGGCGCTGTGGGTCCAGTACTGTAGTACTGGACAGTACTACAGTACTACAGTACAGTACTTTATACTGCAGAGTCCCAAGGGGTCAATGTTCAGTGGTGGAAAGTAACTCAGTACTTTTACTTTAACCCATTCTGACCTGAGATCAGATTCTAAAAATGTCCGTTTGAAAATGACAGTTTTCTGAAAAAGCTATTTTTCTATGTCAGTCGTTCTTCGATTTTTCAAAAATAGCAGACCTACAAGCTCGTATCGCGCCACTCGGTGGCGCGATATGAGCTTGTAGATCTGCTATTTTTCAATAGCTAAAGCATAACATAATGCTAACACCAAAAGGGGTTCCCGCCCAAAATGGGTTAAGTATTGTACTTATAAGTGCAATTTTGAGGTATTTGTACTTGTTATTGTATACTTAGGTACTTGGGTATTTGTACGAATATTGATAACTTTAGTTGTACTATAGTTACTTTGTAGATTTTGGTTTATTATTACTAAACGTACATTAACCCACTTCAGCCCTATATATATATATATATATACACATTCCGGCCATTTGAAAAATAGCCGATCTACACGTTTGTAGATCTGCTATTTTTTTCAAAAGATTATTATAAATTTGAAAACTTTAAATGAGACATTCTCTGCACAATGAGTACTTTTACTTTTAGTACTTTAAGTACATTTTGAAGCCAATACTTTTAGTACTTTTCTCAAGTAAAATTCTGAATTCCGGACTTTTTATACGGAGTAGTAGTTCTACTTTATTGCAGTATTTGATAGTTTTACTTAAGTAAAACACTTGTGTACTTTTTTTATCTTCCACCACTGGTTTCTATACACTAAAGTTTAAAGTTGACCCCCTCTAGGACCCTGCAGCGTTGCGCCACCACTGTGCCAGGGTTATTATCGTTTAGAAGGTTTTCAACAAGCTTTACTTTCATTTCAATTTGCATGTTTTCAATTTCATTTATTTTTTGTAGTTTGTTGTTATTTATATATATATTTATAGTTTTAAAAATGCCTATTTTTTTTTAGTTTTATTGTTTTTTCATTTATATTTATTTGTGTTGTAATATGGACGGATTAGATTAGTCATGGGGGGGGGGGGGGGGGCACATCCACAAGCTCACACTGTGTTGCATCATTATCGTGCTGCTTATCGTGACCTGCTATTTTATACCATTTTGGGAAGATTACAAAAACGTTTAACGTTTTTTTTTTAATTAATCTATGATTTTAGTTAGTTAACCCATTTAGGCCTGACGTCGAGAAATAAAATAAAACGTTCGCTCTGAAAGAATATATATTCAAAGATTTGTGCCGCATTTTCACGATAAAAAAATAAATAGCAGACCTATACAAGCTCGTAGTGCGCTATGAGCTTGTAGATCTGCTATTTTTCAATAGCTAAAGCATAACATAATGCGTAGTTAAAGTAGCGTTTTCACTTGGTTATCCTTTTTGATAATGCATCGTTTTTTAGTTATTTTTATAAATTCCAGTTAACTCCCGCAATTATTATAGTTATAGTCATTATATCCTTAGTTTTATAGTCGACTATAATAACCTTGGTGTGTTGCTTCTTTGTGTGTCGTTCGTACATGTGATTATAATTAGAAAACCTGCAGAAAATGTTGTTTTTTCTATGTTTTTTCATGTTCACTCTTTCCTGTCTGTCTCTGCTGTGTCGCTGCTCCTCCTTACCCTTGTCTTTTGCTGTGATGTTGTAGAGCTTGGGACTTATGGAAAACTAAAATATTATCACACAATGAATGAGGAAGGTAAGCCCCAAAGTTTAATTCAAGTTTAATCCATCCCTATTTTTTTTTTCTGGATTTTCTTTTTCAAATTCGTTTTTTTTTATTATTTTTCCCCTACATTTTGATCACACGAACAAGCCGTCATTGTCATGTGCTAGTGAACATATACGGTTTGATCTTTATAAGTTTGAACAACCTCTCCTTAAGAGATTTCACTGACATGAGTGCAAATCGCAGTAGCCATGTGCCCCCATTGTATCGTTTTGTTCTGGTATACTGAATGTTTTTTCTTTCGTTTTTCTTTTATACATAACCTGGGTTTTTCCCTCAAATATGTGCTTTGATATATATATACAGTATATATATGGAAGTGGTTGCTGTGTGTAAGTGTTTGTTGAGAGTATGAATTCTGTTTGATGACATGATGGTTACAGTATAATATGAACACAAGAAATGGCATTATGTGCCTTTCATTGATGTACCACAACTTAAGCAATTAATATGATAATCCTTTCCCCTTATCCCTGCCTAAACTTATTTGCCCTTTTTTTTTTTTTTACTATTTTGAAAAACAAAATGAAATCATTTAAAATGGTGCAAATATCTCACAACGTGTCGATGTAGATCGGCTATAGTTGATCTATTTTAAAAATGTTTTTTCAAGATAGTAAAATATGTCAAATAAGTTTAGGGAATTAAATGGTAAGGCGTGCCCAAGATGGGACCAATAAGACTATCTACCTGTTTCACTTCTATACCAAATCTCTTTGCTGTATAAATAGCAGCCCTGCAAGATCACAACGCTATATACATTGCATTGTGAGCTTGTATAGAGACGTGCTATTCTCGCTGAATCTCGCAGAATAATATATTGGACATGAGGGTTCATGAACTTCATGTGGTTATTATAGAAAAGGTATGAAATATTGAAAAGATGGGACGTATCGTATACTCAAGTAAAAAAAGGGGGTATACTCAAGTAGTACTTGGAGTATATATAGTAGTGTATACTCAGTTACTTGCCGCCGCTGAGCGAGAGCACGCAACGCAAGACGCACGTCACTGAAGCATGGCCGAGTAAAGAGTCAGAGTGACTCATCCTCCTCCCGCCCGCTTTGTTGCATAACAGGCTGACGGGGGGAGAGAAACAAGGCGTGTGGGAGAGAGAGAGAGAGAGAGACAATCTAATGATGGTCAGGCAACAGCTGCTAATAACCGCCTGCATGGATGTCCACCACGCTGGCTTGGGCTGTCAAACCATTATCGCTTCATATCGGGGTGGGTTCTCACAAAGTGTGGGGGCTCCGGCTCCGGCGGGGACCCTCGGGGGTCCTTTGAGGGGGTTCCAGGGGGTCCCCCATGCAGAGAAATGAGGAACAGTTTAAGTGTATCCCCTATTAGGTTGGGCTATACACGAAAATTAGCTTTTTGTGAGCTTTGGTTGTTAAACCAAAAGTCTTCTCTCTCACATTCTCTCACCGGTCGGTGTGCCATATAGTGATCACCCTCCTTTGTGCCAATGTTGGCACCGGGTACCAAATTGCCTACCCCTGATATATATACCGGTAGGCATAAGTGGTTCATTCATAATGAGTGTTCACTGCATGCGTTGTCTGGAGTTGAAAAGTGTGTAGATTTGGATAGAACCCCCGGAACCTGGTCTATAGACCAATCCATGGAGCAGTGCCCCGAAAGGCCAGGTGTAGCTAATCAGTTGCTGAGGTGTGTAAAGCTTAACCCATTTAGGCCTGACGTCGAAATAGCTCATAGCTCCAGCTCATAGTGCGACACTCGGTGCCGCGCTATGAGCCTGTAGATCTGCTATTTTTCAATAGCACACCTGTCCTAATCAATATGTATCTTTGTGTTGAAGCTCAACAACACAAACTCGACGCACATGCTCAACACATGTGGGAATGCTCCACATGTGTTGTTGAGCGATATGTCATGTGGATGATGGTACTATTATTATTCTCCTGTTTATGTTTTGTTGTACTTGTAAGAGGTTTTTTTTCCCGTTTTTTGTTTATGTGCTTGTTTGTTTGATTGATTGTTTGATTGGTTTTTTTGCACCAGCACAATCCTACACGGGTTCCTTCTCAGATTTAAATGAACACGTTTACAGTGGATGAAGTGGATTCATTCATATCCGTACAGTAGGCCTTGAGTTGAACAGGAATGACATCATAATAGGAATCGCTCGGTGAGAATAATAAGTCTGGTTATTTAAATAATAATAATAATAATAATAATAATAATCAACTATTTATAAAGCACTTTTCAAAACAAAGTTACAAGGTGCTTTCTGACGGCATAATAAAATGCAGTGAAAACAAGATGAAACAACAACAGTTTTAATACAAATGTAAGTACAAACAAAATAATACATGCATAAATGCGAGGGTCTAAGACAGTGAAAGCCTTTGTGTACTATAGTGAGTTTTTAGCTGTGAATTAAAAGAACACAGTGAAGTGAGCTAGCTTGTCTTTTAGCCTATACTGTCCCAAGTACATTTTGTACACTCATTTCCCAATACACAGGAAACCCAATTTATTTCTCTCTCTCTCTCTCTCTCTCTCTCTCTCTCTCTCTCTCTCTTTCTTCTTCTTATTTCTTTATCCAATGCACTTTCAACTTGCCCGGGCCTGATTTTGGGGCATAATAATAATATCATATAGAGCTCATGCAGCATTGTGAGTTTTGCTATATAATAAATATATACTGTATGAATATACAGTTGGTGCCTTGAGATGTTGACCTGCAGCAGGGACCATTGATGAGGTGACCTATATATCTATTAATACTCTGTATATAATATACTGTATGAATATACAGTTGGTGCCTTGAGATGTTGACCTGCAGCAGGGACCATTGACGAGGTGACCTATATCTATTAATACTCCGTGCCGTTATGGAGGTCCATTCACCATGAAGCATAGAGGCTCTCCATCCTGCACAATCCATAGGGAATGACCTCACAGTGAAACACACTTAGTGGCCATTTAACTCTGAGAGAGTGCATGCGTGCATGTGCAACTACACACATAAACGCACACACACACACACATACACACACGTATGTGCCATTGACCTTAACAACAATGACATACCTTCCAAGGTGAGTGGTGGTGCCAAGGTAGTGGATATGACAAATGTGTGATTGCTATCTCGACAAAATGTATTGGTGTGCATGGCCTGCATAACCGCCCGTGTGTGTGTGTGTGTGTGCGTGTGTGCGTGCATGCATGCGTGTGTGTGTGTGAATATGACCGATGAGAGACATTGAGAGTGTGAGAGAGAGAGAGAGAGAGAGAGAGAGACTACAGTTGACATGGTGGTGGTTAATGATTTTGCCAGAAGGTCACAGACAGTGTTGACACGGTCGGGTGGAGTGTATATCGATGCGTCACCGTGTCGAGTCCTGACCAATCAGCATCTCGTACTATGTTTTCAGTAAGAAAAGAAGAAGCTGAAAAAAAAACCCCAGATTCACCCTTCGATTTATAGCAAAAAGGGCTGATTGAGAATTGGCACAACGTTGATGATGCGTCAAAACGCCACCGTCGGTGGGTTGGATGGATGTGGGTTCTAATCTCGGGACAGCCTGGTGGGCTCTGATAGATCCTAGAACTAAAGGTTCTAGTCGGGACAGATATTCCCATGCTTTTTTGTTCTTGCTTAATGTAAGTCGCTCTGGATTAAGAGCGTCTGCTAAATGCCTAAATTGTAAATTGTAAATTGGGACAGCCTCGTGGGGCTCTGATAGATCCTAGAACTAAAGGTTCTAGTCGGGACAGCCTCGCGGGCTCTGATAGATCCTAGAACTAAAGGTTCTAGTCAGGTCAGCCTCGTGGGCTCTGATAGATCCTACAACTAAAGGCAGTTCAAGCGTTTGAACCCCTGCGTCCGTATTCTGGAGGGAAACATTTAGCCTGAAACGGCAGATCTACAAGCGTTCACAATGCATCGCAGCGCTTCTATACGTATATATAACAACAAAGAGATTGGTGTAGACAGAAAAAGAAAGCGGTCCAATCAAAGCACAGTTGTAAGTAACTCGCGTCCGTTTTGACTAAAGAATAGTGGGTTTTGAGCATTAGTTATATAAACTAGAGGGCGGATTGCCGCCGGCCGGCCCCTAGCTATTCATTTCAATGGAAGTTGCTCACAGTGGCGTTCCAGCGTTAGCCCGTATAGGGTGTTATACCCAGACGCTCTGGGGACCAGGAGACTACAGGGTACTATACCCAGACGCTCTGGGGACCAGGAGACTATACCCAGACGCTCTGGGGACCAGGAGACTATACCCAGACGCTCTGGGGACCAGGAGACTATACCCAGACGCTCTGGGGACCAGGAGACTACACCCAGACGCTCTGGGGACCAGGAGACTATACCCAGACCCTCTGGGGACCAGGAGACTATACCCAGACGCTCTGGGGACCAGGAGACTATACCCAGACGCTCTGGGGACCAGGAGACTATACCCAGACGCTCTGGGGACCAGGAGACTATACCCAGACGCTCTGGGGACCAGGAGACTATACCCAGACGCTCTGGGGACCAGGAGACTACACCCAGACGCTCTGGGGACCAGGAGACTATACCCAGACGCTCTGGGGACCAGGAGACTATACCCAGACGCTCTGGGGACCAGTAGGCTATAGGGTCTTATACCCAGACCCTCTGGGGACCAGTAGGCTATACCCAGACCCTCTGGGGACCAGTAGGCTATAGGGTCTTATACCCAGACCCTCTGGGGACCAGTAGGCTACAGGGTCTTATACCCAGACCCTCTGGGGACCAGGAGACTACAGGGTCTTATACCCAGACCCTCTGGGGACCAGGAGACTACAGGGTCTTATACCCAGACCCTCTGGGGACCAGGAGACTACAGGGTCTTATACCCAGACCCTCTGGGGACCAGGAGACTACAGGGTCTTATACCCAGACCCTCTGGGGACCAGGAGACTACAGGGTCTTATACCCAGACGCTCTGGGGACCTGGTTCTGAGAGGTTAATTGTGTTGTTTGTTCCTAAAGCGACAGGGGGGACATTTCTCATCAGCCCCACAATCAACACATTCTTCATTATTGAATATTGACTGTACAGCACAGTGTCGGCTACACAGTATAATCCTCAGTATTAATTTGATTTCACTGGCTGACTGTAAAGAATGACCCCAAATGGGCCCCGGTAGATTCCGGTCCATGTTTTCCACTATCAGAGGTAAATTATAACACAGAGAGGATTTGACTGTTGTTTGCGCTTAAAAAGTTGTTTTTTCCCTCTCTAAACAGATCAGTATAAAGGGAGGTAAGGGATTCTTCTGTTCATCCAACGAGCAATTTAGTTTGTTTCGGGGGAGATTACATAGAATTTCCATCTAGCTGGCTGTCAGTAATTATAGCCTCGGTAAAGAAAACGGTCTTTATACCGAGAGGCCCGAGTCAATATTCACTGACTGACATGGGAAATATTGCACGGGTTGTGAATCAATCGGGGCTAATTTTATAGCCCATACCTAAACTGCAACATCTGCGGTCTTGGTGTTTTGCTTTTGGTGTAACATTATTTCTGTGTCTGTGTGTGTGTGCGTGTGCGTGTGCGTGTGCGTGTGCGTGTGCGTGTGCGTGTGTGTGTGTGTGTGTGCGTGTGCGTGTGCGTGTGTGTGTGAGACACTGTTTTAAAGCCGCAGGGAGTTCTTGGAAAAGTCATTGTTCCACAAGGCAGTGGCAGCCCAGTGTCTGTGGGGTTGCCAGGTTGGGCCAAATTGCCTTGTGTGTGCGCACCATTATTTTAGATGTCAAGAGGGACACACTGCTTACATAAGCTCCAATCTAATCTATTCCACGTCCTTCATCTTATATGAAGGATCATTCTGTGATTGGACGTGCATGTACAGTACTGTACAAGCATTGTGCTGTATACATGCTGCAAAATATATTATTAAAATGATATTTTTTCGAGAGCCACGGCACACACACACACACACACACACACACACACACACACACACAGAATAGTTATTGATTTTTCTTTCTCCACAAACCAGGAGGCATTCAATTCTCCTACAAAAAGAGGTTATAGTAATACTCGATCATTTGTGGATATTATCATGTTATCAAGTATAGGCATTTATTTCATGTTTTCTACAGTATAAGTCGACTCTGGATTAAGGGTGTCTGCTAAACGCATATAGATATTGTAAATGATAAATTGTATATACTGTATGTGATGGGCTGTGGTGCTGCTCCCGGATAAATTCCTTCTGGGTTTGTTGTCGTCGTTATAGTTTTTCAACGGTAATAATTCCATATCTGATATCATTTTCAATTTTTTCTCCTGTGAAATTTTGGTCTGCTATTGATCTCCGCTGTCAGGCAGCAAGCTATAGTGTGTCTGTGGTGGGTTTTAAAATATTTAACCAATGAAAAGTATTGTGACTAAATAATATCTACATTGGGTTAGATTTTTTCCAAAAAACAAAAATAAAAGTTACGGTTCTTTTGGACATGCACAGTTTCTCCAGTATAGCCGACAGCCAGTGGCGTGCACAGATGGACACTAGTGGGTGCTAGAGCGCCCCCTGCCCTTTTGGCAATGTGCCCTTTTGAGAAAAAAAAGGGTTTTTTATTTTGTCTAATTGTGTGTACAGTGTACAGTATGTGGACCATGGTGACATTGATCAATTCTTGATAAAAAAGCTTCTAATATATTATTTAGGCCCCCACAATCTATAAATCTCACACTATTAACCCATTCAAATTCTTCTAAATCCTCCAAGTTTTATGAAATAGGATAAATATTTTCACGATTTTTCAAAAATAGCTAAATTATAACATAATGTTTCAAACACCAAAAGGGTTCCACACGCTGCACAAGGTGCCCTTTTTTTTCACTTGAACACCTGCCCCTCTAAATGTCTGTGCACACCACTGCCCACAGCGACGAGATGCAACCTGCCCAGGAAGGACACGGAGTGACGCTGACCTCCAGGGGAGACTGATCTCTGATCTGTGTATAAGAGGCGTCTCTCCTGGGCCAGTGACGCTGACCTCCAGGGGAGACTGATCTCTGATCTGTGTATAAGAGGCGTCTCTCCTGGGCCAGCACGCTGACCTCCAGGGGAGACTGATCTCTGATCTGTGTATAAGAGGCGTCTCTCCTGGGCCAGTGACGCTGACCTCCAGGGGAGACTGATCTCTGATCTGTGTATAAGAGGCGTCTCTCCTGGGCCAGTGAAGCCGACCTCCAGGGGAGACTGATCTGTGTCAAAGAGCGTCTCTCCTGGGCTCAGCTCGCCACTCACAGGGTGCATGCAGCAAAAGCACACTGCAGGATCATCAGTATATGATATCATATCGACTCTTAGAGTTGTTTGATCTGCAATATTTCATGAACCCCCCCCCGTCGCCTTCGAGGCACTTTGGAAATGTGAACTGTGTGTGGTGGTGGGGGGTTGGTGGGGGGGGGGGGTGGTGGGGAGGGGGAGGGGGGGGGTCAAAGGTGACAACTGGAGGAGTTCTGACACTTTGAAGGTGAGGCCGGCGGCACGCTGTCCGTCCGCTATACCCGCTCAAGGTTTTAAACCGTCGTGTTGTTGATTCTCTTCCCAGGCAAGTTTCGAGAGAAAGCGTCCATCCTCCACAAGATCGCTAAAAAGAAATGCCAAGTAGAAGACAGTGAGAAGGCCAATGGACTGGCGAGTCGTTCAGGTGAGTGGTCTTCTATCTGAACCCTGATAAACCCATTTAGACCTGACCCCCATTCTACTAAATGTCTTCCTAATCCTGTTTCTGTGTCAGTGGTTCTCAAACATTTTCATGTCAAGGACCCCCTAAAAATATATGTAATTGGCCGCCGACCCCCATATCAAAATATGTTGTTCCAGGGACCCTCCCAGGATTTGCCCCACATTTTCAGGATTTTTCAAAAATAGCAGATTTACAAGCTATGACATGAATCACAGTCACATTGACCAGCCTTATAGCTATGCATGTAGCCTATAGATATCGGGTATATATGCCCCCAACTAAATGAGCAATCTTTCTCAACCATGTTGTTAAAGGATGACAAGAAATAGCTTTCTAAACATCTTTATGTCCAAATGGAGACGAGCCTATACTGCCCTCCACCTTGCATTGCCTGTCTATGGAGAGGGGAGGGGAGGGGAGAGAGAGAGAGAGAGAGAGGGGGGGGGGGAGAGAGAGAGGGGGGGGGGGGTGAGCTGTCTGCCACACATTGCGCTACAAACAGAGAGAGAGAGAGAGGTGCAGTGTGCGTAATCCGACACCATATGCTAGCACTATATTGACTATTTTACAATTCTTCGGAGAGCGAAAGAAAGGGAGATGGGTTGACAGAGAGATATACACACACACACACACACACACACACACACACACACACACACACAGAGAGAGAAAGCCTCAGGTCAATTAAGCCCCGCTATCTGATCATCATAAATGTTATAAACATGATGACATGACTCACATCATGCTCTGCATGGTAAGTTCTTTCGTAACTTTACATTTACATTAACTCAAATAATAAAACAGGACCACGGGGATATTAGTTCAAATGTTACACTGACATCATGTGACGTTGCATGCTTGCGCACGCTGCATGAGTCAGTGTTTGAAATGAAAAATGCGCCGCAAATCTTTTGAATATATACTGTATATATAATCTTTCAGAGCGAACGCTTTTAAACTCAAATCTTTTGCTTCTGGTGAGGTTCCTGGAACAACATATTTTCAGATGGGGGGGTCGGCGGGCCGAATGCATCTGGTGGTCCTTGACACTAAGTAGTTTGAGAAGCACTGACTGACATAGAGGGTTTTTCAGAGAACTGTCAGGATTTAGAAGATATTTTTAGAAATCGTCCCTCAGGTCTATAATGGGTTTTAAACATGCAGAGTGACGCATTATAGTGTACATGGCTTACATCATCTGCTGATACTCCAATATGTTTTGACATGAAATAATAATCCCGTAATGCCGTGTGGTGTTTTGTTTCATTAGCGCGAGCGTGACAAAATAGGCTACACAACAGCTTGTTGTTTTTCCGCTGCTGCTCTGAGTCTGAACACACGGTATAACGGTAAAGATACCAAAGGATTCGACAGTGACGTCACCGTTATGCTACGGCAACGCGGAAGTAACACAGACTCGAAGCAGTTTATAAACCCACAGTCCGTGACGTGTCACTGACCAATCCTTTGGTATTTTCATTCCACCGGACAGTCGAGTCAATTTTTCACCGCGCCACTGTTGTTTTAGAAAATCCTGGCGACGGTTGTGGGGAAAACGCGGGTGGGATTTCCCTTCTCGCGTACCGGTTGGGACGCCTCTGGCTTAAGTGTCGTCGTCCTCGTCCCCTGTCCTTTTTCAGCACACACACACAGACACACAGACACACACACACACACACACACACACACTCTGCACCACTCAGTTCACACGTTGGTGTGATTTTGCGTTCGCTATTAGAACCAGCCGCCCAAAGTCAAGCAATGTGTCATCGTTGAATAATGCATGCTATTAGATAGTGTAAATATCATGTGACATTTATGTCACCACAAAGAGAACAAATGAATTCATTTGTTGGATGATGATAATGGTATATCGGGTCATAGGCAATCAGGCAGCTTTGTCACAACCACGCCAGGATCAAACCAATTTCCACGGCAATTATGACTCAATCATCTGGTTACACGACTTTGGGCTCATTGTATTTTAATAAGGGCAATTAAGACGTCCTGGCCCTGGAATGAATTGGAGTCATATTAGCCAACAAGGGAGCGGCGCCGTATAATAACAATGTCACGGAAGAGTGTGATCTTGCACACGTGTGTGCATGCACTCGCACTCGCACATGCACGCACATACGTGTGATTAGTTTTGTCCAGTTTACTAACGTCACCAACTAAAGGTTTCCATTCCCTGACGAGGGGGATCTGAATTCTGCACACATATAGAGCAAAAATAATGATATATAATCAGAGCAAAAAAATGATATATAATCATCACAAGAGTGATTTTTTTAAATATATTATATGAAAAAAAGTCACACTGGTGTGAAGTGAGGGGCGCTCTTATCATCATACATCATCTCATTCCGGCCCGTCACTTTTTGGCGTCCTCACTTTTTATCTTCACTTTTTAAGCCCTCATCAGCCAATCAAATCATGGCTGCTGGATGCTCAGCCAATCAAATCATCGCTCAAGGGACGGGGTAGACACAGGCATAGGAGGAGGGGCTACTCAAAAAGAACATTGACTTTCGACTTCTGTTTTGGAGTCGACTTGTTGACAAGTTGACCTTTTGGTTAATGCCCTGCTGTGCCCTGTGTGTGTGTGTGTCTTTACACTCTGAAACAGACAAGAACCTGCCAAACAGCTCCAGTGTGGAAGTCGAGGTGACCCCACCCATGAACGGAACGGCCGGACAAGAGGGAGAAGCGGTAAGAAATCACTAAAACCAAAACGACACGCAAAACAAACACGCTAAAGAAATGATCACGTGAACCCTTATTGTGTCCCTGTTCAGCCGCTCTATCAAACTCAAAATGTATCGCAAAGCATGTTGGATTGCCATATGACAAACAAACATCACATGGATGCACCTGGGACGTATCCTCAGTGATGTATCCTGAGGTCATCACCTGGGAGTCTGGGACGTATCCTCAGTGATGTATCCTGAGGTCATCACCTGGGAGTCTGGGGCGTATCCTCAGTGATGTATCCTGAGGTCATCACCTGGGACGTATCCTCAGTGATGTATCCCGAGGTCATCACCTGGGACGTATCCTCAGTGATGTATCCTGAGGTCATCACCTGGGACGTATCCTCAGTGATGTATCCCAAGGTCATCACCTGGGACGTATCCTCAGTGATGTATCCTGAGGTCAGCACCTGGGACGTATCCTCAGTGATGTATCCTGAGGTCATCACCTGGGACGTATCCTCAGTGATGTATCCCACGGTGGTCATCTGGGTTTCGGGTCTCTCGAACATCATACCCGGGCCCTCACTCGGGTGACCCAGCCCGGGGTGATCAAGTCCCGACTTATACGGCCAGGACCACACAATCCGTTGCTCCGGAACTACTCTGCCGGGACCGGGAGAACCAGATTCTGGCGCGTGGAAGGACTATATGCTCTGTGGGTTGACTGACTCCTGTCCGGGCTTGGATGGTCAGAGCGGCGCGATTACATACAAGACGAGAATTGCACAAACGAACGGAACGGCACGAACCGAGGCGAATATATATATATATATATGTGTATATTCAGATCTGAACGCAGCTTTATACTGTATGAACATACAATGGCCTCTCGGCCGTGTCCTCATTGTGCTCTGAACGGGTGATTGATGCAAAGGTCGGACTCTCCGCTGCACCAGGTCATTACCGCTGATAATTTTCCTAGCCATGCTCTGCAGTATCTTCCGTTGCTCCACGCTGGCCTGCCAAAGACCCACCCACTCCAGCCGCGTTCGGTAATCACATTCTTCACTCACCTGCTGCCCTCTATACAACCCAGTGCCAAGAAAAGGCAACACACACACACACACACAGTACACACACGCACACGCACACACACCTCACACAAATGCCAACTGCCGCAGTTTGTGCCAGCGTGAGTGAGAACATAGGAAGGCTGCCAGGCCAGCAGAGGGCACAGTGTGGCTGTTTGGGCAAAAGAAGAGGACACCAAAATCAACAGGCGGAGAATGAGTCAGCGGCGCGTCGTGCATGTATCTCTACCTCGCCATGTGATTCTCTCTCTCTCTCCTCACGATATAAACAATGAGTAGGCCTACAACACCGTGCTGCCGTCATGTTAAAGAGCAGAACAGCTTCAGAACAGCTTTATTTATCCTCTCTGTTGCGTCGGAAACCTCGTTAAAAACACCAATACGTAGTTCTAGTGTTCTTTTTCACTTAATTTTTATTGAAGGAAGAACAGACACAAACAAAAACTCAACTAACAAGACATTACGGAAAAGAAGAAGAAAAGAAAAAGGACAAAAAGTAAAAGAAAAAAAGGCTGCATTTTTCATATTACAATAAACATTAAAAGAAATCCTATTGCAGTATCGCTAGGCTGAGAGAAGAGATTCCACTTTTCCCATTTTTTTATAGAATTTATCTTCTTGTAGTCTCAGTATGAATGTTAGTTTTTCCATAGAATACAGTTCCTCAATAATGTAGTTCTAGTGTTCTAATGCAGTATTATGACCGCTGGGGTAGGGTTGTCCTATAGCCTCGGAAACCCAGACGTTTTTTATTTCCAGGGAGAAAAAAAAAGTCTGCAGGGGCCGAGTCCACTTCAATTCGGCATAGAGTAGCGCAAACGTTGCTCACTCTCTGCTGATTTCTGATCTGCCTGCACCTTTGTTAAATTGACGCACACACGTAGACACACGCACACACACACACACACACACACACACACACACACACACACACACACACACACACACACACACATATCTCTCTCTGTCGCTCTAATTCTAATTAATTAGTCTCATGTCCAGCAGCTGTGCCATAGAAAGCAGAAAGCATAGGTGAGTTCCAGTCTACTAATGCAGTGGCTCCTTTCTCACATACACACACGCAGGCAGGCACACAAACAAAACAGATCTACAAGCTCACATAACGCATCGCTTTGCAACACGCCAGCTCATGGATTTTTTTGCTCTGTTTGTGTGACACAGAAAGTAAATATAGAGATAGAGACATTTCTGCCAGACAGACAGACAGACAACAGGCAACAACGATATGCCAGCTTCTATATATATGCTCGATCAGCCCAATAACTAAACCTTCCTCGTCCCAGTTTATAGGATTCTAATCCTAGTCTTTGTTAAAATACTGCTCTCACACCGTGTACCGTACGCCACCACGGTGTATAAAGATGGAGTGATCCTTCCTCCAAAATGAAACTACAGCTGCATCACTCATCTCCGTCCACTGTCCACGTTAACCCATGTAGGCCTGACGTCGAAATAAATAAATAAATAAATAAATCTTCTATATCAGTGGTGGTGCTCAATATTTCATGTCAAGGACCACCCAGAAATTATATGTAATTGGCCGCGGACCCGTATCTGAATATATGATGTTCCACAGAACCCCCCCCCCCCCAGAAGCAAAGATTTGAGTTAAAAAACGTTCACTCTGAAAGAATATGTATTCAAAGACTTACGCCACACATTTTCACGATTTATTTTCTCCAAAAATAGCTGACCTACAAGCTCGTAGCGCGGCACTCGGTGCCGCGCTACGAGCTTGTAGATCTGCTATTTTTCAATAGCTAAAGCATAACATAATGCTTTGAGGTCATGGTTCCTGCCCAGAATGGGTTAAAAAATGAGGGCCTCTAATGGTGCTGAAAGCACACGGTGGGCCCGGTGCCATAATACATCACCGGGTTTGGTCCTGCCGGGCTCTGTAAAGGATGATAGATCTGACTCTCAATGCAGATTTATTTCCTCTCTCTCCCACCTTTTCTTTCTTTCTTTTCTTTCATCCTCCTCGTTAAGCCAGTAAATGACTGGCGGGAGAGAATGGGAGAGATTTCTCCTCACAATAGACCCGCTGGAACGGGAGTCGCTGAAATTGAACCCCATTTGGCAATAATGACCCGTGTGTTTATTGATCAAGCTCTGCTGCTGCTCTGGGTTTTTTTTTTTTTTTTTACATTGATTTATCGCCTCTTCTTCTTGGGAGTTAATAATAGGTCTTTGCCGGTGGGATTGCCATCGCTCACACAGTAGCCCCCCCCCCCCCCCCTGCACCCCCCCTGAGGGTCGATGTGTTCCAAAAAAATAATACATTAATCATCATTTTTTTAGAGGAACCGTTCCCAATCCCAGCAAAGCACGGTCAGGACCCTGGATGAATTGGTGACGTCTCCATTGTGACCAGATCGAGCCTAATGTCTCTGTGGCTGTACCTCAGCGTAGGGTCTAGGGACCACCTATAGCCTAATGTCTCTGTGGCTGTACCTCAGCGTAGGGTCTAGGGACCACCTATAGCCTAATGTCTCTGTGGCTGTACCTCAGCGTAGGGTCTAGGGACCACCTATAGCCTAATGTCTCTGTGGCTGTACCTCAGCGTAGGGTCTAGGGACCACCTATAGCCTAATGCCTCTGTGGCTGTACCTCAGCGTAGGGTCCAGAGACCACCTCTGTGGCTGTACCTCAGCGTAGGGTCCAGGGACCACCTTGTAGATCAGCTATTTTCAGCATGCAACCAAGTGTAAAATGACTTACAATGGATCTCTTGTCCACTACTAGTCCCTTCCTAACATTTTAGTCTAGTTTTTATTTGTCGACGAAATTGTCAGTATATTTAGTCTTATAGTTTTAGTCATCGTGGCTTATAGTTTTAATTTAGTTTCCATTTGTTTTTGTCAGTGAAAATAGGTATAGTCGACGAACATTTTTCGTCTTAGTTTTTTAGTCGACGAAAACAACACTTCATGGTCCCCGCACCGGGTGTTGAGAACTTAGAGTATATACAGTATGAATAGAGAAGACATCCGAGTTCTCCTTCCATCCACTTGCATTAAGTTGCTCAAAAGCGCATGAGGCGATTTCACTCCTCCTTCCGGGTATAGGAACAGAGTGCATTCTGGGATGGATTGCAATAGTGAGTGCAGGCCCCAAACACATGAACGCGCTGCCGTTGAACGCGCACGAACGCGCACAAGCGTGCGTCCGTCGTGAACGTGCACAATGATAGTCAACAGACCAGCGCGTTCATGTGTTTGGGGCCAACTGCAATACCTTCATTCATTCGGCCCACTATGTCCATTTCGCCCTCAGTGTTTCCTCTGGGTGCCGTCTCTATTCATATATATACTCTAAGGTTGAGAAGCAGCGTCCTGGTGTGTGTGTGTGTGTGTGTGTGTGTGCTGCTATTCTTAGCATCGTGTCCCACACTGACTGCACCCTCCTGAGTCAGGCAGGAATAGGGCTGAGCGAGGAGCAGCTCCTCCACGCCTCCTAACGCGTCATCAGAGTTAATTGTTCAATTCCTCCTGGATGCCTTGGTATATGACCCAGACCGGAGAATAGGGAGATATGGCAGAGGTCAAATTGAAAAATCTCTTCTTTTCTTTTTTATTAATGGCTAAAACCACTGGGACTTCTTTGAGCTGACGGACGGAAAGGAACAGCTTATATTATCCCTAAACAAGATAAATTCAAGTGACTTTGAAGAGACCAGTGCATGTGGTGATGTGTAGCATAAATTTTATCTGCTTCTTCAATCTTTACATTTTCTTCAAAGATTGATTAGACTTCGTTTAACGGATGAGTTGTTTTCCTTTTTTTTTTCTTTTTTTCTCTTTATTTTAGCCCATTTAGGCCTGACGTCGAAATTAAAAAAAAAATTCTTCTTAAATTCTGACAGTTTTCTGAAATCCCAGATGTTTCTGTATCAGTAGGTGCTCAATATTTCATGTCAAGGACCCCCAAAGATTATATGTAATTGGCCGCCGACCCCCCCCCCCCCCCGATCTGAAAATATGTTTTTCCAGAAGCAAAGATTTTAAGTTAAAAACGTTCGCTCTGAAAGAATCTTCAAATATTTGTGCCCGCATTTTCACGATTTTTCAAAAATACCAGACCTGCTATTTTTCAATAGCTAAAAGTACAACATAATGCTTTAAAAAACACCAAAAGGGGTTCCCTTCCCGCCCAGAATGGGTTATGGTAACTGTTCCTATATTTAAACGTCTTTGAATATTCATGACGGCATATAACGCTAATCATGTTTTCCTTTTTAAAGAGTGTGAAGTGTGAAGCAACCAACAGGCTTTATGAGTCACCCTATAACCCATTTTCGCCGGGTACCCCTTTTGGTGTTATAGCATTATGTCATGCTTTAGCTATTGAAAAACAGCAGATCTACAAGCTCATAGCGCGCCACCGAGTGGCGCGCTACGAGCTTGTAGGTCTGCTATTTTTGAAAAATCGAAGAACGACTGACATAGAAACATAGCTTTTTCAGAAAACTGTCAGGATGTATAGAAGACATTTTTTAGAATCTGATCTCAGGTCAGAACGGGATAAACCCTCAGCTTCCACCACGACGGTGTCAGAGAGCCAAAAGGTTCTTTTCAGAGAACCCAGTGGGTGTCGACGGGCCACCAACCAGAACCAGAACTCAGCGTGTTTGTTTTCATTTTGGGTTTTCTTCCTGCACTGCCAAGTTGTAATGAGAATTCACAACCAGATGGAGCTTATTATCCCATTTAGGCCAGACATCGAAATTATAAAAAGAAATGTCTTCAAAATCCTGACAGTTTTCTGAAAAACCTTGTATTTCTGTATCAGTGGGGCTCAATATTTCACGTCAAGGACCACCAAAAATTATATGTAATATGCCTCCGCCCCCACATCTGAAAATATGTTGTTCCAGGGACCCCCCCCCCCCCATTTTTGAGTTAAAATGTTCACTGTAATAATATATATATTCAAAGATTTGAGGCGCATTTTCACGATTATTCAAAAATAGTGCGGAGAGTGAGCTTTTAGATCTTCTATCTTTCAATAGCTAAAGTATAACATAATGCTTAAAACACCAAAAGGGGTTCCTGCCCAGAATGGGTTATTATGTGTCAGCCCAATGCAAGACCATGCCAATACTGGCGAAAAGCAATTTCTTGGGTTATAACCGAAAGAGAAAATATGTTTTTCCGTCTCTAATTCGTTTAGATTAGAAGACACGGTTCCACACCACGTGACACCTGACACTGCAGTGTCAAATGATTATTCGAAAAGAAGGGGAGAGACTAAATGGAGTTTATTAACAGTATAAGCTACTGATAATGTTCAGGTTGGTATAAAGCTGGCAAAGCTGCCACGATGTTGTGAATGCTGCTCTTTTTTGGACCGTTTTTAAATGACTTCAGCCAAAGCCACTCAGGGGAACAACAAATTTAATAAATGTCAGACCCCCTCCGTAGCCCTGCTGGGCCTGGTAGAAATCGATGCCTTAAGGCTTGATAGTGGCACCAACTGAGGCACCACGGGACAGGAAAGGGAACCCAAAGGTGTTGACATTTGGGGAACAAAATCTGCACAGGGAGCACCAGCTCCGTGGGGGCACTTAATTCAGTCTGCAAGCGTCCAAATTATAAATCAATGCTTCAGTGAGTAATGAGTGTGACAGAACAATGGCATGATGCGCGACAGAAGTCAAGCGTTATTCATATAGTCTGGATGTTCGGTGGTGAGGTGACCGCCGAACTATAACTACAATGACGTCACTGAGCCGCGGTGAAGAGCAAACCACCGCCCCCAGCCCTTCTCTCTGTTTTTACTCACCACCGCTCAACGTTATTTCAGCTCCAGTGGTCAGCTCACCACCAATTCCTATAATGCATTTTTCCCAAAAGACATTTAAAAAAGTATTTATTTAAAAGACCTTTTAAGCGTCGTATACAAAGCCAACTATAGAGTTGTGACAAATCATGACAACAAACACAATATTTTGGACCAAACCAATAATTACAAAGAAGGAAGAAAAAAAAGTGTTGTAATTAACCTGCCGCTTCTTTCTTTCTAATTATTTGTACGGCACTTAATTCGGCCCAATTATTTGTTCGGTCATGATTTGTCACACCTCGAGTTGTGGCTTAAAAGGTCTTTAAATAAATAAATACTCTTATTATGGGAAAAATGCATTGGGAATTATTTCCTGGGCCTTCATGGCGTCGTCATGAAAGGGGGCGGGACTGCGACGCTCTATAGAGAAACAGGACCTTGTCAGACATGCAGGCGAGGGGGATGGAATTCAAGAGGAACCTCTGGTTTGTTGACCTATAGCCACAGGAGCCTGCCACTGATCCTAATTACCACCCAACCTGTATTCCCAGCGGACGCGGACGAGGAATGATGACCGCTGGGACTCTAGTGATGACCGCTGGGACTCTAGTGATGACCGCTGGGACTCAGATTACGCCGTGGTCCGTCTTGAGGGGGGGGGGGGGGGGGTCTGTCGGGGTCAATTTAGCTAATGATCAAGGCCATCGATTAACATTAGCGACATTAAAAGTCTGCCACTTAAAGCTTAGCCAAATTCAGGATATACTGTACGGCCTTGTCACAGTAATGGTGTTTTACCCTATGAGGCGTTCATGGTTTACGTTTTTATAACCCCCTCTGGGTGGATATTTGAATCATTTGAATCCTGGATATATAAAATTGCAAATTTTGAATATATATTCTTTCAGAGTGAACATTTTTTAACTCAAATCTTTGTTTCTGTGGGGGTCCCTGGAACAACATATTTTCAGGTGCAGGGGGTCCGCGGCCAAATACACATTGGGGGTCCTGACATAGAACGACGACTGACATAGAAACATAGAAAACTGTCAGGATTTAGAAGGCATTTGTAGAATCGTCCTCAGGTCTAAATGGGTTAAATTATTATTATTATCTGACTGATTAGATAGATATAGCGTTCCAATCATCAAAGTGTTCCATGCGTGTTTACACCTTATGCTGTTTTTTCCTATATCCAGATAACATCTGGATAGAGACTAAGTATGAATATTACCATCTGTTAAAAGGGCCACCAGGTTGTTAACCCATTGACGCCTGGTGCAACGTACAGTATACGTTGTTCTACCCTTGATGCCGGCGCGCTCTCTGTGTCTCATCAGCTATATTGCTATACATGTAGCAACATAACTATTTAAAAAAAAATCATCAGAATTTGAAGGTTTTCAGAAACCTTAGGTCAGGCCCTATAGAAGGCGTTCCCAGATTCGGCCTGAGGCATCAAAGGGTTAAATAAAAGTCATATACAGTAATACAGTACAGTAGCAAAATGTTGTCATTCTTCTTCACACCGTGAACTATAAACCGCTATGAAAAACCTCTCAGTTTGCAACACCTCTGTAGCGTAAAATAGCTACAACAAAAACCTGAGATTTAGATTTAGGGGTTTAGAACCGAGCCTACTGATGGATGACAATACAGCCATCTGGATATGAAGAGGGGACACAATACAGAGTGCTGAGCTAGAGGCAACGCCAGGCCTTTTGTGTCGCGGCAGCACCGATCGCCAAGGTTACCCAGGAAGGATGCGACTGCAGTGTCTCCCATTCAAGGACTAAACACAGTGTGGAATTCAACGTCGTCCTCAGAGAGATAGAGGCCATCTTTAAAGTCCTCTCCCTCTCTCTCTCTCTCTCTGCCTCCTGTCTGTTTGATGTATCTGATAAGGTCAACACTTTGGCTCTCTTCCTAGAGACGAAGTAGATGCTCCGGCCGCGTCTGGGAGTGGGAACGCAAATATATCTCTGGATCAAATCCAGCCTCAACCTGGACCTTCTAGAGAACCCAGACCCTATAGTCTATAGTACACCTGCCTTTCCCAATCAGCTTTTCTATAACGCCTGTCCCAATAAAGAAGACAAACGATACAAGGAGTGGACTGTCCACTCTGCTTATTAAAAATAATTAAACAAGTTTTTCGCTGGATTTCATGAGATCAGTGACGTAAATAGGTTTTCCATGTAATGAGTGATTAGATGAGTTCCGGTGGACGTTTTATGAGTCCCACTTCAACGACGTTAGAATAATATGAAGAATTGGCTAAATTAACAAAAATAAAAGTATCCAAAAATGGTACAATACTTGAGTACAATGTACTTAGTTACTTAATTCCCCACCAATGCTGTTAAAGGAGAATTCCATGCTAGAAGGCTTTCTTACCTTTATTTGTCCCCACCAAAGAGGTCCAGGTGTTATTTTGTGCAAAGAGTACATTATTGGCTATATTTCCCCTGATATAAGCCCTCAATGGGGGTTATGGGTTTTTGTGCTAATTCGCTTATTTTCATCGAAATAAGTAGTAAAGTGTGCCGCTTGGGATACTATTTACATTATGAAGAGAGGATATATTTAAAAAAAAAGTAATTTTGAGCGATGGAAATAAGCGAATTAGCACAATGCAATTCAATTCAATTCATTGAGGGCTTATGGTAGAGGAAATAGCCAAAATGGGCTTTTGCAACAAAAACACCTGGACCTCTTTGGTGGGGATGTACGTAACAACTACAAATAAAGGTATAAGGAAGCCTTCTAGTATGGAATTTTAGATAAATTACATATATAAATACAAAATATTTTGCCCCAGTATGTAATGTAATGACAACTTGTATGTATTTTTTTGTTTACATCTGCTTGGCATCACTCAGAGGAGGGTTTAGGGACAGGTTTAGGGACAGCGTTGTCTCTAGATGGGGCGCTATGCCGTGCCGTGCGTGTTTGGACCTGCTCTCTGAGTCCCAGAGGCCATCTGTCCTCCTGTATATAATTGGATACAAAGGGATCCTTTGACGGCTTTGTGCTCTCAGCAGGGCTTGTGTTTTGTTTTGTTTTGTTTGGCGCCCGATTAAAGTTTATCACATTCTGACCTGAGATCAGATTCATACGAGGTTTCCACTGGACACGCACTGGTCTGATGAACCCATTCTGACCTGAGATCAGATTCTAAAAATGTCAGTCGTTCTTCGATTTTTCAAAAATAGCAGACCTACAAGCTCGTAGCGCGCCACTCGGTGGCGCGCTATGAGCTTGTAGATCTGCTATTTTTCAATAGCTAAAGCATAACATTATGCTAACACCAAAATGGGTTCCCGTTCAGAATGGGTTATACAGTATGTCATGTTGTGCATGATTAAGCGGGTTTTGGTCTGCAACATATCCGCTACAAATGCCAATCTATATTTATAACACCTCGATCGCCCCCCCGGGGGTTATTTAAAGATGGAGTGCCACGATTTCTTTCCACCCTAAAACATGATCACCAGGTATTAATACAATATAAGGGGGAAGAACTTTTTCCAAAAAGTGTACAGTATTAGTTAAAATCATGCTTTTATGTGGACACGCCCACCAGTTCATTAAGTATGCCTGGTTTGCCTGCTGGGTGGTGATCCACCTGAACTGAAGCCGCACCCACAGCTGTAGTTGTATGATAAAGGGGGAGGGGTTACGGGAGGGGCTGATAGTGTGATGTCACTATTTTACTGTTTATTTCATTGGCCCCGTTTGACTGTCAAGGGTTCAGCCTCCAGAAAGAAACCCTAAATACAAAGTTAATACACCATTGCACATAAAAACGACTCCAGGGTGTCTAATGAAGTGTACTGTCACCTCATAGACACATGAAAAACTGGAAAAATACAAACATTGTGGCACTCCATCTTTAATCCATTAAATCATAGCGCCCCGGCGATTCATAGTAGCGGGAAGCACTTTCACCGTATAATACACGATCTTTGCTTAGAATTAGACGTTATAGATCGAGAGTTATTATTAACGTTTTTTAGATTTTCGGTCTCGTCGGCTAAACGGGGGGGGGGGGGGGGACATAACGACACTTTCGATGACGTCGCACTGTTGCGCAACATCGAGTGTCGCGCAAAACGGGCGCTCCCAAGAAGGCTGTGTAGCGACGCGATCGGTTTTGATATCAATAATCTCCGTCTTTTTGAGCCATCTTCGTCCTGGGCGCTGCTGGGTGTTACTAATTGAAAAGGACGGTGAACTTCGTCCTGGGCGATCGAGGTGTTAACCATGTGAACCCTATAGCGTTCCAAAAATAGGTGATCCATAATAAGCTCATCGGCTTGTAAATTGGCTATTTTCACGAAGGGGTTAGTTAGTCAGACTAATCAATGTAGTCGATTATAGAAAATCTATTATAATTCCTTACGTTGATTCTTTGATATATAATTTGATTGCAGAATTAAGTCGGCTGTTGGTTCTGAAGATTGATTTCGATATGTTTTTGGTTAACTGACCAACCCTACTGTACTCACTGCAGACATTTCGTCCATAACGTTGGAGAGAGAGAGAGAGAGAGAGAGAGAGAGAGAGAGACAGTAAAGGTCTTTGACCTGAACTGGCATTAACATTCCAGTCATTCCTGATAAATCCACCCAGGGTTTGTGCTGCTGGTGTCTGTAGTCGCAGACCTTCCGCAGGCTCGGTGCAATCTCCGAAAATCTGTCATTAAAACGGCTCCTTCCCAAAGTCATCCCCGAAGCAAGGACACTCCGGCTGCCAGGTCTTGCATCAATCTCTTCTCCCAGTCCACTTTATTTCTTTTTTCAAGTGCCCGCCCGGCATCACAATTGTCACGGGCGTTCCAGGACAGTCGCTATAGGAGAGCTACACCCCCGACTGAACCCAGTGAGCAACGTGAAGGAGTTGACTGTTGTGGACAAAGGGTCAGTCGTGTTTGTTGTCCCCCCCCCCCCCCCCCCTCCCCGATGGAATGATGCTTCAAACGCACAGTGAATAAAATAATCCATTGGTCGGACACAGCCAGCCAGCCAAGCCAGGGACACACAAAGCTGTCTATACGAGTGGTGGCACCACTCAAAAATTATGAAAACCATGACCCAGATTGTTCTTTTCTCTTTGATTAATCCGCCTCTCTCTCTCTCTCTCTCTCTCTCTCTCTCTCTCTCTCTCTCTCTCTCTCTCTGTGTGTCTCTGTGTCTCTCTCTCGTCAGACAGAGGATGAGGAGGAGGAGGACCAGCCTCTGAGCCTGTCCTGGCCGGAGACCTGCCGCAAACGCTTAACCTACCTCCTCATCATGCCCATCATTCTCCCCCTGTGGCTCACGCTGCCTGACGTCAGGAAGATGGTGCGTGTACTGTGTGCGTGTGTACTGTGTGTGTGTGTGTGTGTGTGTGTGTGTGTGTGTGTGTGTGTGTGTGTGTGTGCGTGCATGGGATTATAAAACACCAAAAAAAACAAATAAACAATATTATCACATT
Source organism: Protomyctophum bolini (assembly GCF_963924005.1). NCBI lineage: Eukaryota > Metazoa > Chordata > Actinopteri > Myctophiformes > Myctophidae > Protomyctophum > Protomyctophum bolini. Next base: position 5,352,052 of record NC_137881.1, read on the forward strand.
CACTTCCTGAACACATAAGAAATAAGAGAATATTTGGTTAATAACCCAAACTGAAATTCTTTGTCTGTTTGTCCCACACTTAAGTATTCTGCAATTAAGTGAGAATATCTTACGTTCGAAAGTCCCAAGTCCAATCATTCTGCATCACTTAACCATATCAGCTCCGGGTTTCTACACCTAGTAAACCATATTTTTTACGTATACTTCATAATATAAAGGGCGCATGCGTACGGACGTACGGTATGCGCAATTCTCTTGGTCGACAAAAGCACAATCTTCCATTTGTATGAAATCAACCTGGAAAACTTCACGTCGTGACCTTTTGAGTTCATCATGTTTTGCTATAATATTTCTTTCCCTCCTTTCATTTCTCTAGTCCGCAAAGAAGTTCTTCCCGATCAGTTTCATCGGCGCCATCTGCTGGATCGCAGCCTTCTCCTACCTGATGGTGTGGTGGGCTCACCAGGTATGTACCGTACCGTACCGTACTGTACATGTACCGTATGTTTTTACTGCTTTGAGGCCTGAGCCGTGGCTCAGCGGTCCAGGTATAACCTTGGCTTGGTAATCCAGTCTGGCAGTGTGCCGCGGGCTATAGACTCCCGATCCCAACGGCCTCTATACTGCCATGTCTTCCTCATTACTCACTACTCATTCCTCACCCCCCCCCCCCCCCCCCCCCCATCTCTCTCCTCGTTTCCTGTCAGCCTACTGTCTGTCTGTCCCTCCATAAAATATATATGAAATAAATAAAGGCGAAAGCCACAAAGAAAAAAACATTAAAAAAAAACTTTGAGTCCCCGATAAGGGAGGATTGTCACGGCTCTAGCAGTGATTTCCAAAACATTAATGACATGAACCCCCCAGTTTGACATGCATTATGCTACGGACCCTCAATGGCATCTCTATCTCTGAGACCCCAATTTATATTGTAAAATCAATGTTAATTTACAAATGGAACCAAATGGACCCATAGATAAGGGTCCATTTGGTTCCAAATTATCATTTAGCTGGGTCCCCCCTGGAACTCCCCTTTGGGAACCACTGCTAAAGCTATTTTGTACCAATGCACTTCAATTAAAAATTAAGTAAAACCCCATGGCCTATATATTATAGTATAATATAGTTCACACAATAGTTTCACACAATAGCCCTTACAACCTCACACAACACATCGCGATGTGTCGTGAGCTTGTAGATCAGCTTTATTTTATTTTATAAAAAAATAAAAAGATAACATGTCTCTTTTGGTGTCTCTTATAATAATAATAAACTTTATTTGTATAGCACCTTTCATACATAAATGTAGCTCAAAGTGCTTCACAGGGAAAAAATAGAATACAATAAAACATAGTTAAGATGATAAAACAATGGCAGAGAACAAAATTGAATATAAGAACATAAAATAAATAAAAACAAATAAAAACAAATAAAAACACCACATGCAGCAAATCAGTCAGGGCAGGGTAGGAACGTGCATATTAAAACTCAATTAAAAGCAATGTTGTAGAAGTGTGTGCTGTGCCCCGTTAATCGCTACACATCCACACATACTTATTTTTTTTCCCCCCCTCTCCCTCTTTCCGCAGGTTGGAGAGACTATTGGGATTACGGAGGAGATTATGGGCCTGACCATATTAGCAGCTGGCACCTCCATCCCTGACCTCATCACCAGCGTCATCGTGGCACGCAAGGGGCTCGGCGACATGGCGGTGTCCAGCTCCGTGGGCTCCAACATCTTCGACATCACAGTCGGGTATGTGTCGGAAACCAACAAACCAGGCAGTGGTGTTTTCGTCGACTTAAAACTAACCCATTCTGACCTGAGATCAGATTCATACGAGGTTTCAACTGGACACACAACTGGTCTGATGAACCCATTCTGACCTGAGATCAGATTCTAAAAATGTCAAGTCGTTCTTCGATTTTTCAAAAATAGCAGACCTACAAGCTCGTAGCGCGCCACTCGGTGGCGCACTATGAGCTTGTAGATCTGCTATTTTTCAATAGCTAAATCATAACATGATGCCAACACCAAAACGGGTTCCCGTTCAGAATGGGTTAAAACTAAGACGAAAAATGTTCGTCGACTACCTATTTTCAACTGACAAAAACAAATGGAAACTAAATGAAAACTTAAGCTACGATGACTAAAACTATAAGGCTAAATATACTGACAATTTCGTCGACAACCACACCAAGGGCTCTAATGAAGTACTGTCACCTCGTAAACACATGACATAACAACCACACCGAGGGCTCTAATGAAGTACTGTCACCTCGTAAACACATGACATACTGTAACAACCACATCAAGGGCTCTAATGAAGTACTGTCACCTCATAAACACATGACATAACAACCACACCAAGGGCTCTAATGAAGTACTGTCACCTCATGAACACATGACATACTGTAACAACCACACCAAGGGCTCTAATGAAGTACTGTCACCTCATAAACACATGACATAACAACCACACCAAGGGCTCTAATGAAGTACTGTCACCTCATAAACACATGACATAACAACCACACCAAGGGCTCTAATGAAGTACTGTCACCTCATAAACACATGACATACTGTAACAACCACACCAAGGGCTCTAATGAAGTACTGTCACCTCATAAACACATGACAACCACACCAAGGGCTCTAATGAAGTACTGTCACCTCATAAACACATGACATACTGTAACAACCACACCAAGGGGTCTAATGAAGTACTGTCACCTCATAAACACATGACATAACAACCACACCGAGGGCTCTAATGAAGTACTGTCACCTCATAAACACATGACATGACAACCACACCAAGGGCTCTAATGAAGTACTGTCACCTCATAAACACATGACATAACAACCACACCAAGGGCTCTAATGAAGTAATGTCACCTCATAAACACATGACATACTGTAACAACCACACCAAGGTGTCTAATGAAGTACTGTCACCTCATAAACGCATGACATACTGTAACAACCACACCAAGGGCTCTATAATGAAGTACTGTCACCTCATAAACACATGACATAACAACCACACCGAGGGCTCTAATGAAGTACTGTCACCTCATAAACACATGACATACTGTAACAACCACACCAAGGGCTCTAATGAAGTACTGTCACCTCATAAACACATGACATAACAACCACACCGAGGGCTCTAATGAAGTACTGTCACCTCATGAACACATGACATAACAACCACACCGAGGGCTCTAATGAAGTACTGTCACCTCATAAACGCATGGAAAACTGGGAGAAATACAAAAATCACGACACTCCATCTTTAAGTACAATACTGCTTGAGTTGAAGTACTTTCCAGCGCTGTACGGAGCCATATTAACCCATTCTGACCTGAGATCAGATTCACACGAGGTTTCCACTGGACACACACTCGTCTGATGAACCCATTCTGACCTGAGATCAGATTCACACGAGGTTTCCACTGGACACACACTGGTCTGATGAACCCATTCTGACCTGAGATCAGATTTTTAAAAATGTCAGTCGTTTTTCGATTTTTCAAAAATAGCAGATCTACAAGCTCATAGCGCGCCACTCGGTGGCGCGCTACGAGCTTGTAGATCTGCTATTTTTCAATAGCTAAAGCATAACATGATGCTATCACCAAAATGGGTTCCTGTTCAGAATGGGTTAAGTATCATTAATTTGAAAGGCTCGGTTTGGAGGTCTGGTTAGTTTATGCTTGAGAGAAAACAGCCTTAGTGTTTTCATTACCTCCTTCCTTTTTCCTGCAGTCACGTGACTTTTAGCACAAGATTTAGAATCACTGCTATACTTCATTTGGACACGACTGCTTGAGATTCAACAATGCTTATTTTCTTTTTTTTTTATTTTTTTAGACGTTGGCAATACGCAATTATTATGAGCACGAACAATGCAGCTGCATATTCTATTTTTTTTGTTGTTGCCAGATTTAAGATGGCTAAAGATTATATTGGATGAAAACGACATGCGTGCGTCATTGTCGTGGTCTATTAACGACATGAATTAAATAATAATATTGATCTCCTACTGTACGACGTCGTCGTACAGTATCAGTGGTGTAAAAATAACTAAGTACTTAAGTACAATTGTGAGGTATTTGTAGTTTACTTGAGTGTTTCCAATTTCCAATACTTTTACTTCTACTCCACTACATCTCAACGCCATATATTATACTTTACTCCACTACAATTTGAAAACTTGAATTGCTAAATACTTTTTGTATTGGATTTGGATTCTTATAACAAAACATACATTAAACCACTTAATTCAGCCCATATGTAGATTTACGCCATTTGAAAATAGCTGATCTAGAAGCTCACAATAATGCACCACAATTTTTACTCAAGTGCATTTTGAATTTTTACTTTTAACAGAGTATTTCTATATAGCAGCAGCATTGATACTATTTACTCAAGCACAAAATGCGAGTATATATTTCAGACCACTGCCCGCCAGTGTTGAGCAGCAAATGTATTTTAGTCTACTTTCAGTCGACTAAATATCATAAGGATCGGCTATTTTCAGCATGCAACCAAGTGTAAAATCTTTCTAACATTTTAGTCTAGTTTTTAATCTGTTGACAAAATTGTCAGTATATTTATTTCTTTAGTTTTAGTCATCATAGCTTAGTTTTCATTTAGTTTAGTTAGTTTTTAGCAGAGAGGGAGAGAGGGAGGGAGAGAGAGGGAGAGGTGTCTGCTAAATGCTAATTCCTCCACACAGTAACTGTCATTTCTCGACCGTTTCGGACGTGGGGCGGCTTGCCGGAACCGGGCTGTGCACCTCGGGCTCGACCATGTGGTTCTGGAAGTTCCGGCGGTGACCCACCGGGGACTCCCCCAACACACGGAGTTGCACCACTCAGTTCACATGCACTGGTTGTGACTTTTTTTCCCCCTCTCTCTCTCTCTCACACACAGGCTGCCGTTCCCCTGGCTCCTGTGGTCCTTCATCAACGGCATGAAGCCGGTGCAGGTCAGCTCCAACGGGCTCTTCTGCGCCATCGTCCTCCTCTTCGCCATGCTCATCTTCGTCATCATCTCCATCGCCGCCTGCAAGTGGCGCATGAGCAAGCTGCTGGGCTTCATCATGTTCCTGCTGTACTTCGTCTTCCTGGTCGTGAGCGTCATGCTCGAGGACAAGGTGATCGCCTGCCCCATATCCGTCTGAGGGCCGGTCCACTCGCCACTACCCCCCGACACGCACACGCGTTGCACGCGCGCACACACGCACACACACACACACACACACACACACAAGCACACACACACACACACACACACACACACACACACGCGCACACACACACCTTCCCATCCTCCCCCTACTACCTACCCAATCGCAACCTGTCATTGATCCACAGAGATCACCCTAACCGCCACCACCACCATCACCATCCTCCCTGTCTAGCCCCAACCAACCAACCAACCAACCAACCAACCACCACCCTCTCAACGTTCACTCTGTCCTGGAAACCTCCTCTTCTACTCGGCCCCGCGCTCTGGATTAAAGAAAGCCCCCAAAAAGGGAACAGATGGATCGAGAGAAGAAGGACTTCATGGTTCTTTGTGGAGAAGAAGAAAAAATAAATAAAAAGCCAAGTTTCCCTTTATTTTTAAATGAAACTAAAAACTTGCTGAATGCTGTCCTCTTCTCACTGGAATGTACATTGATTTATTTTGAGCCAGCTGGGGGGGGGGGGGTGGGTTTGGGTGGGCGGGCGGGCGGGCGGGGAGGGAGGGAGGGGTTTGGGGACGGTAGTCGTCGGACGCCAGCTTCAGCGGAGGAAGCCTCATGACTACTTGACTTTTATGTGTTTATTTAATTCCGTTTGAGGGGAAGGGGAGTCGTGGTGGTGGTGGTGGACGGTGTGCATTGACAAGGCAAAGAGGAAAAACACTGGTGTTTCGTGGACGGTGCCACGCCTTGTAGGTTGAGGAGATAAAACGACCTCCTGTGGATGAAAAAAACACTGAAACTGAAAAAGATGCACTGTGCTTAAACACTTTAATAATAATAATATGCAGTGGACGGACGGATAAGCTCATAGCTACAGACGTACGAGCAGGAACGTCGGCTCTGTCGCTTTAAGAAACAAACGTGCGAGGGGGGTGCGGGCCGGCCCGATGCCAAACTTTGGGGGGACTATAGGTGGTGGGGGGGGGAGGGGGGGGAGGGGGGGGAGGGGAGGGGAGGGGGGGGGGGGGTGAACGTGACTCTTCTGACGGACAAACTGTGTGGATTATATTTGGGTATTTGAGCAAAGGAAAAACTCCCCTGCCGGCGGGTAGCACTAGCACCGCGACCGAACAACAACAACAACAAACGAGCGAAGAAGGGATGAACTAACCAACCAACCAACCTGGCAACCAACCGCTGCTGGGCTGCTTTGTGCATGTTGTGGAGCTCAACCTGAGGGGCAGATGAACAATAATTCTTTGTTTGAACTCATTTGCAAAAAAGAAAAAAAAAATCCATCTTGCGCTGCAAAGTCTGAAAGACTTAAATTAAAGCTGTCCCTCTCCCCCCCCCTCCCCCTTTCCTTATACCAGGTATCTGTTTTGTTAATTTATTAATTAATTTATTTTATTTTATTATTGCGGGGGAAAAAAATCATTCTTATTCTGGAAGTAGCATCTGTTGTACTGTATAGGGGTATATGAGGTGCATCCTTTCGGGAGGGTCGAATGCCTTTTTATTTTATTTTATTTTTTATTTTATTCACACCTTCATTTTGCCATTTGAATACAACAAACGTTCTGATTGTTGCAGAGCTATCGTCATCCCTCACACATGCACTGACTGATTATGATGACCGCTCTATACCCGGAAGTTTAGGACAATTTTTAATTATAATAATAGAAAGCATTAGTGAATTTTAGCCACTCAAAAATATAAATAGGCAAGCCTTCTCAATAGCCTTTCACTGATTAAATAAAAGAAAAATATATAAAATAAAAAAGAGCATGAGTACCGTAGAGATTCAGATAACTACTTTCATAACTTGAGGAGTCAATGTTCTGAAAAGATAACTGACGCTTGATGTATGAAGGATAGTCATATGGGTGATTTAGAGTAGTCGATGTGTAGTGCTTTGTTCACGTTAGAATACCGGTCAGCTCGCTGGCTATTCAGACTTCCCGTGTAAGTAGTTTTCCAGGCATAGGATGCATGTAGAAAAAGCGGCATTTCAAGATAAATACCAATCAACACTTAAAGAGTTGTATACCGAAAATGTATACTTTTTTCAAACATGTTTAAATTTCGTACGGTAACTTCTTAATGCAAAAAGAGTGCGCAGTCTATGTAGAAAATGTCAACATGTATGGTCAATGATATCTATCAATCTTGTGCAATTTATTTTCTAATCAAAGGTGCTTTCGTCTTGCATGTGTGCAAAATCTGTATATTAAGGCATCACACAGTTACCATTCCTTAAAAACTCTACCTAGGAATAGAGATTATATTGCCAGTATTTTGCAATCTGTGTTTTTTTATATTGGAAACTGGAAAAGTTACTTCATGAGCGCAAAATCGGAATACAGTTATTATAAAAAGCGTGTGGACATCACGAAAAACTAACAGCAATATACTGTGTGTCGTCGTCTAGAATCATGCGTGTGTCCCTGCTGTCCTTATCCTGTCTAGTCAAACGTGTGTTACCCACTATCGCATCCCACGGCAAAAAAGTGGGAGAAACTTTTTAAAGTCCTTTAAAAATGAACCCACACAACAACGTTCCTACTGTGCACCGCGCCCTAATCTTTCTCCTTATAGAGCTCAGAGATGGCCAGAAACACCTCCTGCTTTTACAGTTCCCTCAGCACAGCCTCTGTACAGTAGCTTAGTAGGAAACTGTCTCTGTAACATAAAACGGTAAATAGATCATGTGAATGTTTGAGGAAAAATGCATGCAAGGGATTTTTGGGCTGGTTACCCATCGACTGTACAGGTGAGCTAAACCAACTAATACCTATGTATATGTTAACCTTTATGCATCATTCAGGAAATACATTATGAAGTAATCTATCTGGACTTTTACTTTGTAAATATAAGATTCCTGCTTTGGTGATAACTCACTCCTGGGCAAAACTGAGACAAATTGTATTTTGTTTAAATTTAACTTTTTAATTCACTTTATTTATTTATTTTTTAAATAGAAAGGAAATGGATATGATGATATGCTGTTCCCCTAATAGTACCATAGTATTTATTGAGCGCGAATGGAGGGGGGAAAAAATACATTCTCAAACTTATTTTTTAAAATCACTTTGAAACATTTCCTAAGTATTGATATTGTATACATGCCCATGCATTTGTGTTCTGATTTTTGCCTTCTATGTACATTTCAAGTGTGTATTTTTTCTTTCTAGTATGAATTTGAGGGCTTTAAAATACCATGATTGCCTCCTCACAATCAGAAAAATCTTTAACCATGCTTTTCATTTTCCAGTGCCACAATTTCTTCCCTTTTCCCCTTTCCTGCTGGGTTTATACAGGCACCAAAGTTTATGGGCAATTTAAGAAACCCTCTGTCGTTCAAATGCACAGAGAAAAGGAACCTAAACGCTGCACAAAGCCTAACGTCGTCAAAGCAACACGGTTCCTGTGACCAAGTGTAAATTAGCCTTAAGCTGAACTCTTAACAGTATAAAGAAGCTGTGATCTACGTAGGCCTATGATGTGTTATTAATATATACACGTCTTCATCTTCCCTACACACTAATAAGTTGCCCTGACTCAAGGACATATACTTTAAGAATGGCTATGTCTGTGTATACTGTAATTAGTCGACGTGTATCGCGAAATCCTACCAGCACAAAATCCAGGTATAGCTTTATATATACGCAGTAAAAGCCTGAATTATACTTATTTACGCACCGTGAATGCACACCAAAGATAGCATCAGGTCTACAAGCTCACGGTGTGTTGTGATGCGACGTGCTGTGAGCTTGTAGATCTGCTATTTCTGGTGCCTGAACATGGGGCGCCCCAAACCAAGTATTAACCAGGCATAAAACACACCCACGTGCTCTCTGCATTCTTCTCGACATACTATATACCGTACCTCACCACTCTACTGCGCTTCACCTGGCGGTGAGGTGACTCGCTTGGTGTTTCCCCTTTTAGAGGCTCGTCGTCGTACGACATGTCATTTGACAAAAAAAAGATAACATTTTCAACGGGAAAGAAAGAAAGCTCTTGATGCATCTTTTTTCTTTTCTTTTTTTTTTTTTTTTTGCTGAAAATGCAATATGTTCGTACGTCACACACACACACACCACCACACTGTCGCAGAGGCATCGTTCAGAGTCTCGCAGGACTGCCATTTCACATCCACCTACTGCATGTTATACTGCTGAGTCAGCCTCACTTCTTTGTCCGGTGTCAAACATGCGCTATATATATATATATATATATATATATATATATATATATATATATATATACATACGATTCCTCATGTCAAGAGAAGAGAGATCTCACAAAGATGACAAAGATGGTGTTTTTTTTTTCTTTAACTCTTTATTTTATCTGTCTTTCTTAAAAAGTTCAAAGGTGTATTTGTGTGAGAGCATGAATGGTGAGTGAAAAAATAAATGCAAAAACAACACGTTTAGCATGTGAGCTTGGCATTGATTGTAGATTACATAAAGGTACGCAGCGGGCCGTGAGAGTTGACCACTAATACACACTTGCACTGTAAACGTTTTTTTATTTTTCTTGGTGTTGATGTAAGATTTATTTAAAGTGTACATATATACAGATACAAAAATTAACCATATAATCTATATGTGTAAAAGGAACATGTCTCTTTATGTAAAGACACAAAGTATATATAATAAAACAAATAAAGATAATGATGAAAATATGCAGAAGATGATATTTGGCTTTTTTTTGGGGGGTGGAGGGGCAAAATTTGAGAATGTCATTCGAAGTCACCTCATTTTAAAATTTCCATTCAGAATTTTGAATTTGATTACAGTTTGAGTTACCTCCGACTAACAGGCTATTCGTTTATGATGTATTTGTGCCTTCAGTTTTTTACACCGTGCTACCGCGTATGAAATGAATGTCTATCCGTGGCTATAATCCACCAATCAGTGTCAAATTTATTATGCATGTTGCTAGCAGGCCGACTTTTCAAATGGGCAAAATGACAGCTATGCTATTTATAACCTCCCAGACTTGCAGTATAGGCCAGGGCAAAGTCTGGAGCTGTACTGTATTTGAAGGCCACTACTACAGTATGTACAGTATACCAGAGCCTTTCTATTGGAGAGTTGCGTCAATGAGGGGGCAGAAAAAGCACCGACACGTGGTTCACGTACAGCAGTGATACTCAACCTCAGGCCCGCGGGCCACATCAGGCCCGCGGGACCATTATGACTGGCCCACCAATGAATATCTAAAAAAAAGAAGAAAAGAAAATCTGGAAAATGAAATAAAAATAAATAAATCTGAATGAAGTTATCTTTAATTACATTATTATAAGTAATACTATTAGAGTTGTACTATTACTCGAACGAAAATAAAAGCTTGGGGGGGGGGGGGGGGGAGATGCAATGCAAATGAAAGACATATACTGTGTATCCCTATTCCCTGACATAATTTTATAGCTAAACGGACAGAATTCTATTTTATTTGAATGATGAAACCCAGCTGGAAATGGAAATGAAAATTGCGGAAATTGCGGAAATGGAAATTGCGGCAATTGTAATTGCGGAAATTGCGGAAATGGTGGAAATGGAAATTGCGGAAATTGCGGAAATGCGGAAATGGAAATTGCGGAAATGGTAATTGCGGAAATTGCGGAAATGGTGGAAATGGAAATTGCGGAAATGGAAATTGAGGAAATTGCGGAAATTGCTCTTCACTTATAGCTATCTATTTTCAGGTAGATTGTTTTATTTTACTCAGTCAGCCATATCACTACTCATTTTTTTTCATGAAAAAGGTCATAGCTGGGTAATCTATTTTCAGGCAAATTGTGTTTATTGTATTTTATTTTACTCAGCCATAACAATTTATTTTCTGTTAACCAACTTGCTGGCTGGCAGGCAGGCAGACAGCTACTCATAGACAGGCAGACAGACAGACAGACAGCTACTCATGGAGAATTGGACAGGCAGGCAGTCAGACAGCTACTCATAGACAGGCAGACAGACAGCTACTCATGGAGAATTGGACAGGCAGGCAGACAGCTACTCATGGACAATTGTACAGGCAGGAAGGCAGACAGCTACTCATAGACAGACAGACAGCTACTCATGGACAATTGGACAGGCAGGAAGGCAGACAGCTACTCATAGACAGACAGACAGCTACTCATAGACAATTGGGCAGGCAGGCAGACAGCTACTCATAGACAGGCAGACAGACAGCTACTCATGGACAATTAGGCAGGCAGGCAGACAGCTACTCATAGACAGGCAGACAGACAGCTACTCATGGACAATTAGGCAGGCAGGCAGACAGCTACTCAGACAGGCAGACAGACAGATACTCATGGACAATTGGACAGGCAGACAGACAGCTACTCATAGACAGGCAGGCAGACAGCTACTCATAGACAGGCAGACAGTAAGACAGCTACTCATTGACAGACAGACAAATAACTACTCATGGACAGACAGACAGACAGACAGACAGGCAGGCAGGCAGGCAGGCAGGCAGGCAGGCAGGCAAAGAGCTACTCATGTTATGTTATTATGTTATTATAACAGCTACTCGTTACTCGTGCAATAATTTGTGCAGTTATGGAAACAGCTCTTTGTGTTTATGCAAGAAAATGTAACAGATTTATTTATTTACATATTGTGTGCATGCACATTGTACTTTGATACATTTTGCGAAAATAAAGCAATTGAAAGAGAGAAGTTATCAAGTATCATTAATGTCGTAATTTTATCTACTGGCCCCTGGCCCCTTGCCATTTTTGTAATGTGGCCCACAGGTAAATCTATTTGAGTATCCCTGATGTACAGTATACCAGAGCCTTTCTATTGGAGAGTTGCGTCAATGAGGGGGCAGAAAAAGCACCGACACGTGGTTCACGTACAGTAACTATAGTGAGAAACGCTCATATAGACTAGTCCCGTCGCATTCGGTAAACTTTGGGTTCAGGGCTTTGACACTACTCGCTTAAAATAGAATTGCCTGTAGAGTCGCCACTAGACTGGCCCGATGAAGTGAACAGAGTTGGCGCAACTCTCTAATAGAAGGCTCTGACTATGTACATCGGTTCGGTCCCCAAGTCACTCCATTGACGATATGCATCTTGCCAGCAAGGTGCTACCTACTGTAGGTGCAACTTCTCATAGACAGCCCATTCATCCAAACAGAAAAGTCCTATCTAATGCTATTAAACAATGTCAAACTCACCAACATTGCATATACGGAAAGCTTGAATTATATCCTCTCACTATCTGCAAAGTGTTTTGTTTCATAACAATCCTGAGTCTTCCTGTCAAGAAAGTCCTTGCAGATGATTATTTTTCCCAAGTGTCAGAGTCTGGAAGCACTAGTTATCAGTAAAGCAACCTCCTGGCTGCCTCCTGCATTATGTGCACATTCAAAACAGGTGGTACGCACGGGCTGTTGAGTGATAGTCAACGAGCGCTTCCAAACTCCAGCACTCCAGAAAACAACCACCTGCAAGGAATTTCTTAATTGACAGCATTAAGGAGCTCATGACATGTCTTGTCTACACACACAGTGGATTTTTATTAAACAAACAGATATACTGTAGATAGAAAGAGGATAATTCAAGCTTTTCGTACAGCTGCAATGTTGGTGAGTTTGACGTTATTTAATTGCATTATTTAGATAGGACTGTTCTGTTTGGATGAATGGGCTGTCTATGTGGGAAGTTGCACCTATAGTTTAGCACCTTGCTGGCAAGATGGCAGCCGTGTGCATATCGTCAACATTTGGGCAAGACTTGATGTCATGATGTCACACCTACTGTAGTAAAGCTACAGAGAGCGAGGCCACATCTTGTTGAACCAATTATGTTTACTGGATTGTCAACAATGACAAAAGAAAAAAAGAAAATCATCATAGCATATACAACACAATGCACAGACATGCGTCATGTCCAGGCTGGCAGGGGCAGTGGTGGAAAGTAACTAAGTACTGTACTTAAGTACAATTTTGAGGTATTTGTACTTTACTTGAGTATTTCCAATTTCCAGTACTTTTACTTCTACTACTCCGCTACATCTCAGAGCCAAAATGTGTACTTTTACTTCACTACAACTATTTGAAAACTGGCGATTTTAAAATTTGATTAGAAAACATACATCAACCTTCACTTCAACCCTATACATTTCAGCTTGTATAGATCGACTATTTTCAATAGATTTTCGACACATCTTGAACTTGTGAAATGGGACATTCTGCAATATGAAATACTTTTACTTTTAGTACTTTTTGATGCCGATATACTTTAGTACTTTTTCTCAAGTACATTTTCAATTCCGTACTTTTACTTGTAACGGAGTGGTTTTTTAAAATTGCAGTATTGGTACTTTTACTTAAATAAGTAAATAACAATTGAGTACTTTTCTCCACCACTGTCCAGGGGGTACTGTACTGTACTGTACTGTACTGTACTGTACGTCAAGGCCGCTCACACTAAAGAAACACTTTTACTGAGTATGACACATCATCGTTCACAAGACTCGGTGTGTTTGAATGTCATGATGAATGATGCAACTTTGGTTTAACCTTTCCCCTCCCTTGGTGTTCCTCAGAATTGTGACTCATATTAAAGGAGAATTCCATGCTAGAATGCTTTCTTATCTTTCTTACCTTTATTTGTAGTTGTTACGTCCCCACCAAAGAGGTCCAGGTGTTTTTGGCTATTTTCCCTACCGTAAGCCCTCAATGAATTGCATTGCATTGAATGGGAATTGAATGGGGCTATGGGGTGTTATGCTAGTTTGCTTATTTCCATCGAAAGAAGTAGTAAAGTTTGCCGCTTGGGATATTATTTACATTATGAAGAGACGATATATACAAAAAATATATAATTTTGAGCGATGGAAATAATTGAATTAGCACAACACCCCATAGCCCCATTCAATTCAATGCGATTCATCTAAGGCTTATGGTAGGGGAAATAGCCAATAAGGAGCTTTTGCACAAAATAACACCTGGACCTCTTTGGTGGGGACGTAACGACTACAAAGAAAGGGAAGAAAGCCTTTTAGTATGGAATTCTCCTTTAAGTAACTGCTCTTTCACTTTCATACTGTATAAGACTATATAACGGCGACTAGCTCTCCCAGCCTGTCAGCCGGGCGGGTACCACTAGTGGGGTCGATGATTTACGATTCTGTCACTATCTCGGTCCATAACTCGGATGGCGCTGAGTCGACTGAAGGTGACTCTGCAAACGCTCGGCCTGGTTGGCAACGTTACGGCAACGCTTTTTATACAGTAAGCTCTCGCAGCGGTCGCCTCAACGCGGCTCAAGTCACCTCCCGGGCGGCCGACGGGGAAAACGAGTGCACCTTTTTCACTCGTACAGTGACATATACATTAACGTATACATAATCTGATGCGTCGTTATTGAGTTCAAAGGTTATCTAAAGTCCAATAAAAGGATGTAAACATAAGTCATGGGACCTTAATAAATGGCATATTATAATGATTGCCCCGGGATACAATATCCCAAAATGAATGGGTCCATGTAGAGGCATCTACAATAAGGCGAGGACAGGCCTGTCCAAATCCATTTTCTGCCTGGCCAAAATCCATACAATGAGACAAAAGAGAGGACAAAAACAAGACCTGAGAACTATTAGTGGACACAGCTGATTGGCTGTTGCGATAGAGCGCGACTCTCAATCACCCATTGGAATGTAAATGCATGCCTTTCAGCCTTTGTATCCTAATACTCGTCTGGCAGGTATATCTCTTTGTATCCTAGTGTCTGGGAGGTATATCTCTTTGAAAACCTTTAGTGCTAAACTGCCTCCCCCTGGCCAGCCGGGGCGCCTGATGGAGGGGAAAGGAACTGGTTGGAATAACGTGTTCCTTCCACGCGCTGCTACGTCCAACCAGTGAAACTCCCCCCCCTGTCAGGTGTAAAGGAGCAACTTGGACACTCAGGCATGAAGGAAGCATGAGTTCAAGTCCGTTGCTCTCCCCTTGTCCCCCATATATGGGGACTAGGTTGGCGGAGGGTGTGTAGAGCCCAGGATCACATTAGATGATTGACACAGGGGTGAAAAATGGGTTACAAAATCGTGGGATAAAAAAATATATTAGGAAAACCTTTAGTGCTACGATTGTACGCGGGGGGAGGACGAAAATTAACACATCTTGCCTTCCCAAAATGTAATTCCTGGGTCCATGTGATATGAATATGAACAGAAAATGACATGGATAAAAGCAGATACGACCTGTTATATCACAAATCATATATCAGTCTGTTAGTCGGGGCGCCCCTCGAAGCACAGGCCAGCGCTGTCATGTCTGTCCCGGAGACCGGAGTGCTCTGACGTGTCTTAGCCTACTTTTTCCAGACACCTATATAGAAATCTTTCTTGTCTCTCTGTGACCTTGCTAAGCACAGCTAAGGGTGCACACTCTTATTAGTAATGGTATAAACCATGCTTAAAAGGTCTACTTTATCTCATCAATACATACACTATTAGTTCAATTGATCCAAGCTGGGACACAAAGTGACGCGCTGTGAGCTTTACGTACTTTGTTTTTTAGTTTTTTTAATCTTGAACTACTGTTCAAGATACATTTACTTAAGTACTGTACTGGACATTCTGCACAATGAGTCCTTTCTACTTTTGGTACTTTATTAAAGTACATTTTGATAACAATACTTTTGTACTTTTACTCAAGTACATGTTGGACTCCGGACTTTTACTTATAGCAAAGTATTTATATATATTGCAGTACTTTACTGCAATATAAGTATACTTAAGTAACTTTAAGTAAAAAATTTGAGTACTTTTTCCACTGATTTTGAAGTGCCATCGCCCACTGAACTGTCGTTGCGAGCGACCTTGCTGCGTAATGAAGTTTGAACTGACCATGGAGGTATTAGCCGATTCTGAACGGGAACCCATTTTGGTATTAGCATTATGTTATGCTTCAGCTATTTAAAAATAGCAGATCTACAAGCTCATAGCGCGCCACCGAGTGGCGCGCTACGAGCTTGTAGGTCTGCTATTTTTGAAAAAATCGAAGAACGACTGACATTTTTAGAATCTGATCTCAGGTCAGAATGGGTTAATCATCAGACCAGTGTGTGTCCAGTGGAAACCTCGTCGTATGAATCTGATCTCAGGTCAGAATGGGTTAACGTTGCTGCCCAGCCAAGCGCCAAGTTGCCGCACAGACGGAGACGGTGCAGCTAATATATTCTCAAAGCTTAGGCGTTTTATCCGTAGCTCGAAGGAACCAAAACACAAGAGCGACCTTCAAAGTGTTCTCAGACTCTGGCAGAGGGCCAGCAACACACCTGCAGTGCTGTTATATAGTCTCTGCCAACTCCCAACCAACGCCACACTGTCAGGAAGACACCGGAGGAACTATAGGCTATACGTCATTTACATTTTCCTTGGGCGTTTCCTCCTCATTGACAAACACTGTTAATCTATGTATTGACTTAAAGATGGAGTGCCACCATTTTTTTACACCCTAAAACATGATCATCAGGTATTATTACAATATAAGGGGGAAGAACCTTTTCCAAAAAGTGTACAGTATTTGTTAAAATCACGCTTTTATGTGGGCACGCCCACCAGTTCATTAAGTATGCCTGGTTTGCCTGGCGGGTGGTGATGGGTGGTGATCCACCTGAACTGAAGCCGCACCCACAGCTGTAGTTGTATGATAAAGGGGGAGGGGTTAGGGGAGGGGCTGATAGTGTGATATCACTATATTACTGTTTATTTCAATTGGCCCCGTTTGACTGTCAAGGGTTCAGCCTCCAGGAAGAAACCCCTAAATACAAAGTTAATACACAATTGCACATAAAAACAACTCCAGTCTGTCTAATTAAGTACTGTCACCTCATAGACACATGAAAAACTGGAAAAATACAAAAATTGTGGCACTCCATCTTTAACCAATTCTGTACGGGAACCCCTTTTGGTTCCCCGTACCACGCTATACGAGCTTGTAGATCTGCTATTTTTTGAAAAATCAAAGAACCACTGACATAGAAACACAGCTTTTTCAGAAAACTCTCAGGATGTAGAAGACATTAATAGAAGCCGATCTCGGGTCAGAATGTGTTTATATAGATTATAGACAGTGGGCTCTCTTGGTAGTGCATATTCATCACATGGAAAGAAGTCCCACCTGGGCTCTGCAGCACAAAGATCCGTCTGTTTCCCAGCCTGTGGTGGTGGAGGTGGGTTCTCACATACTCGTTACTGCACCTGCTGCATGTCCTCCATCATGATCCCAATCTACGTCCCACCACACAGAACAACAACGCCCTGCCTTGGCTGCGCGACGACCTTGGACTGTATGAAAGAGCACATCGTAGGGAAATAATTCACACTACTACTGTTTGTTATAAACATGAGCTTTTTTTGCACTATCGTCTCATAATTCATTGACAATAAATAGTCTTCCAGGCGGCGGCAGCCTGGAAGTGGGAGTCAGCCGGGCGCCAACATGATGCATCCATCCCCCGTTACATCCATCCAGGACCCCTGAGGCGGCATTGAAGGAGAGGAACTGCCACGCCCGGCAATGGACCCTGCTGCTGAACCGCCTGCGAACATGATGGGATCGGACTTTTCAAAACATGGGATCGGACTTTTCAAAACATCATGGGATCGGACGTTTCAAAACATGGGATGGGACGTTTCAAAACATGGGATCAGACGTTTCAAAACATGGGGTCGGACGTTTCAAAACATGGGATCGGACTTTTCAAAACATGGGGTCGGACGTTTCAAAACATGGGGTCGGACGTTTCAAAACATGGGGTCGGATGTTTCAAAACATGGGGTCGGACGTTTCAAAACATGGGGTCGGACGTTTCAAAACATGGGGTCGGATGTTTCAAAACATGGGATCGGACGTTTCAAAACATGGGGTCGGACGTTTCAAAACATGGGGTCGGACGTTTCAAAACATCAGCCACAACAATTATTATGATATGTAGCCTACTGTAGCAGTATAATTGTTATAATTTAGCTATATTGAAAAATAGCAGATCTACAAGCTTGTATATCTGCTTTTTTTTTATCGTGAAAATGTGGGGCAAATCTTTGAATATATGTATTCTTTCAGAACGTTTTTAACTCAAATCTTTCCCTGAAACAATCTTAAGGGGTCCTTGACATGAAATATTGAGAAACACTGATTTAGAAACATAGGGTTTTCAGAAAATTTGTCATGATTTTAGAAAACATTTTTTTAGTTAAATCAGGCCTATACTGTCAAAAGACAGACAGTATTTACAGTGAGTCTCTTGGATCAAACAGCACAGCATAATTATGACTGCATAAAGGTTATATTGTGTGTTACAGCACCCTCGTCAGGACCAAGTTCCCAGTTTCCCACATGACCAGAGTTATTAAGGAAGGTCCGATAAAGTGTCATCACCGCCACCCTGTGGATGGAACGGGAACCGCACATGTATGTATGAAAGTGTTTTCAAGTGAAGTCCTCAATCAAGTATTCCAAAGTGCAAATTACGAAGTGCATTATCCTTTAAAAAATAATATATATATACGTGTGTGTATGTGTATATATGTATATATGTATACACATATATATATATATATATATATATATATATATATATATATATATATATATATATATATATATATATATATATTTATCCCACAAATGTTGTAACCCATTATTTTTCACCCAGTATCAAATGTCTATAATGTAATACTATATACCAACCCGGGGAGAGCAGTGGACTGACCCGATCCCATGCTTCCTCCCATGCATGAGGAGTCCAAGCCGCTCCCTCCCAGTTCCTTTCCCCTCCATCAGGCGCCACCTGATTTTAATATCAAAAGCATTTCTGTTATTTAAATTCAAAACATATTCACAAAAAAATCAAGTTGTTGACTAGAGAGTTCATGCTTGCTTACCCTGCTTATCTCTCAGTACGTCTTCTGGAGTTACATTCCTAAATTGTATTGTTGCTTTAATTATATGCTTTGCCTTTCTGCATGTGCAAACATTGACTATATTTCATTGCACACTTTAGTCTTAGTTTTTCCACACGTTAAAACAATAGGCCTATATGGAAAGAAATGCTTGCAAGTTTCTGAACTTGCAAAGCAACCTATACACAACAAATGACCATGCAGTGTCATACTTCATTTACTTGGTAAATCAAAATGGTGCATTTATATAGCGCCTTGCTTTACATAGATTGTGCATTACATTCACCCGGGCCATTCACACACCCATTCATACACCGCGATGGCGGTGAAAACCATGCAAGGCACCAACCTGGAGCACATCAGGAGCAATTAGGGGGTTCAGTATCTTGCTCAAGGGCACTTCGACACTAACTCTGGGGGAGCCCACAGGGTTCGACCTCAGGGCCGGTTCTAGGCATAGGCGAACTAGGCGGTCGCCTAGGGCCTCAACCACTGAGGGGGCCTCGTCACAGGGAGAAGATTTTCTTTTTTCATGTATCCCTTACATGGGCTACTGGCCACATGTGGCCCCCACCTAGCTTCTTAATTTTGATCTCAAAGTGCACCAGATTGAAGCATTTTCATGGCAAATTTACAATTTTTATCCGGCGTGGCAAAGCAGGAGGGGGGGGGGGCCTCTGTATAATATGTTGCCTAGGGCCTCAAAAGGCCTAGAACCGGCACTGATGGTCGGGGGGGTAGGACCAAGGGATTTGGGATTTGTTAATAAACATTTTGGTATTTGTTTATAAACATTTTGGTATTTGTTTATAAACATTTGTGATTTGTTTATAAACATTTGTGATTTATTTATAAACATTTTGGGATTTGTTTATAAACATTTGGGATTTGTTTATAAACATTTTGGGATTTGTTTATAAACATTTGGGATTTGTTTATAAACATTTGGGATTTGTTTATAAACATTTGGGATTTGTTTACAAACATTTGGGATTTGTTTATAAACATTTGGGATTTGTAAGTCTCATGGGGGGGGTAGGACCACTACCAGTTTACCTGTAGTAAGTCTCATGGTCGGGGGGGTAGGACCAAGGGATTTGGGATTTGTTTATAAACATTTTGGTATTTGTTTATAAACATTTGTGATTTGTTTATAAACATTTGTGATTTGTTTATAAACATTTTGGGCTCTGTATAATATGTTGCCTAGGGCCTCAAAAGGCCTAGAACCGGCACTGTTCGACCTGCATGGGAACCTTGCGGTTCCCCGTCCGGCCACTCTACCGGCTTTGAGTCACCGCCGCCCCATAATTCCAAGGAAACTCCCCAGACCTTTCCTTGTAAATAATATACTTCTAACTGCATTGTCCAATGTAAAGCGTAATTGTTAAGTGATCTTATACTAAGATCACAGCCCATTTTGGGCAGGAACCCCTTTTGGTGTTAGCATTATGTTATGCTTTAGCTATTGAAAAATATCAGATCTACAAGCTCATAGCCCGCCACTGAGTGGCAAGGCTACGAGCTTGTAGGTCTGCTATTTTTGAAAAATCGACTGACACAGAAACATAGCTTTTTCAGAAAACTGTCAGGATGTAGAAAACCTTTTTTAGAATCTGATCTCAGGTAAATAATAAATAATAAATAATATGAATAGAATGCCAATACATAAATCTGTATGTAAGTTTTGACGGTGTTCTGATTCACTTTAGAAGGAGATTTAAAAAAAAAGGAAAAAAAGTAATTTTAACTTCTGAGTCAGTTAGACCCTGGCATTGTTTTGTGGGGGAATTTCCCTTGTCCAACTCACTTTTTTATTAGAGACCGACAAGTCACTTTCTAACTCCTGCAGCCGGGGCCCTTAATCGGCTCCATATGGCCGGGGGTTAATAGTGCGTCTGAGCCAGGCTTGTTCAGCTAGGCGAGGCGTGCTCCACCACCAGACTCTGTTCAGTGACTTCTCGTGGACACGCCGGTGTTACAAGGTTGTGCTCACTGTGCTGACTCAGCAAAACCATGTTGAAGTAGCTCTGCTCAGGGCCAATGAAAGTCACGACTTTTCATTTCAACTCCAGCTGTTGAAAACTTTAGTTACTTACCGGTCCGTACTAGTTCTATAGCATTGCGAGGAGACGTGGCCGTTATTCGTTGAGACAGACCGACCGAGCAGCCAATGAATGGGGAAATGTCTCCCAAGAGTCAGGAGGAAGTGCAGACATCAACAAAACATTTTGCATCCGTTAAAGGGATTGAAAATGACCCCTCGGATGGAATAAGACCATACGATGAGTCACGGGAGGGGGTCTGTGTTTATAGCTAAACTATGAATGCACTGCACATGTGGATGCAGTGACTCTCCCAGCAGGGTGATTCATTCATTCTGTCGTTTCAGCACTAAGTCAATTATGCACAGGAACAGACAAGTTTGTCATACACCGACTAGTTATCCTGAACTGTACATATCTTTTTCATATGTATATATTTTTTAAATCATCGTCATAATCATCATTTTGTTTACATAACATGAAACGTATACTCATTGGTTAACCCATTCTAGACGGGAACCCCTTTTGGTGTTGGCATTATGTTATGCTTTAGCTAATTGAAAAATAGCAGATCTACAAGCTCGTATCGCGCCACTCGGTGGCGCCTCTATGAGCTTGTAGGTCTGCAATTTTTGAAAAATCGAAGAACGACTGACATATAAACATGGCTTTTTCAGAAAACTGTCAGGATGTAGAAGACTTTTTTTTAATCTGATCTCAGGTCAATTTTGAGTTGAGGTGTCTGAAACAAACCACTAAAACGTGTTTCTTTTATGCCTGCTCATACAGTAGTTCTCTGATTCTTTATATGCCCTTTAAAGCACTTTGAACGGTGTGTGTGAATGTGCTACTGTATATGAATAAACCATTGTAATACTGTAGGCCAGGGGTGGTGCAACTTTGACCAAGGAGAGGGCCATTATATTTCCATACTCGCTCCAGAGGGGCCACAGTGCATGCATGCAAAGTACAAAACGCGTCGCATTGCGACGCGTTTTGAACTTGTAGATCAGCTATTTTTGCTATATTTGAAATGGGATCCTGAAAAGTCATTTTCTTAACTAAATACAAAGACAATAATTCAGCAAGCTATACTATAATTTAGACTGTATAAGTAATGTTTGCATGTTTGGAATTGTAAACGGCTGAAATCAATAACATATCAGTATTCCGAAATTAATCTGAGGGCCACATTAAGTGAAGGTGGCCCCCGGGCCGCCAGTTGGCCATGTATGGGTGTAGGTAGGCCCATTGTATCCTCATTGTATGGAAGATTTCTAATAAGGCCAATCAATACCTGAGTGATATGCATCCTATACCTAGTCGTATTTTATAAGATCTTAAATTAACTTGACCTGTTTGCTGCGTGCATGTTAGGAGCTGACATGGTGTGGCCAATGTCAGATGATTGCTTTGTCAGAAATCCCACTTCATTTAGTTATTGCCAGATGGTTTCAAAATCGAGCACATGCTCTGTTGTCTAGCCCATTCTGACCTGAGATCAGATTCTAAAAATGTCTTCTACATCCTGACAGTTTACTGCTCTGACCTGAGATCAGATTCTAAAAATGTCTTCTACATCCTGACAGTTTTCATTCTGACCTGAGATCAGATTCTAAAAATGTCTTCTACATCCTGACAGTTTACCATTCTGACCTGAGATCAGATTCTAAAAATGTCTTCTACATCCTGACAGTTTACCATTCTGACCTGAGATCAGATTCTAAAAATGTCTTCTACATCCTGACAGTTTACCATTCTGACCTGAGATCAGATTCTAAAAATGTCTTCTATACATCCTGACAGTTTTCCATTCTGACCTGAGATCAGATTCTAAAAATGTCTTCTATACATCCTGACAGTTTTCCATTCTGACCTGAGATCAGATTCTAAAAATGTCTTCTACATCCTGACAGTTTTCCATTCTGACCCGAGATCAGATTCTAAAAATGTCTTCTATACATCCTGACAGTTTTCCATTCTGACCTGAGATCAGATTCTAAAAATGTCTTCTATACATCCTGACAGTTTTCCATTCTGACCTGAGATCAGATTCTAAAAATGTCTTCTATACATCCTGACAGTTTTCCATTCTGACCTGAGATCAGATTCTAAAAATGTCTTCTATACATCCTGACAGTTTTCCATTCTGACCCGAGATCAGATTCTAAAAATGTCTTCTACATCCTGACAGTTTTCTGAAAAAGATGAGTATAGATGATGAAATGACCAAAAGTTTTTTTTGAAAGTAAAATATCCCTTTAAGTAGTTATTTCTTTTCACCACTGCTGGTATAAGTAAGTAATGATGTCCTCCCTGTGGGGGGGGGGGGGTCTCCTCTTTGGCAGGTGAAACAGTAGGAGATACAGTACGACAGGAATTAATTGGCATAACAACTAAAATCCGATGGAAGAAAAAAACCGGAAAGTAGAGCACAGTGTTCTGTTCACACTGACTGCAGCTCTAGACTCTGCATAATATATAACTTATTGGTTGTTTGGCCTATTTTTATAAAGTGGGCGGAAAAATGTCTCATTTTGAGAAGTTTGCATATTATGGTGTTTTGGTTTTTTATGACATGAGTTGCTCCTCCTTAGCAGATAAAGATAAAGAAAACGTTATTGTCCATTAAAATTGACATAAAATGGAAATTCTTCTTTAGGTTTAGGTTTATTTATTTAGCATGTAGTACAAAAAAAATAGACAATAACATATCAAAGAAACAAAAAATACAATGCAAGGAAAGGAAGAAGCCAGAAGGCTTGTATTATGGAATCCTTTCCTTGATTGCCATGATTTGCTATAGTCTAGACTATATTTTGAATCACAGAGACAGTGATTCATGAAGGAACCAGATCCTGTATGACTGTATGTTGTACAGCGTGTGATCAGCAAGTCAGATTCTGGCAGCTGATTTCCCGCCACAACATCTGTCTAGTTAGTACATGATGATCGGCCCCTTTCTTTCTGTCCTGCCTGTGAGACACAACACAGTGAACACACCCATCATGACCCGTGCAGTTTCCACATGGGGTTGCCAGATACTCATCTTCACTGACTGTAACTTTAAACATAGATTGTTGATTCGAACATAATAGAAGCTTTATTGTACTCGGCTACAGACAGCATGTTCACCTAATGAATGAATGAATAGTAGCTTTAAATAGTTTATACTCAGACACAGACAGCATGTTCACTTAGGCACAACTTAGGCTTGCACGTGCGTGCATGGGCGCACGTGCGCACATGCACTCATCACACAAACATACACACACATCACACACACTTCACAAGTGCAGATAATGTATTTGTTGTTTTTTGTTTTTGTTATTGTTACAGGTTCCATGAAGGCAGCAGCTGCTTTGACCCAAAGGATCGATGTACTGTTATGTTTGTTGTTAATTATATCAATGTATGTTTGATATACCGGTGGCAGTGTTGTTTTCGTCGACTAAAACTAAGACTATACCTTTTTCCACTGACAAAAACTAAATGGAAACTAAATGAAAACTAAGCTACGATGACTAAAACTAAGACTAATATACTGTTGATTTTGTCAACAAATAAAAATGTTAGGAAGGGACTATAGTGGAGAAGAGATCCAGTATAAGTCATTTTACACTTGGTTGCATGTGTAAAAACAGTCATTACAACGGCATCAAGGCCCGCCAAAAATACATCTTAGTCGACTAAATCAACTGCATATTTTAGTCGACTAAAATCTTATGATATTTAGTCGACTAAAACTAGCTGACTAACACTAAAAGATTCCATGGGTGACTTAAATGAGACTAAAAGTAAATTAAAACTACTAATTCAAGAGACTATAGCCTATGACTAAAACCCAAAAATCAAAATGTTGCTGCCAAAAACAACACTGCATGCCAACCGGTGATATATAAGGTGAGTCATATGGACTCAGCCCAGCCCTCATAGGGGGCTGGGCTGGGTGGGAGGAGGAGGAGGCAATAAAACCACACTAGTTTTTATCTCTTCACAGATTAGACTTTCCAACGTGTTGCATTTGACAGTTTAATTGACAGTGGCAGGGAAGGCCTGCATGCCTGAAAGACAGAGAGGAACGGATCGCTTATACTTTTCAATTATGAAGGTGTGCGTGTGCGTGTGTATGTGTGTGCACGTGCGTGCGTGTATTGTGTAATTATAAGAAATCGAATAGGAGGAAAAAAAAGTCCTGTTTTCCCTTTCTTCCTGCATGGCTGGACGCGTGCGGCCGGTGGGCAAACCCACGGAATCTTTCAAAATCGGGTCGAGAAAAGTTGGCAAGATGTTGGCATAGCTGTTGATTTCAAGGCCCTCTGCTATGCCATCAGATTGTTAACCTTTCTTCTCTCTCATCAACAAAGGAAGGATATGATCGAAACTCGGAGGATCGGAAAGGAGATGTCAGGTAGTATAGTAGGCCTGTATGCTAATAATTAGCTATAGTTAATATAATGATAAAATCATTGACAAATCATGACAAACTAAAACAGCAATGTCAATATAGCCTATACTGTATGCTGGAACATAAATATCACATTAAACTGTAGGCTAGTAAAAGGCTATTTGCCCAATTCAGTCTCGTGCATGCTGATCTGCATTTCATTAATTGACCTATTATCAAATTAGACTTAAGCATATAGCCTTTATATCTTATGTTATGTTATGTTCAATGCCATTCACATTTAAATTACTATTATCTCAGTGAAGAGGCTAATTACACACCTCAGGTATAGGAGAAGTCAAAGTTCTTTTTCTAGAAATGATGTGGTAATACACCCTGCACTATAGTCTCAATCTGGCATGCCAAGCAACCTTTACTCCTGCCCAGAATAAGACCTTTGTTGTAGCCTACTATATCCCCCTGACATCTAGACTAAAAAGATAAGTCTTAAAAAGACAAAAGAGTGGCCGCACACACTGATAGCCAAAGTGCCGATTATTTATTAGGATGCAGAGTATAGGAACCAGAAATCTATAGGCTATACTATAGGCGCATACTAAATTCCTAATTATAGCTTTTTTTTGTGATGCTATTAAACAAATTTGATTCGACAGCTGAAATGGTTAACCTATAGCTGGCCCATTCAGTAAGGCATAGCCTGTATATAGTTTGTATTTAACAGTTTAAACTGTATTTCCCAAACAGTTGTGATCAGCTATTGCCCTAAATATTTATTTTGGATGTCTCTGGCAAAAAGATTTGTAAATTCCAATAAATGTGCACGAAATAGGTCATGCTACAGTATATGAGATACTATAGCACCCCTCAAAAAGTTTTTCAAGATTTTTAGAAAATAGTCGATGTACAAGCTCACAACACATCCCTTGTAGATAGCCGGTGCATAATAGGGTTGAAGTTATTAAACTGATGCTCATGAACTCGTTTTTGTTTTTTTTTGGGACCCCTGGAACCCCCTCAAGGACCCCTGGTCTGGAACCCCCTCAAGGAACCCTGGTCTGGACCCCCTCAAGGACCCCTGGTCTGGACCCCCTCAAGGACCCCTGGAACCCCCTCAAGGACCCCTGAACTAGAAAGTAGTAAAGGTTGCCATGCACACACTAGACTAGTTAGAATACCGGTACTTCAAATCACAGAAAGCACATAGGCCTACTACTGTACGCCAATATGACCGACATTAGTTGGTATAGTTGGTAGGCCTACCACAGCACATCTTATTGTATTGTGCAAGGAAACAAAAAATGCTTCAAATGTGAAACACAAGACATTTACATGATTGTTTTATATTGTTTTAAAGATACAATGATGTAGACTTCACACATTTAACAGAAATGTGAACCTCAAAAGACTGCATGTGTAACTGTCAGAAATATAGCATACCTACAAGTTCTGCTATGAGCTTGTAGATCTGCTATTTTTCAATAGCTAAAGTATAACGCTTTTAATGGGTTAACCCATCCTAGCTGTTAATTAGGAGCAGTGAGTGCCATGGGGGGCAACGCCTGCCCCGGGGAGCGGTCAGGGCAGGTACTTAGCACCTAGACTGGGGCGCAAACTGGGAACCATCTGTTTGGATGATGGACTCAAGGTTCAAGGTTCAAGGTTATTTTATTAGTGTCCCCGAAGGGCAATTGGGTTTTACAGCAGGTCATAAGGCATTGAAACATGTGAATACATCAGTCAAACCAAAATTATTGCTGCTCTCTTCTACCCATTCAGCTGTGGTCAAGAAGACAGTGCTTCTTTCAATGTTTCCTATATGTCTTCAATGCCACTTTTGGTGACGTCTGATGTTTTGCAATCTTTTGTATAGTTGTGTGTGTGTGTGTGTGTGTGTGTGTGTGTGTGTGTGTGTGTGTGTGTGTACACACAGTGACCTGTAAAACAAACCCATTTAAATAAATGCCAACAAACATGAAACACTTTGTTCGACAACTGGATGCATTTCACATTTTATTCAACCCTGCATCAATAGTTAGTATTCATATAGTAGCCCTACTATTGGCTTTGCCATAGCTGTGATTTCCTGTGTTTTGACAGGTATATATGGCCGTTGTCCTCATGAATATGTCCTCAGGCATCCGGCATCATTCTGAGGTGCTTTGATATGTCCTTTTATATCAAGGCCTGCGGGAGCTGCATATAGTGATCGTAAACTAAAGTAGGCCAACTCCGTTGTTGAAAGGCTAAAGGCTCACCGTATACAGCGAGGGCTCCAGAAAATTGTGATTTTGAGTGGGGGATAAATAATGCATTTTGGTTTACATTGAAGTCAATCAGTTGGGCTTGTAAGAAAAGCCCCCAAGGTGAGTTTGAGGGACAAACTCGACTCTATCTTGGAAAACAAACCCCTCCCATCCGTCCCATCCACTTTGGTGAGCCCCACTGGGAGGAGACCCCCGGGGCAGACCAAGGATCACGTCCCACTGGGAGGAGACCCCCGGGGCAGACCAAGGATCACGTCCCACTGGGAGGAGACCCCGGGGCAGACCAAGGATCGTCTCGGGGCAGACCATGGAGCGTCTCGGGATCTCCCCAGGAGGAAGTCACTAATGTTGCTCTGGAGAGGGCTGTCTGGAGCTCTCTGGTGGAGCTGTTGCCCCCGCGACCCGACTACGGATAAGCGGTTGAAGATGGATGGATTGATGGAGTATATTTTATCTCTGAAAATCTATGTTTTCCGTGTCTTTGAAGGCTTAGATTAGAACATATAGGAGAAAATCGGAGCATTTGGGAAGATGCAGCACCTTGACCTTCAGCTCCTGTATAACCTTGGGGACTATTATTCATTATACCTTTTACACTCAAACCATTTCATTTTTTTTTATAGTACAACAACTATGAAATATTTTTATCTTTAGATGTTAAATGTATTAGACAAACTGAATCTTGGATCCCATCCACTCTCTGTGATGAGGACGAGGAGTACCCCAGGTTGGCAGAGGAAGTGTAGCGCCCAGGATTACATTAGATAATTGGAACTGGGTGAAAAAACTGGGTTGCAAAATCGTGGGATTAAATATTATTAAAAAATAAAATAAAAAGAAGAAGAAGAGGACGAGTACCTCTTCGCCTATCAATGAATCCCTAAAACGGTATTTATTGATTCTAAAGACAAATTGTTCATAACTTGGTGGCGCGCTATGAGCTTGTAGATCTGCTCTTATTCAATAGCTAAAGCATAACATAATGTTAAACATGTTGAATCAGTACATCTTAAACATTTGTTTTCTAATTTATGTTATTTCTTAGATTTTTCTTGTATTTATTCATCAAATATATTCAAAAAATATATATAATAATAATAGCATTTGTTTTTAATTCATCCCCGACCCAGTGTTTGGGAACCAGGGGTGACCTTGACAAAAGTTGACACAAAACAGTTTGAGAACGTTCAACCTTCAGGCATCTTGTTGAGATCCAGTTATGTATTAGTCAACAGCGCCCCCCTGTGTTTGTGTGTGTGTACTGTAGCCGGTTAGGTACAGAATGTGATGTCCACTGCAGTGCAGTGCAGACAGTGCTGCTGCTATTTAATGCGTGACCATTTCTGCAAGTATCACTATAAATAAAAAGGACATTGTCACGGGGCAGCTAGCCCGTGCCCTATACACAGACAATGATTGGGGACATGGCATAAACTTTACTACACCTGCTTCCAATTAATTATCATCAATTAGCCGGCTTGGAAGTGGCGGTTCAAGTTGTAAAGTGTATATGTTCTATTTATTGATACTGCAACTGAAATGCATTGCTGCTGAAGTATACTAATTGTTTTAAATGTATTTATTGATTTGAAGTTGAATTGATTGTGAGTCACCTCTCCCTCTGCACTATAGTGTCATTCCTGTTGACTGGGAAGGTGCCAAGTGCTGCAGAGGAGGAGGGGTGTTTGATTCGAGGGCAATCTTATTTAAAACAAAACTATAGTTTGTTTGTGTATGAAATGGACGTCCGGAATTTCATGTTTAAGTTAAGGTTAAAACCTTCAGTAATGGTGTGTTAACTCATTGGCCTTTGTATGATTATGGTGAGTTAGTTGAATTGCCAATTTTGCTGTGATACGGCTTGGTATGTCTCTCTCCTATAAAGGGGAGACCGCAGCTGGTGTGTGTTAGTTAGACCTTGGTTGACACACAGGTAACAGCCTAAGTGAGAGCTCCCAGGGCCCTTTGGAAAGTAAGTGTGTGGCCTGTTACAGCTTCTCCTTGTTTTACGTATTGTTCAGTATGTTCAGTAGTGTTGTCTTCAAGTGTGCTTATGTTTGTACATCTGTTATTTTAGGCCAAATCTTGTTTTTCATCATTGTCTTTGCCGAGGCCGCACTGTACCATAATCTGCACGGGACTGGAAAGGTGAATTAAAAACCCTTAAAGGGCATTCTTGGACTCTTCTGTCTTTTTGGAGCCTAAAATGTAAGGTATTTAAACCAAATGTGTTGGAAAAAGTAACCGTTCAGTTGTGTTGACAGGCCGACCACCCCATCCCGGCTGCTAAGATGTCCATGTGAAGGTCACCAGGGTTCTGAGTGGCCTCCAGGCCGACCACCCCATCCTGGCTGCTGAGATGTCCATCTGGACATTAGGAGTGTTTGTATAGAGAGAAGCATGGCTTTGCATATCAGTCGTTTCTTGCTGCTGCCAAAGTCAAATTGTGATATCTATAGTGTTTAGTACATGGCCGCTTATGAGATGTAGATATAAGTACACCTGACTGGTGGAAATAGCCTTGTGATACATCTGGGTGTGCTCTTTGGTTCACAAAACAAACAAAAGTAAACAAAATGCCACAAAATCACACAAATCAAGGGATGTCCGACAGTCCGTGTTGGATATTGTCCAACTCCTAATTTCCGATATCAACAGATAGGCTTTTTCCAGTGGTGGAAAAATAACTCAAACCTTTTACTTAAATAAAAGTAGGCTATAAATACTGCAATATAAAAATACTCCGTTACAAGTAAATTCAACATGTAGACCTACTCGAGTAAAAGTACAAAGGTTTTGGTATAAGAATGTACTTAAAGTACCAAAAGTAAAAGTGCTCATTATGTAAAATGTCTCATTTCAAGTTTTCAAATGTAAAAAGAAATATTTGAAAATGGCAGATCTACAAGCTCACGTGTCTCATTGTGACACATTGTGAGCTTGTAGATGTTTTTAATGTAAAAAAAATAAACATATTTTTTTTAATGCCTTTATCGGCCGATAATATCGGACATTCCTAACAAAAACATATCTCAAATGTGTCAATACCTTTCAAAGAATGTCACAAAAGCCCCAAGTGCCACTAAAACTTCACTAATAAATAAAACATCCACAAGTTCCATAATTAAATGCCACAAAAAATGAAGAAATTACAAATAAGTTTCATAAACCTCTTCTGCCGCATGTCCATAGAACTTCAGCTCTGTTGCTGCAGCAAGCCAGTCCAGTGTGTCATTGTCTAGGTCACCTGGTATTTGGGGCAAATGGTTATTTATTACGTGTTCCACGTAGTGGATCCTCACATTCACAGTGGGCACTGTCTGAGATGTCCCACTTCTGCTTTGAGGGTTGTCCACTCCTTGCAGGGGAGGTGCTGGCAAAGAACATATTTGGGGTCCTCGATGTATTCCACTGGTCCCTCTGTCTTGCCTTCACCCAGGATGCCTTGGAGGTGTCAGCTGTTGTTGTGTGGAGCATTTCCTGGGCCTGTGTGGCAAAGGGGCACCGTGACTTTATGCGTGTGTGTGTGTGTGTGTGTGTGTGTGTGTGTGTGTGTGTGTGTTGTGGCAAAGGGCACCGTGACTTGATGCACGTGTGCTGTAGTGTCTCTGACGACCTTGTGGAGGAGGTGGCTGGGATTCACTCGGCTGTGCCTTCGCGGTGAGGGCCAGTGTGGCTGCTTCTCGTCTGATCTCTGTTGGAGTGATTCCAGCGAGGGCAGGCAGGCAGTTGTTTGTTTTGGGGTGGCCCATCCGGTGTTGAGGGCAGCATCCAGATTCTTGACATGAGGGCTACGGCTCCAGACTGGGGCATAGTACTCGGGTCGTCTGCATAGCCATACTTGATGTTGTTGAAGGGAGGTCGTGGATGTAGATGCTGAACGGCATCATTCAGTGCCAGCACTGACCCCTACACACAGACATCACAAATTCCTATTGGCAACAAGTGAGTGATGGGCAAAGCTCTTCAGCCATTCATAGACTATAACCACTATAATGTCTTCCTTCCAGATGCTGCGATCGAGGCTCAACCGGCGCCCATACAGGTGGATATCTGCAGTTCTCGCTGTCCATGGAATGGTATGGTCAGCTTCTGTTTGAAATGTTCTCTATACATTTTGTGTATGATGTGAAAGTACACAATGTCTCTTGGTCACTTTAATTAATCTTTTGTTCTTTCTTTGTCAGGGTGGATGGGTCGTGGTAGACGTCGTGGAAGGACAGAGATCCGTTTCAAAGCTTCCCTCACGGGGGTTTCCTCTGCGAACTTCTGATGAGCTGTGAGTAGGAATATTTCTTGTTTGTTTCTGAGGATGGATATCTGCTTTTGTACTGTTATGGCACGAAGTGTAGTATAGCATGGCAGTATGATGCCTCCTAGTGGCACTGGTTGAATGTCTGTCAGCTCTCCAAGCTAATCAAAGTCTTAATGACACTTTTGTTAAGTGGTTCTGAATTTGCAGCTCAACAAAAGCTGAAAAATGTTGTCTTTATTTCTGTCTTTCTTTCTTAGGCCGGAGATCTGGGTAGATGCCGGAGGACTTCGGACCTGGGCCTGCCAGGTGAGGAACCGCACAGTAAGAACTCTATAGTAAAAAAAGATCCTACTCAGTCTGCTTCTCATAGGATAACTGTGCAGTTCAGAAACCCATCCACCAGTGACATCATCGTTAGGCAGATTTCTTTTAAACAATATTTATTTACAAAAATGTTTAGATTTTTATTATCGTGAGAACGATGGCTTCCATTTTTGCATTGCAACTTTTCAGGACTAGAAAGCCTGCCGTTTCTAATAGCTTGGAATCCTTATCGATGATGTCACTGGTGGACGGGTTTCTGAACTGCCCACAGTCCTATGAGACACCAAAGAAATGGTAGCCATTATTAGTGAGGACTAGTATAATGAAGATGGGTTGAAAAGTGGTGAAGTGGTCCTTTAAACGTTTATTACTGTAAGTGATATGTTTAGCTTCTGTTTTAAATTTTCTCTATAAATAAAAGTTTGATGTAGGACTAGGCTATATATATATATATATATTGTGACGGGATATAATATATATCTGGCTCTTGGTCACTCTAATCAATCTTTATTTCTTTGTTAGGATGGAGATCGTGGTAGACGTCGCTGGAACGCCACTGCTGGACAGGGTACACGCACACGCACACACACATGCACACACAGAGCAAAGCTAATTTGGTGTCTTTTTCTTTTCTTTTCTTTCTTTGTTAGAATGGAGATATCGATAGACGAGCTGATGTTCCCTGGACAGAGATCCGTTCCAAAGCCCCCCCCCCCCCCCCCCCCCCGGGGGGGGCTTCCTCAGAGGACTCTGATGAGCTGTGAGTAGGAATAGTTCTCGCTTGTTTCTGAGGATGGATAACTGCTTTTGTACTGTTATGGCACGAAGAATGGCATCATTTATTACAGTCATCCAAATGTTTTAAATATTTTATGATAAATCTAAATGACTCTGCACAATAGTTTGAGAGTCAATATCTCATCTGCTTTTAGAAGCACTTGAATAAAAAATGACAAGATGTTGAGGACTGTACATGTGTTGATGCCTCCTAGTGGCACTCTGGTTGAATGTCTGTCAGCCTTCCAAGCTAATCAAAGTCTTAATGACACTTATGTTAACCACTTCAACCCCAGCATCCCTATTCTGGGGGGAGCGTTCAGCAAAAAATAGCAGATCTACAAGCTCACACCGCGTTGCAACGTGTTGTGAGCTTGTAGAGCTAATGCTTTCTTCTTTCTCTCTCAGGATGGAAATGGCAGTAGACGCAGCTGGAGCCTCTAGAGATCTGCAGGTCTGTCCATGGATGGATGGGAGGACGGAGATCTGGGTAGACACTGGAGGACTTCAGACCTGGGCCTGGATGGATGGGAGGACGGAGGATGGAGATCTGGGTAGACGCTGGAGGACTTCGGAGAGGAAGTCAACAGTACGAACCGCTTTGGTGAGGAACTTGACAGTACGAACCGCTTTAGGGTTGGGGCTTTTTTAGGCTTTATAGTAAAAAAGCCAATAATCGTCCGTTGCCGATAATCGGTCGATCCCTATTCTTAAACGTTACTGTAAGTGCATGTGTATGTTGTGACAGGACACACGCACACACACACACACACACACACGCACACTAGAACCCGTTTAGGCCTGTCAGAATTTGAGGTTTTATAATTGTCGCTCAAATAAATTACAAGTAACAATTTAATTGCGTCATACTAACGTTCTAAATAAAACTTTGGCTTTCGTAGGCTTTGTAAACAAAAAGCTACACATGGCATAATTCAACAACTTTATACACTAAAAGAGAAGAAAATTACAAAGTGACACGTTTAGAGCTTGTAGATCGGTTGCTTCCATTATTTCTTTAAAATGTTTGAAAATATATGAAAGTTTTCAACATGGAGACGATTATGACTTATCCCTCAAAAAAAGTATCTCAAATACTTGCCGATTAGGTAATTGTGACAGGCCTAAATCCATCTGCTTGTGTTATTTTTATATCCTGTTCTGTAATCAGTTAGGGTTGACTATAGACTTTTTTTTTTAGGAACAAGATCATCATGCCGGTGAAGAGCATGTTTCTAGCCAATGAAGCAACTATTTCTGCTCACCTTTGGAGTTGCATCACAGCAAGGTAACTGCGCACACGCGTGCACACACACGGCACACACTACTATGATCATATTGTTTTATGAACAAAGTAGTAATGACTTTTCTTTCTTTTCTTTAGGACGTTGCTGGTCTCCTGTGTGGCTCCATCTGGTCCGAAGCAGCCATCTGGAGGACACCAGGGTTCTGAGTCACTCAGATCCTGACTGGTAGTGGTGATATGTAGATGTGATCAATCAGGGCTCTTTGAAAATAATAAACAATAAAATAATAAACAAAACCAATATATACATAACTAGATAATAATATAAATAAATGGATAAAATGAACTATAAAAAAATTGATTATAGAAAATATTAAATAAAATATTAAAATATTAAAAATATTATATTAAATAAAATTAGTAATGCATAAAATAAATAAATTCATAAAAAAATAAAATTAGTAATAACAGTAATGCATTAAACAAATATAATGTGTAATAGCAGAGTAATGCATAAAAAATAAAATTAGTAATACAATTAGTAATAGTTATATATAAAATTAGTAATAACTGTAATATATAAATGCATAAAAAAAAAAATTAGTAATACATAAAACAAATACAATTTGTAATGGCGTAGTAATGCATAAAAAAAAAATTAGTAATAACATTAATACATCAAATAAATACAATTACTTAAATTGTAGAATGAATTAATATATATAAAAAAACAACTATCAATCACATCTACATATCACAAACAGGCTATATTGCCAGCAGTCAGGTGGACTGTAGACTCACTACAGCTGTCCCAATGTGGTATACTGTGTTTTGACCCAACTGGCCTCCAAGGAGAGGCGAGCATGGAGCCGGACATCTGATGATACACGAGAGGACGCCATAGTCAAAAATAATTGTAATAAAAGTATGTTTGTAATCTGTTTCATGTTGATTGTAATGTATTCATGATGCCATATATCTGTAAATATTCATTATTTTCTTGTTAATAAATTATTGCATTTATACCCGGGTGTCCGTTATGGGTCCATTACCCCTAGATCAAATGGTTCATAACAAGGATGAGGAATACAGTAGTACTATTTACATGTTTAAGGAATATTTAGTTAATGTATTTTACACATTTAGACCTTCTAAAACCTAGCCTAAGTTTTTCTGAAAACCTTCAAATTATTATTAAAACAAAGGTTGAAAACCTCAGTCTGATCTGTTCAGTTCCACATGATGCAATATTACAATATTTGCATGCAAGCATGCAGTGCGCCTGTGATATGGGATGATCCTCTCAGTAAATCAGGTGACACAGCACACCTCCTCCACTCCAGAGCCTTAGATATAGACTTTATATTTTACGCAAACTGCCTTCACTTGATGGGGCCAGTCCAATGGCGGCTCTCCTACATAGACTTCTATTGAGAATATAGGGACAATCAACTGGGACAAGTCTCAATGCATTGGACTCATGCAGGCAACAGCCCAGCTTTAATGATCTTATAAATCCCTTCATTTTAGATTGTTTTGTACAAATTGCCTGTAAATGAGCTTATAATTGCAATAAACAAGTTAAAAAAAAATAAAACAATGTATTTCCAACTCGGTTTCTGCCCCCTCAATGTCGTAAGTCTTCTATTAGATGGCTCTTCGCTCTGTCGGTGACGTCTCTCGAGAGTCACGAGTCCATTCATTCATTGTATTTTTCTTCTGACTACACATGCAGCAGCAGCAGCACGTCTCAAAGTATAGTTTGTATAACTTTGCAACAATTAAGGATCAGACTCGACAATAGAAAGTTTCAGCGCAACGATCCACGCTGATAATATGGATTCATGTGTCATGATGGTGTCAGTGATATCATGGCTGACGAGAAGGATTTATTTCCTGATATTGATAAGCATCTTCTACGATGTTGTGGAAGGTAAGGTTAAACCCGTTGTTTTATTTACAGTTATGAGAGTTGAGAGACGGTATCCGGAGAACTTTCCAGTTTACCAACTCGCCGTGAATGTTAACGATGAAGTCGACATTGATGATGACTTTTCGCCGTGGTGACTTGGTAAACTGCGAGACGGCCTAGAAAACTTAAAGCATGCATGGGGATTTAAAGATGGTCGGGTTGAATGAATGGAGTTGGACAACTTGGACTGATATCAACTTCTGATTTACTGACATTTCCTTTTGAGAATCGATCCCCCTTTTTGAAAACATACGGGGAATCTTCATGCGTGCGACTCTCATCATGGGATTGTTTTTCACAACTATAGGGACAACTTTAATTAAAATGATAATGTTGTTACGCAGATGATGATGAAATACAATGAAAGAAAGCATAGGCTATAAAACATTTGTATCCTCATGCAATACAGATTACAGAGCGTGACAGGATAGGACAGCGTGTATCATGTTTACACTCCAAATATACACACACATACAAAACAACGTGTGAGTGAGTGTGTGTGTGTGTGTGTGTGTGTGTCACTGTGTGTGTGTGTGTGTGTGTGTGTCTAAAGTTAATATACAACACTGTGTGACAACACCATACCACGTAGCCTACACTCACTGCTGAATGGAAATCAACCGCCACACAATAGGCCTACAATAGAATATAGCATTAAAGTCAGAAGAAGAGCGTTAAATAAATAAATAAAACTTAATAAGCCAATACAGACGTAAGCACAAACATTAACCCATTTTGGGTCAGGAACCCCTTTTGGTGTTAGCATTATGTCATGCCTTAGCTATTGAAAAATAGCAGATCTACAAGCACATAGCGCGCCACCGCGCGCTATAGAGCTTGTAGGTCTGCTATTTTTGAAAACGACTGACACAGAAACATAGCTTTTTCAGAAAACTGTCAGGATGTAGAAGACATTATTAGAATCTGATCTCAGGTCAAAATTGAAATGCCATTGATTCATAAATGGACAGTTTTGAGTGCTTGTGGAAACACAAACATTGGTGAGGACACAAATTGTGATCGGCCGGAATGAGATGAATGTATACGATGTATAAGATCGCCTCGCCTCACTTCACACGTGTGTGTGTGTGTGTGTGTGTGTCGTTTCTTTAAAGGAGAGCACCAGCACCATGTGACCGGCCCCTCTCAGGCCGTCCTGGCCAGAGCAGGGGAGGACGTGACCCTCCCGTGCCGCATCGTGGCGCCGTCCCGCCGCGACGCGGCCAGGCTGACGGTGGAGTGGTCGAGGGCGGACCTGGAGTACGGACGTGCACGTGTGTACGTGCACGTCCGGCAGCAGGGCCACGAGGTGACCCACTCCGTCAACCCGCTGTACCGACGCAGGGCGGCGCTGTTCGTCCCCGAGCTCCCCCGGGGGAACATCTCGCTGATGCTGTCCGGGGCGCGGCTCTCCGACGAGGGCGTCTTCAAGTGCTTCGTCCCCAACCTGCACAGCAGCGCTTTGGTCCAGCTCCGCGTCGGTGAGGCTTTTTTTTAAATTATTCTTAATTTTTATCCCACGATTTTGTAACCCATTTTTCACCCCTGTGTCAATTATCTAATGTGATCCTGGGCTCTACACACCCTCCACCAACCTAGTCCCCATATATGGGGGACAAGGGGAGAGCAACGGACTTCAACTCATGCTTCCTTCATGCCTGAGTGAGCAAGTGAAGTTGCTCCTTTACACCTGACAGAGGGGAGTTTCCCTGGTTGGACGTATAGCGCGTGGAAGGAACACGTTATTCCAACCAGTTCCTTTTCCCCTCCATCAGGCGCCCCGGCTGGCCAGGGGGAGGCAGTTTATAGAGACCAGGATTACTGCATGTTTTTTGTGAGGGTACCTACCCTATAGGGGACACGGGGAGAACATGCAAAGTCCACACAGAAAGGCCCTTTCGCCAACCCCACCTTCGGGTATGGGCACATGATGACGCGGAGGTGAGGCTTTTTTTAATTATAGCTATAGCGCGATAATCTAATAATACGACACGGATGCTTACCGGGTTTTTTATGAGTTGAACTGTAGAGGGAGGGAGAGAGAGTGAATCAGACTCGGTGCAGCACAGTCTTGTTTTTATGAGTTGAACTGTAGCGGGAGGGAGAGAGAGTGAATCAGACTCGGTGCAGCACAGTCTTGTTTTTATGAGTTGAACTGTAGCGGGAGGGAGAGAGAGTGAATCAGACTCGGTGCAGCACAGTCTTGTTTTTATGAGTTGAACTGTAGAGGGAGGGAGAGAGAGTGAATCAGACTCGGTGCAGCACAGTCTTGTTTTTATGAGTTGAACTGTAGAGGGAGGGAGAGAGAGTGAATCAGACTCGGTGCAGCACAGTCTTGCGATCGAGAAAGGCCGTCATAGGCAGACCTATGTGTCCGTTTAGAGAAGACAGACTATGTGCACCCACTGCACACAGAATGAAGTGGAAACTGAGCTATACATTTCCTAACCGTCTGTCCACTGTACCAAGACATGAGAGACACATACGTACTTCCCACAGATTACAACCACCCACAGATATTTTGAAAACATGACAAATCACAAAAACACAAAAACATATCTGCTGGGTGAACAATGTGCAAACACAGCAGCAAGATTTGTGAGTTGCTGTGATAGAAGGATATCAAATGGAACACAACCACCCTAGCTAAAGACTAATCATTGTGATGTATTCCTGCATCGAGTGATCTTGGTACACATAGACATTTATTTATTGGAGATTCTGACCTTCAATATTGTACATGTATACATTTTGTTTTGACTGCATTGTTCCACGTTTTTTGCTTTTGTGAGGATGTGAGGAGGGGATTGGTTGAATGATTTTGCTTTATTGATTGATCTGACTGTGTGATCAGCTCAGTGGCCTTGTGGTTAGAGTGTCCGCCCTGAGACTGGGAGGTAGGGGTTCGATCCCCGGCCGGGTCATACCAAAGACTGTAAAAATGGGACCCAGTGCCTCCTCCCTGCTTGACACTCAGCATCAAGGGTTGGATTGGGGGGGTAAGTCCCTGCGACATACTAGCGTCATGTCCAGGAGGGTGTACTTGTACATCAAGCTGCCTCACGCTACAGAAACAGGAGATAGGCTCCTGCCCCCTATGGGCCTCATGGCTCGGCAAGGCTACTTACTGACTGTGTGATCTGTTTTTCCGCAGGGCTCGTGTCTCAGCCAGTGATCTTTATAACTGGACCAAAACAAGACGACGGCGGCGTCTTTACTTTGACCTGTGACTCCGGGTGCTGGCATCCACAGCCCGAGGTGTCTTGGCTGGACAGCGGGGGGGGGGACCTCCTCTCCTCTGCCGACCCCCCGGTGGCGGTCCGAGGTCCCGGAGACTGTTACACCGTCCGCAGGAACGTGACCGTGAGGGCCGGGGCCGCGGGGGGGCGTGTGACCTGCAGGGTTCACCTGCCCCACATCAACCACACTGTGGAGACGCACCACGTCATCCCGTTCCCAGGTAAAGGAACCGCTTTCCATTCTGACCTGAGATCAGATTCTAAAAATGTCTTCTACATCCTGACAGTTTTCCATTCTGACCTGAGATCAGATTCTAAAAATGTCTGTATACATCCTGACAGTTTTCCATTCTGACCTGAGATCAGATTCTAAAAATGTCTTCTACATCCTGACAGTTTTCATTCTGACCTGAGATCAGATTCAAAAAATGTCTTCTACATCCTGACAGTTTTCATTCTGACCTGAGATCAGATTCAAAAAATGTCTTCTACATCCTGACAGTTTTCATTCTGACCTGAGATCAGATTAAAAAAATGTCTGTTTGAAAATGACATTTTTCTGTTTCTGTTTCTATGTCAGTCGTTCTTCAATTTTTCAAAAATAGCAGACCTACAAGCTCGTAGCGTGCCACTCGGTGGCGCGCTATGAGCTTGTAGATCTGCTATTTTTTAAATAGCTTAAGCATAACGTAATGCTGACACCAAAAGGGGTTCCCGCCCCAAAATGGGTTAATGATCACTTCTGCCCAACTGATTTGTTCATTAAAACTTTGGCATGCAAGTTCACAAATAAGAGTTGTGCTTCAACATCCTTAATAAGCAATAGTTCCTATCATGACAGTGGGGAAAAGCAGCACTGCATCAAAAACTTGATATTTCCATCTGTTTTGGGCTTCTCACAGTACTGCGTGGAATTAATACGTTATCAGATTTTTGCGAACGCAGTGATTGCGTACGCAGTGAGCACTTACTATGAGACCTAGCAGATCATGTCTGTCTGTGTGTCTGTGTGTCTGTCTGTCCCGCTATCCAAATATGGAGTGTGTTGCATCAGCAATCACTCAGCTCCATACGGGCACAAAAGGGGCCAGGTCCACTCAGCTCCATTATGGGCACAAAGGGCGCCAGGTCCACATATACAGTAACAGCGGGACAGACACACAGACAGACAGACATGATCTGCAGGGTCTCAGCTGCGTTCGCTTCCCGCGTTTGCGCGTCTTACTGGTGTTAAATGTTAGACAACAAAACTCTGTCAGCATTATGTTTGTTGAGTTGATTTAAGTTAACATTTTGTTCAATAACCTAGATGATTATTATTATTATATAGTAGTCAGTCCATCAATGTGTCAGGAAATCAGTTCTTCATAATGCTCAAACTATTGTTGATGGTGTCATATTTTGGCTAAACATGAATTAGAAACGTTCAGAATAAAAGTAAGTCAACGTCCTAATGGTAACTGGAACAGACTTGTATGTAACAACCATTTCCTTCTGTCATTTCAGATCATAATTCCACTCAACCCACCAGTGTTGGCGTCATGACTGTCATTCGCAGTATCGTCAATCGCAACGTCATCATTGGCAGTGTTTTGGCATCTGTCGGTTGCATTGGCGGTTGCATTGTCGCTTGCATTGCCTATTGCCTCCTGCGTAAAAAGGCTGTACCTGA
Source organism: Protomyctophum bolini (assembly GCF_963924005.1). Lineage (NCBI taxonomy): Eukaryota > Metazoa > Chordata > Actinopteri > Myctophiformes > Myctophidae > Protomyctophum > Protomyctophum bolini. The sequence goes on from NC_137881.1 coordinate 5,393,398, forward strand.
CAGCAAGACATGTAAGTATGCATTTTTGGTTAAATCATATTTATTTGTCCTTAAACTATTTAACTAAAGCTCACAACTATTGTTGTGAACACAACCAAGCTTATAATGACTCTTTTAGTTCTACTGGATCTCTTCTCCACTAGTCCCTCCCTGACATTTAGTTCTACTAGTTCTAGTTCATTGTCGAGGACGGTACCCTCTCCTACCTGTCGCCTGTAGGTGTATGTCTACAAAATTTGTCCTACACAAACATTAAATGCCATTGACAATGAATTAACAATTTTGAGTGTTTGTGTAAACAAAAAAAATATTGAAGACGAAGGTGAGGATGCAAATTCCCGGAATGGGATGATGTTTGAAATTCTTTATTTAGGAATACCCCATTGAGAGATAGTATCTCGTTTTCGAGAGGTTCCCAAATGATGTATGATTATGTACGATGATAAGAGCGCCCCTCGCTTCACACGGGTGTGATTTTCTTTTTTTTGTTGCTTTTTTATAGAAGGACAGACAGTATGCTGACAGGAAATGGGGGACAGAGATGGGGGGGGGGGGGGGGGGGGAGTGACATGCAGTAAATTCCGTCGGGATCAGTCGAGCCCGCGGCACACTGCCGAACTTGGGCTACCGGCCAAGGTGCCCTGGACCGCTGAAAGCCACGGGCCTAAATCTTCTACTTTTGAACACGTTTGAGAATTGTGGGGCCCACACTTTGAAAACATGCGCATGTCTTTGAGTATCATGAAGAGCATTTACATGTGGTCGATGTTGTCGTTCTGTTTGTTCCACAGCAAATGGTGAGGAGAATGGTGGCGCTGTCCTGGAAATGGGTCCGATGTTGGGAGAACAACTAGAACAAGAAGAAGAATCCGTCGTCGTATGCACTGATGACACCGATTAGGTCATGGTTTCATTTATTTATCAGTGACAGCGATCACTATAAAATATAGTCTTTATTTATGTATGTAATATCGGAAGCAGTGTCTGCCATATTTATGACGTTTTTTTACTGTAGAAATGATATTTATGTATGTAATATCGGAAGCAGTGTGTCTTCCATAATTATGACGGTTGTACCGTCAAAATGATATTTATCGGTGACAGCGTTCACTATAAATAGTTTATTTATTTATTTATTTAAAGATATCGGAAGCAGTGACTTCCATATTTACGACGGTTGTACCGTCAAAATGATAAAAGCTGCTAAAACAAGCATACCTCATGCCGACAGGCACGTACAAGTCTAGTCCACTAAAACAAGCATATACCTGCTGACCAGCAGCCGGTACCAGCACTGGACATGGACCAACCCAACCAGAACTTCTATTAAGCTATTAGAGCCCTGCATCTACCTATCTATAAATGCACCAAGTCTCTCTCTCTCTCTGTGTACAGTACGTACCAGTGTACGTAGTCTGTTTTTTTTTTACCTACATTTTTTATCCCACGATTTTGTAACCCAGTTTTTCTTATCACCCAGTGCCAATTATCTAATGTAATCCTGGGCGCTACACTTCCTCTGCCAACCTGGGGGGGGGGGCAGCGGACTGACCTCATGCCTCCTTCTATGCATGAGGAGTCCAAGCTGCTTCTTTTCACCTGACAGAGGGGAATTTCCCCGGCCGGACGTAGCGCGTGGAAGGAACACGTTATTCCGACCAGTTCCTTTCCCCTCCATCAGGCGCCCCGGCTGGCCAGGGGGAGGTAGTTTTAGAGACCAGGATTACGGCATGTTTTTGTGAGGGTACCTACCCTAGGGGACACGGGGAGAACATGTGAGGGTATCTACCCTAGGGGACACGGGGAGAACATGTGAGGGTACCTACCCTAGGGGACACGGGGAGAACATGTGAGGGTATCTACCCTAGGGGACACGGGGAGAACATGTGAGGGTATCTACCCTAGGGGACACGGGGAGAACATGTGAGGGTATCTACCCTAGGGGACACGGGGAGAACATGCAAACTCCACACCCGTAGTCTGTTTAATCCACGTAACTCGAGAACCGTTCGCCACCACCGACTTCACTTTCGACATGCGCGTTCCACACCCACGACGTTGTGGTCGTATGGCCAGTATTCAGTTACTACAGCCCCCAGTCCTTAAGTTTACTAATACATTTTAAGATTCTAGTCATTATACACACCGAGCCCTCCATGGCCAGGCACCTCCTTATCTCTCTGACCTGCTCCAACCGCATGTGCCCAGAAGGTCACTGAGATCCACATCACAGGCTTTGCTGGTTGTTCCTCAGACAAAGCAAATAACCAAAGGCGATTGCAGGTTTTGCCCCCTAGGCTATGGAATGAGCTCCCACTCCACCTAAGAACTGTGGATTCTTTTTCAAAGGACTGTTGAAAACTCACCTTTTTAAACAGGCCTTTCCATAGCCGGCCTGGTTAAATGTTGATTGCTTTATTTTTACTCTACTTTTTCTATTTTGTCTCACTTTATTAGTGATTTAGTTCTTGACTTGTTTTATTGACTATTGACTTGTTTTAATTTTTATTGTTGTTAAAGCACTTTGTGACTGTAATTGTCTGTGAAAGGTGCTCTATAAATGAACTTTACTTACTTATTTACTTACTTAGTTTAAGCTATATGCCGCGTGCACGGTTGTGACAAAGAACAAACAAATGATCCAATTAAACTCACCGTAGAGTTATAAAAGGATAGAGTGCGGACAGCCAGCTACAGCTCCCGCCCCGTTGCTCATTCATTTCAAAGGAGGTTTGCTCCGTGGCGTTCTGAAGCACCCGGAAGAACGCTCTACGTCCGCATTTGAACGCCAACATTTGGTCGGGAAATGCGGAAGTGCAAAACGAGCGCTCCATGTTAATTAAGCCCCACCTGCTGCGGCGCGGCGTTTCCTAGTGCTATATATGCACCCGGGATCAGGGTCTCTCCCATAATGGGATGTAGAAAGAAGGTAGCTTTTTGCCTTGTCTCTTATCGGAGGCAGATCGAGTTCTCCATAGAATTAGAGCGCTGGATGTTTTAACACGATGCGCGCCAAAACGCCTCGCATGTAATAATACAAATAATGCCTCTCTTCTAATGGCTCCTACAGTAAGGGTTATATCAGTACCATGCAGCTGAAGCTCAACACTATAACCTTCCGTGCTGCCCAGGATGCTAGACAGCGCCCTGCAGGCTGCCAGACGGCGCCTACGTTCTTCCCATCGTGAGGAACAATGCGAGCGCCTCCCATAAGGATCCACTCATTGTCGTTTCTTTGTTTGTTTTCTCAGAAGAAATACTCTTCTACGGCGTTCAGATGTAAACGGTGATTTCTGATCGCGTCGCACCAGCCATATGTCACCGCTTGTTGTGAAACCTGAAGACATGTCGGCTAATGCTTGAAAAAGTTTTTGCCCCTATCCTCTCGTTGTATTGGGCTGTATTGACGATAATAGATGGTGCCTATATAGGGGATATAGCTGGCTCCCTGCGGTCATTTCAAATGAACAGCAGAGGGCGCTAACAGTGTTTCTTATTATAGTGTTGTGTGTATATATACTGTACTGATCCTGAAAGCATTATTATGATCTCAGTTATGAATCTGTGTTATGAAGCACCATAGACCAGGATCTCAGTTATGAATCTGTGTTATGAAGCACCATAGACCAGGATCTCAGCAGTGAGTAGATTTATTCTGCACACAAGACAACGAGGCAATCACTGCTCTGCTCTCACTTACGTATACGTTTCCCACATTACATTTGCTGGAAATAAAGCAGATGCAGTGCCATGAGAACACAGTATGTGTCTTAACAACTTTGGGTACATAAAATAATAAAATAATCTGCAGAGCAAAATAAACACAACCTACCGCCTTCAAAGCCAGTATGGAATAGGAAGTGCGGTAGGTTACGTCATTCCCTTAAAGGCAACCGCCTGAACTCTTAAAGTCACAGAACACTGGATCACAATACAATATAATGCCTGGGCAAGTGGAAGCACTATTAACCATGTTACACTCACAATGCCTCCCTTTTTTATTTATTTATTGAGTGGTGCAACCACTCCCTTACGGAGTAACCAACGTGTGTTGCCGACACATGGCAAATGAAATACCGGTATCGGTATGTCAAGTAATTCCATGGTATATTTAAGTTGCCATATATGCCCTGTGCAATGTTTTGATTGTGAGGCCTTAAACTTTATGATCTGAAATGAGAATTGTATTCATATGGTGTCTAATGTTCAACGCCGAAAACGCTTGAAGATGACATCATGAGAGGAGGACGTAGCTAGATTTACATATCTTACATATCTTATATACTGTACTTAGTATAATATTTGCCTCTAAATGATAATGTGACACTTTCTCATACAGCTTTACAGTATGTTACAAACCACTGGAATACTTTTGTACTTTGAAATAAAATGTACTGTAGTTACATTGATGATATGTGTATTTTTTTTTCTTTTTTAAAGGTTTATTTCCCTTTGCGTGAGTATAAGCGCTCTGGTGAGACTCAGATGGTGGGCGTGGACAGTCAGGTAGTTTGTACCAGAGTAATATAGAAAGTGAATTATTTCTTTAATTTGAATTCTTGTCCAACTTCAGTCAATGTGCCGATAGTCTTATATCTGACACCTTGTATTATTAACCATTTAAACCCAGCTGACACACTCCTTTTGACCTCCACACCATATCTGATGACAGCAGATCTACGTAATTGGTACGTGGGTTTTGATTGTACAATTTTGATAAAGTCGCAGAAAGTCCTATTTTTTTGTTGACAATTAAAACATCACAGAACTTCTCTTCTTGTTTATTCAGCAGTGGTGGAGAGTAACTAAGTACTTTTACTTGAGTACTGTACGAGAGTAGCCGGCAGCCTCGTGACCGCGAGGCGAGATTTTGGAAAAACCTCTGGAGCCGCGCAGAAGTCTCTCACACAGGCCTCTCACACAGGCCTCCATGCATCTCTCGTGATTTCAAATCACCAGAAAAGCACATTTTTACACGCATTTTCGTGATTTCAAAAAATGCACAGAACAGCTCCTAAAACATTATTTGACGCTTTTGGATGTTGAGAAACAGCTTCTAACCATTATACACAGGCCTCTCACACAGGCCTCCATGCATCTCTCGTGATTTCACATCTCACGGGCACCGTGAGTTGAAATCACCAGAAAAGCACATTTTTACACGCATTTTCGTGATTTAAAAAAAAGCACAGAACAGCTCCTAAAACATTATTTGACGCTTTTGGATGTTGAGAAACAGCTTCTAACCATTATTTGACACTTCTGGTTGTTGAGAAACAGCCCTTAAAACATTATTTGACGCTTTTGGATGTTCAAAACAGCTTCTAACCATTATTTGACACTTCTGGTGATTTCAACTCACGGTCCCCGTCTCTCTCTTTCAAGGGGGGTGTTTTTTAGCACCCTCCCCCGAGAACATGAGATGGGAATAACACACACACACATAGATTTGTAGGCCTACTTTAATTGAGTATTTCCAGTACTTTCACTTCTACTCCACTACATCTTAGAGGCAAGATTATTAGTCTTTTACTCCACTACAATTATTTGAAAACTTTAGTTACTATAGTAACTTTGGAGATTTTGATTAGAAAACATACATTAACCACTTCAACCCTATACATTTCGGCCATTTGATCTACAAGCTCACAATGCGTCACGTTGCGCGACGCATTGTGAGCTTGTAGATCGGCTATTTTCAATAGATTTTGTACACATTTTGAACTTGTGAAATGTCACATTCTGCACAATGAGTACTTTAGCTTTTAGTAGGCTACTTCAAGTGCATTTTTGTACTTCTAAATTGTATTGGTATACTTCTAAATTGTAGTATTGGTAATGGTAAGTAAAACAATTGAGTAGCCTACTTTTTCCACCACTGTTATTCAGTTGTGTTGTTTGCTGTGTTTCCAGTTCTATGTGTTCAGCCAGCAGAGACTGTATGACTCATGGTGGCTCTGAGTGTTTGAGTGGGAATTCTTCCCGCCAATGCCGCCATAAAACAGAACCATGTGGTCATGTGGTTTGCCTGAGGGGGAGGGCCTTCCTCCTGGTATAAAACAACGCCTGCGTAACGTCCTCTTTCTTCACCGCTCTCGTCTCATGCAGTAAGTACCTCGCTTTGACTGCTCTGTTTTGTAGATCTTAATGCCTGTTTTGTCTGTTTTGTTGATCTTACTGTATGTTTGTCTGTTTTGTTGATCTTACTGTATGTTTGTCTGTTTTGTAGATCTTACTGTATGTTTTGTCTGTTTTGTAGATCTTACTGTATGTTTTCTCTTCCAAGTTGTTTAACCCACTTGGACTGAGACCAGATTCTATCAAATGTCTTCTACAGTAAATTTCCCGAAATTTTCCGACTGTTTTCCGAAAAGTAAAACAATGTTTCTATATCAGTGGTTCTCAAACTATTTCACGTCAAGGACCCCAACTCCTTATATGGTCAGCCACACTCTATAGTAGGGAGGAGATTGTCACAAAAAGAGAAAAGTGATATTAATTACTTAATTAATTAAGCAAAATCACTGAATATACCTTTTTAAAGTAGTGATGTGAGAGGATTAGGAGACGGAAAGCGAAGGTTTTAAGTGTTGGCAGCAGTTCCTTTGGGAACATTAGTGTGTGTCTCTCTCCTTGTCTCTATCTCTCACTCACTCTCACCCTGTCTCTCAATGGTAACTGCCTGGTTCAACGCTCTCGTAACTTTTTTCTTCTCTCTCTCTCTCTCTCTCTCTCTCTCTCTCTCTCTCTCTCTCTCTCTCTCTCTCTCTCGCTCTCTCTTATATTGACAGTAGATTCAACTTAATGTGTGCCCAAAATCAGACTGCTGAAAGCCCATAGTGTGTGTGTTTGTGTGTGTGTGTGTGTGTGTGTGTGTGTGTGTGTGTGTGTGTGTGTGTGTGTGTGTGTGTGTGTGTGTGTGTGTGTGGCAGGCATTATGGCTTTATGGGATGTCACCACGACTATAGCAGGAGTTCATAAGTCGACAGTCGCGTTTTTGTTCCCCACATAATCATAGGCTATCATCTAGAAATGATTGACGAGTCATTCCAAATTGTAGGTTTACTCAAAGGCCCCTTTTCCACCGGTTAAGTTCTTTTTGGTTTTTAGTCCATGAGCCAGAGCTCCAAAATTGAAATATGAATTATGAATTGAGTGTGCAAAACCATATACCTATATTCGATTGTTATCACCATTAAACTTCCCCAATTGAGTACTTACACGAAGACAATGATTTATTGTATTACAAACTTACAATTTTAAATATGCAAATTAGGCATTATGTAGGATAATATGCTAAATAAAGTGTAAAGTAAAAGGGTACTATTGTGGAAGGGTTATCATGTATTAATTTACTTGTATTGATCCTATAAACAATTTAATATAGGGTATAGTTTGCCCACCAATCTTGGAGCTCTGGCTCATGGACTAAAAACCAAAAAGAACTGAACCGGTTCCCATTGGGAACCAACCGGTGGAAAAGGGGTCAAAGTGACCTTTGATCTGATATTATCTTTAGCGTCTGTTTGAACATCTTTTATCACTCAGGATGCTTTCAAAATTATATTTCTGCTCCGAGTCCGACCAGATCAGAAACCTGAAAATGGTATTGATCCCAGGTAGTTAAATGGTATTGATCCAGGCTAGTAACCTATCTGAGGTATAGTTAAAATGGTATTGATCCAGGCTAGTAACCTATCTGAGTATAGTTAAAATGGTAGTTTGGCCAGTTTAGCCCGTCTACAGCATCTTGTGTACCCAGTGGCGGCCTTATATATGTTTTTTTTTGTTTTTTTTTAAAGTAGTAGTAGTAGTAGTAGTAGTAGTAGTATAGTGTGTTGTTTGGTTGTAATTGTTCCCACTTCCCAGTGTGTGCACTCACTGCACTAGCAGCGCTGACAGTTGCGATTGCATCATTGTATAGCCAATGCTGCCTTCCAGTCATACCTTAAACTTAAAGTAAAAAATTGTTTAATCAAGCAAGCTGCTTTTGTGTATTTTCTACGTGGCTGTGTATGCTGTTCATGCTTTGAAGTCCGATAATACACACTGACAAAAAAAAAGAAAAAGAAAGTTAATCTTTTTTTATTTTGTATTATTAATTATTAAAATTATGACATCATGAACGGGGCCTCCCGATCCTTAAGGCCGCCCCTATGTGTGTACTGTATGTATAGGCTATAATATAATTTAGGCTATACGTACAGTACACAATACATGTACACATAATAATGTGGAATTTTGGAATAATATGCAGTCGTCGGAGACTAGTTAGATAGATAGATAGGTTTATTTGTCATTTTTACAACTGTGAACAGCAGAAAAACGAAGGCGGTTGTGTGTAAGACATGTGTGTCCATGAGAACAGTTCGGTGGAATGTGTTTGTGTAAGTGTGTGTTCCTGGCATATCTCCCCAAGGTCATGTCACGTTGCCTCAAAGTCCTGCGTTATCATGGCGGGTTCAGTGGAAACGAACACGGCCCATAGTCTGAAGACACAACAACAGGTGTCAGGGAGCGGGGGGGGGGGGGTGTCCATCTTCTGATGCATCTCCCCAAGTGCCCTGCCCAGCTCGGCCATGGCAGGCAGCATAGGGGCTCCGTTCAGCGTTGCCATTTTCCAATTCTTCGGTACACAGACAAGACCAATGCACAGCCCAATCAGCAGGAATCCTGTAACCATAATCCAAATAGATGCCTCTTCTACGCTGATAGTCGGGGGAAGATCCATCAGGGTATTGAGCGGGCTCTCCAGAACCCAATTTACATGAAAAGAATGTTGTCCATCACGTACAGAGACCAGCACACTAATTCCATGATTCGTTCCATGTTTTGATAGTTTCAGGGGTTTCGAAGAGACAGTGTAGAATAGACGCTCTGAGCAGGGAGTACAGACAGGGAGGGAGAGAGAAAAAAAAGAGGCAAGACAAACTGTATTTTGAAACGTTGTTCATGTCTGAACTGAAGTGCAGTGCCCAGAATTCCCCAAACAGTGGCCATTCTTCATCATAATAATAATAATAGTAATAATGTGCCCTGGTTTTCAAGACAACACAGACATGAACAACGTTTCAAAATACAGTTTTCACCTACCTACCTACCTACTACCCTTGATTAGAGGTCATTTAATTTGAAAATAAATGTTAAATATCATTTAAATAATGTGATATATATTTTTTAATAATAGGCTATCACATTTCACATAATATCACAATATAATTCATTGTAATAACGACATACACTGTTGTCTCTCTCTGTGGTCCTAGTCATCTCCAGCGATCATCAGTCCTAAACTAACATTACCATGGCTCCCAAGAGGAGGAATCATGGCGATGGAGAGGAAAGGGAGAGGAGAAGGAAGACATCGACCCCCCTGTCGGTTCCAGACAGAAATCATAGAGTGGATGATATGTTCAAGGCCTTCAACCTAAAGAAAGTGGCTGCAACAACAAGTAAGTTAATATGAATAACAGTGGTTCTTCCAGCCGGGTGGTCGGGACGGGGACGTGCTAATTGAACACGCATTCGGATCAATATTTAATGTCAACATTTAATGTCTACATCCCAGTAGACATTGTAAAATGGAAGACATTTCAGAATATTCTTCTATGTTTCCTATGCAAAGGTGGATCCAATACCAGCGCTGGTGCTTCAGTGGGAGAGTCCAGTGTTCGCTCAGAGGAACTGGCAGGTACAGAGCAACAACCATGTAAGTTAATATGAACTTTGAATGAATGTTCTTCCAGCCGGGTGGTCGGGACGGTGACGTGCTAATTGAACACGCATTTGGACAAAATTTTATGTCAACATTTAATGTCTACATCCCAGTAGACATTGTAAAATGGAAGACATTTCAGAATATTCTTCTATGTTTCCTATGCAAAGGTGGATCCAATACCAGCGCTGGTGCTTCAGTGGGAGAGTCCAGTGTTCGCTCAGAGGAACTGGCAGGTACAGAGCAACAACCATGTAAGTTAATATGAACTTTGAATGAATGTTCTTCCAGCCGGGTGGTCGGGTCGGGGACGTGCTAATTGAACACGCATTCGGACAAAATTTAATGTCAACATTTAATGTCTACATCCCAGTAGACATTGTAAAATGGAAGACATTTCAGAATATTCTTCTATGTTTCCTATGCAAAGGTGGATCCAATACCAGCGCTGGTGCTTCAGTGGGAGAGTCCAGTGTTCGCTCAGAGGAACTGGCAGGTACAGAGCAACAACCATGTAAGTTAATATGAACTTTGAATGAATGTTCTTCCAGCCGGGTGGTCGGGACGGTGACGTGCTAATTGAACACGCATTTGGACAAAATTGTATGTCAACATTTAATGTCTACATCCCAGTAGACATTGTAAAATGGAAGACATTTCAGAATATTCTTCTATGTTTCCTATGCAAAGGTGGATCCAATACCAGTGCTGGTGCTTCAGTGGGAGAGTCCAGTGTTCGCTCAGAGGAACTGGCAGGTACAGAGCAACAACCATGTGTACTCAATACCAGAGTACATGGAATATATATATATTTTTTCAAATCTAAGATCTAAGATCCCCCTCTACTGATATTGACGTCAGACTTCGGTCAAGTTCGGTGCTCTATATATTGTTTTTTTCTGAGCATTAATTAAGTATACAAGATAAACCTCAGCACACACTGGGCCCTCTCTTGCCTTATCCCTTGGCTAAACCTTTTGGGGATGCTTTTTCTATTTTGAAAAACATTTTAAAATAGTTCGAATAGCTATCTACAAGCTCACACAAGTGGTTCCCAAACGTCAATGTTAGAATTTCATAAAAAACACTATATATAGTAGTGCAGTGTCAATGGGATTTCAATTAATCAAGTACTCCATATTTCCTCACCTTAACAGGCAGAACCCTTCTCACCAGTGCAACGACCCCTCAGCAGCCGTTACTCCCAAAAATGGACGCCTCGGAAATTAAGAAAGAAGAAACGGATCAACATATCAAGGTTAGTAGCCTAGTATGATCTCAATTAATGTTATTATCATTGTGTAATTACAGTGGTGTAACACACAATCCTATAGTAAAATACGCACATAACTTCGTGGAGGTGCTGTGTTCAAAAAGTGAAAAGAGAAGGGATCCCGCACACTCATTTGCCCCAAAAGATCAATTTATTGGCAGACGTTTCGAGCTGTTTAATTGGCCGTTGAAAAACCTTGTTTTCACCAGAAAATGACATTCATTGCGTCGTTTCTTAGATGCAGGCCATTGAAAGTGGGCCATAGAGTGCAAGTGGATGCACGCGCATCTTCAAAACGGTCGCAGCCACTGTCCCACTTTGACAGTTATGCTAGCGAATGGCAGCTAAAGTAATACAATACAATCGGATAAAAACATCGATTAAACAATATAAACCCCTGGTTTACATTTTGTACGGTTCTGGCAGGCTAGGGTACTAATTTAAACCCTACGTTTGTACGGGTCTGGCGGGCTCCGTGTTAAGCCGCAGACAAAGCCAACTCGGCTCCTGACAAATCATGACAATAAACCAAAAACAAAAAAAGGGTCGGACAAATAATTTGAATGAAGAAAAAAATAATGATAATAATGTGTTGTACCCTGCCCCTTTTTTTCTATAACTAATTTGTTCTTTTCTCAGGAGGAAAAAGGACACAGCCATTCCTTTGCATATTCCATTGTTGGAAAGGAATCACAGCGAGAGATAACCTGTAGCACGCCACAGACCATTTTAGAGGCACTACTGACATCATCAGCCTTTTTATATGAAGATAATGCCAAAATGGTTAAAGATGAAGAACTTAAAGAGGTTAAAGACAAAGAACTTAAAAAGGTTATAAACAAAGAACTTGTAATTCTGAGAGATAACAAAGCTATTAGCTCACACTTCCCATGCTGGTTAGTTGGAAACAAATATCCTCTGACTATTTTATATATAGTAAAAGGAAACTCTGAACCGCGGAAGAGTGTAGTCTGGCCTCCACAACGCAAGGCTGTAATCTTTCATTTAAAGACTGAAGGAGGTCAGAAAATAATGTGTAAAATTCTGAATAATATCAATCTTAAAGCCAAAGCTGATGAGGTCAGTGTGTATGCATTTCAAGGAGAAACCGTAGAGTTCGCTCTGGAACGAGATGGACGCTTCAGAAGTGATGTGTTCAGTACATGCGCACTGAAAAACGTAAGCAATGACAGAATCACCGAAATGACCAATCCTGTTAATAATCTTGGGGGCAAAACATTCAAGGTCATACGGGATGAAAAATATGCTTCTCTAAAGAGACGGTCAAAGCCAGAGCCAGTTCCCTGTGCCAGTACCAGCACCAATTCTAGTACCAGAGCTAGTACCAATTCTAGTACCAGTTCCCCACAGCCGTCATCAACACATGTGGTTAATGTGTTAGTGTCAGTTTATACTGACAAGGCAGAGCAAACAGCAAAACGAAATACTTCTCCTACTCTGGCCAAACCATTTCCAATTCCAGATCCTGAGGCGATCCTAGATCTCCTACGTTCACAGTTTAAAGGTTTATTCAAGCACATGAAAGGCAGAGAAGGAAAATTAACAAAAAGGCAAAAGTTTCGTGTCGAATATGGAAAGAATGACGAAAGCCGCAATACAGTGAAAATGCAGAGGCAGTTAATGGTCCGAGCTGACTCTGTTTGTCAGGTGAGCGTAGAGGGGACGGCTAAAGGGAGTGGTTTTCTCCTGTTTGATAAGTTCATCCTCACAAATGCTCATGTGATTAAAGACTTTTATAATGGTCAACAGCTGACTCAGAACGTCACCGTCTCTTTCTGTTTTGAAGGAACAGTACAGAGCCCGGTGGATTCAGTGCCAGTGAAACCTGAGGTTGTTGTCTTTAATTACGATCTGAATCTGAATCTGAATACAGGGTTTTATTATGATTGGGCGTTGTTGGAGCTTGACTCAGGCCTTGCCAAAAACATACCTTGTGGATTGTTAGAACAGTTTGCAACCCCACCTCAGAGCCGGGGGGGAATCTGTATTATCGGACACCCAGACGGAGGAGAGAAAAGCACAGACACATGCCATACCATTCCAGGTGATGAGAGTGAAAAGGTTGCACTTGACCGCTATAATGAGGTTCAACAGCTCGTTACCAAGCTATACTTTAACCATTTTGAGGAGGCACGCCTCAAAAATCAACTCACAGATGTATCTTATGATACATGCTTTTACCATGGATCATCTGGCTCACCCGTCTTTAATGAGTTCTGTAATGTTGTTGCAATGCACACCGGGGGTTATTGCTATGACACTAACCCCCCGAAAAGACAGACCCAGAGTTTCATTGAGTACGCCCAACCCCTGTCCCGCATTCTTCCCATACTCATCCGCAACATAGTGGAAAGAGAGAGGTTCGATGTGCTGGAGGCATACTTCCAATACACCTCGGATCACCCCGAACGTAAAGTCACATGGGATCAATTGAAGCAGGACGTGGTGAGATTTGGGTACATGCAGAATTATCCGACTATAGTTCAAGAGTTTCTTGAAAGGTATGACCGACACAACCAATCAGAGGACATGGAAACAGATGCACTACTTTAAGCATTGTTCCCCCTCGCCCACATAACGATACGATCAATACACAAAAACTAATATATAAATATAGAATGTTTACTTCTGTAAACCTGTGATGTGACGATCATTAAGGCTGATTTATTCTGATTCAGATTCTCTATTTTGGGTGAAACCATCTTTTTCTCCCTTTTTTTTGGTGGGTGTGTTGCGTGTTGCCATGACATCACTCACACACACACACACACACACACATACTCAGTCAATCATTGTTTGTGCTAATTCTGTCTCTCCTCCCCACTCAGACTGACACACCCAGACTGGCATACCTGCAGCAGAGGACAATTAGGGGAATCTGCTGCAGTTATGCCAGTCTGGGTGTGTCAGCCCTCTCAATAAAAGCCAGCCAGCTCAGTGTCATGGCAGACACAGACCCAGCAACAACGCAGTCCCACACCATGTCAATACTTATTTTGAGTTTACCTTAATTTACTTTAGTTTGGCCTGGGGATGACCGGCAGTCTTTGTTTTCGTTATTAGTTAGTTAGTTGGTTGTAAGTTAGGGGAGGGGGGCAACAGCTTCGACGTCCCTACAGGGGGTGGCCTGGGCCCCCCCTCATTCTCCTGTTTTGGCCGGCATCTCCAGGTCTTCCTTTGTTCTCCTAAGTTGGTAAAGTACCTCTGAAATGTATTGTTTGATATTTTTTTGTTGCTCACATGTACACAGTGATTTGATCCCTCTGTGGGGAAGTTGGTTAATAAAAACCGTTAAACTTTTTTAAATTTAAATTTTGTGATGTCCTTCCTTCCTTGATGTTGGGGTCTCCAATTTGAGCCACTTGTGTTTCTTATACACTTTGTTTGGAGACCGCAACACTGATTCAGATTCTCTATTTTGGGTGAAACCATCTTTTTCTTTTCTTTTTTTTGGTGGGTGTCTGGTTAATTCTGTATTTTTTTTTTCACGTCAACTTATATCTTGATTTCATGTTCATAATTATGCATCCAAATTGTTATTAAAGTTCAGACCAAGAATCAAGTGATTTCCATGTATTATATTAGTCTATTATAATATGTAGAACCATGGAATAGTATAGTGTTGGTCTGTACATACTGTACTCTGTGATGTAAGCTAAATAAACAAGTGAAATATGCTACAGTAAATCTGTGTTTCAGTTGAAAACCTCTCGTTTAGTGATGATTGAAAACAGGAGATATTGCTTTGTTAAAATAAAGGTAAAATAGCTCTATTGTTTCCTATACCGTCTACCTTGTCCTATAGTCTGGTGTTTTGGTGCCCCCTCTTGGCCATGCCCTGTAATGACAGTCATCAACATGCCTAATAGACATAGTAACAATAGACAAAAAAGTAATACATTAACTGTGTGTGTGTGTGTGTGTGTGTGTGTGTGTGTGTGTCAGTCACCTGGAATGTTTTAGTGTGTCGACTAAATATCATAAGATTTTTGTTGACTAAATCTACATTTTGTTATAGTCAAACAAAATGTTGAAGACTGTTTTTGAGCTTGTAGATCGGCTATTTTCAGCATGTTTTTATTATTTATTTCATCAACATATTTCATAATGTTGATGAAATTGTCAGTATATTTAGTCTTAGTTTTTAGTCATCATAGCTTAGTTTTTATTTAGTTTCCATTTAGTTTTCGTCAGTGGAAAAAGGTAGTCGAAGAACATTTTTCGTCTTAGTTTTAGTCGACGAAAACAACACTGGCATTGACAGTTTAGTTAGTTTGTACTACTAACTAGTCTACACATAACTCAAAGAGGTTGTGAATTATTTCATTTATTTATTGACCACTGGCTCCCTCTGGTGGCCTTTGTGTGTCATGAAAAGGGGTGTTTTTATTTTTTTTTGTTTTAGCTGTTTTTGTTCAGCCAGACCTGCTCTTTGTATAATGATATGACAGTTCTATTCAGTGACAATAGCAATTACTAACGATCGGTAATCGATATTAATATTCATGTGTGGCTAGATGGACACCATGTGGATATATTTCCTCCCAAAAATACAGCGCAGATACAAAGTTACAATACGACAAAATAAAGTGTTTAACCATCTCCACCGCTTTGTCACACACACACACACACACACACACACACAGAGAGAGTAAGGAAAACCATACTTTAGAAAGGAAATATTTTACTTTATATTCATAAATAGAATATTCAAACATTCATAATTTTTTTACTTCACATACTAATGTCATCAAGTCTCCAGAGAATGCCAAAATTATTCCTCAAAGGCTTGACATTAGCCTATATACATGTCAAACCCAATTCAATATATTATTGTATACTAAAACAACAAAGGAAGGAATTAGAAAGAAAAGTGCATTATCAAACTTCCATTTTAAGGCACGGTTTTCGAGGCAGGGCTACGACGGTGTTTGGAAATATACAGTAAGTATGTAGTAAAAAACAATATTCATAACATTTTGTATGATTATATCTATATCTATAAATGCACCAGGTCTCTGTACGTGTTCCGAACGAGAACCGTCCACCCCACCACTAACTAACAAATTCGACACGCGCGTTCCCACACCCCCACAGGAGGTGCAGAGCCCGGTGTCGAGTCCGTCGGACCCACGGTTGTCCAGAACCGCCCCAAAAAAGGCCTCTGCCCGGGCTCTGGACACGGGGCCCATGCCCAGGCTCCATATATGGAGCTGGCCTGTTGTGACATCGCAACACTCCATATGACGGGTGGGGAGAGATCAACATATGGAATAAATGATGCACTGGCCATATATGGATCGTGTCTTGAGTGTACTAGGGCTTGATGAGGTCAGATCAACAAATGGAATGAATTCTGTACTGGCCATATATGGAGCGTGTCTTGAGTGTACTAGGGCTTGATGAGGTCAGATCAACATATGGAATGAATTCTGTACTGGCC
The DNA here is from genome assembly GCF_963924005.1 of Protomyctophum bolini. Taxonomy (NCBI): domain Eukaryota; kingdom Metazoa; phylum Chordata; class Actinopteri; order Myctophiformes; family Myctophidae; genus Protomyctophum; species Protomyctophum bolini. The sequence goes on from NC_137881.1 coordinate 5,409,850, forward strand.
ATATATGGAGCGTGTCTTGAGTGTACAGGGTTTGATGTAGGTCAGATCAACATAACGGAATGTCAGAAGAGGAAGGACGGGTGGGGAGGGATCAACATTATGGAATGTCAGAACAGGCCAGCTCCATATATGGAGATCTAAGGGTTTGAGGTCAGATGTAGAGTCTTCTCAGAACTGAGAAGATGATTGGTCGTTGATGAAGTTCGGTGGTGAGTTGACCTCAGAACTGAGGAGACGATTGGTCGTTGATGAAGTAGGTGGTGAGTTGACCTTTGCCCTTGACCTGGACCACTCCCCTCAGTGTGACGCTGTAGCCCAGACTCTGGACCACCTGGGCTGTCTCCTCTGTCACCTGACCGGGGTTCAGAGGTCACAGAGAGGTGGGGGAGAGAGAGAGAGAGATAAGGGGAGATGAGAGAGGGGAGGGGGTGGGAGAGAGATATAGGGGGGGGGGGGTTTACTTGTATTCCTCATTTTTAACTTAACGGTCACGTTCATCGATCGTCTCGTCCAATCAATCAATCAATCAATTGACGTGCTCTTGAACCTAAGAAACTGCCCGATCACCCCCCAGTACTCCTGTCCAGTTCTCTCTCTCTCTCTCTCTCTCTCTCTCTCTCTCTCGCCCACCTGTATCTTGTCCAGTACTCCGGTGCTGTCCATCCTGCTCGCCACGTTCACGGCGTTCCCCCAGATGTCGTACTGCGGCTTGTGGGCTCCGATCACCCCCGCGATCACCGGCCCATGGTTTATCCCTGCAACCATAGATACATTATGAACACCCCCGCGATCACTGGACCATGGTTTATCCCTACAACCAGAGATACATTAACCCATTTAGACCTGAGGACGATTCTACAGATGTCTTCTTAAATCCTGACAGTTTTCGGAAAAATCTATGTTTCTATATCAGTCGTTCTCTACTAACCGGAACCCCAAAAATATATGTTCCAGGGACCCCCCCCCCCCCCCCCAGAAGCAAAGATTAGAGTTAAAAAACGTTCGTTCTGAAAAAAAAAAGGTCCCCAGACTCACCGATCCTGAGCTTGAAGCTGTTGAAGGAGTGAGTGTTGATGAGCTCCAGTTTGCCCATCAGTGCAAAGGCAAACTCCACCATGCAGCGCACGTGGCTGTAGGACGTCTCACAGTCCTGCAGGGGGAGACAGAGGACACGTTGTTCACTGACAAGCAGGGCGCAAATAATATACCTAAGCACTAGTGTAGTCTAGAGAGCAGTGGTTCAACGGAAATAATATACCTAAGCACTAGTGTAGTCTAATAGGACAGTGCGGTTCCCAAACCTTTTCATGTCAAGGACCCCCACATTGACACTAATTAGCCCACGGACCCCCATTTGAAGAGATATGCCAGGGACCCCCCCCCCCCCCCCCATAAGAGAAGACTTTTACGGTTCTAGCAGTGATTCTCAACCCGTTTAATTTCAAGGACCCCCCCGTTTGACATGCATTAGCCTGTACGGACCCCCATTTAATGGATTTTTTTAAATCTCTGGGACCCCTGATTCATATTGTAAAATCAATGTCAATGTCAAAGAGTGTACAAATGGAACCAAACGCACCCATACACTCTCAAAGTAGGTACACTCAGAGTTAGGGTACACTCTCAGAGTTATAGGGTACACTCTCAGAGTTATAGGGTACACTCTCAGAGTTATAGGGTACACTCTCAGAGTTAGGGTACACTCTCAGAGTTATAGGGTACACTCTCAGAGTTATAGGGTACACTCTCAGAGTTATAGGGTACACTCTCAGAGTTAGGGTACACTCTCAGAGTTATAGGGTACACTCTCAGAGTTAGGGTACACTCTCAGAGTTAGGGTACACTCTCAGAGTTATAGGGTACACTCTCAGAGTTATAGGGTACACTCTCAGAGTTATAGGGTACACTCTCAGAGTTAGGGTACACTCTCAGAGTTATAGGGTACACTCTCAGAGTTATAGGGTACACTCTCAGAGTTAGGGTACACTCTCAGAGTTATAGGGTACACTCTCAGAGTTATAGGGTACACTCTCAGAGTTAGGGTACACTCTCAGAGTTATAGGGTACACTCTCAGAGTTAGGGTACACTCTCAGAGTTATAGGGTACACTCTCAGAGTTATAGGGTACACTCTCAGAGTTATAGGGTACACTCTCAGAGTTATAGGGTACACTCTCAGAGTTATAGGGTACACTCTCAGAGTTATAGGGTACACTCTCAGAGTTAGGGTACACTCTCAGAGTTATAGGGTACACTCTCAGAGTTATAGGGTACACTCTCAGAGTTAGGGTACACTCAGAGTCAACTGCTCGTCCGTTTGTTGGTTGATTTGTCTTCTTGTATGAAGCAGCAGAAAAGCACATACTTATCGATCGGCGTGTGGAAGCAGAACCAACCTTCCTCTCCTCTCCAGGGGGAGTGGAGGTCAGTCCTGAGAGAGAAGCAGAACCAACCTTCCTCTCCTCTCCAGGTGGAGTGGAGGTCAGTCCTGAGAGAGAAGGACAACCAACCTTCCTCTCCTCTCCAGGTGGAGTGGAGGTCAGTCCTGAGAGGGAAGCAGAACCAACCTTCCTCTCCTCTCCAGGTGGAGTGGAGGTCAGTCCTGAGAGAGAAGCAGAACAAACCTTCTTCTCCTCTCCAGGCGGAGTGGAGGTCAGTCCTGAGAGAGAAGCAGAACCAAGCTTCCTCTCCTCTCCAGGCGGAGTGGAGGTCAGTCCTGAGAGAGAGAAGCAGAACCAACCTTCCTCTCCTCTCCAGGCGGAGTGGAGGTCAGTCCTGAGAGGGAAGCAGAACCAAGCTTCCTCTCCTCTCCAGGCGGAGTGGAGGTCAGTCCTGAGAGAGAAGCAGAACCAACCTTCCTCTCCTCTCCAGGCGGAGTGGAGGTCAGTCCTGAGAGATAGAAGGAGAACCAACCTTCCTCTCCTCTCCAGGCGGAGTGGAGGTCAGTCCTGAGAGAGAAGCAGAACCAACCTTCCTCTCCTCTCCAGGCGGAGTGGAGGTCAGTCCTGAGAGATAGAAGGAGAACCAACCTTCCTCTCCTCTCCAGGCGGAGTGGAGGTCAGTCCTGAGAGGGAAGCAGAACAAACCTTCCTCTCCTCTCCAGGGGGAGTGGAGGTCAGTCCTGAGAGAGAGAAGGAGAACAAACCTTCCTCTCCTCTCCAGGGGGAGTGGAGGTCAGTCCTGAGAGAGAAGGAGAACCAACCTTCCTCTCCTCTCCAGGGGGAGTGGAGGTCAGTCCTGAGAGATAGAAGGAGAACCAACCTTCCTCTCCTCTCCAGGTGGAGTGGAGGTCAGTCCTGAGAGATAGAAGCAGAACAAACCTTCCTCTCCTCTCCAGGGGGAGTGGAGGTCAGTCCTGAGAGATAGAAGCAGAACAAACCTTCCTCTCCTCTCCAGGTGGAGTAGAGGTCAGTCCTGAGATAGAAGCAGAACAAACCTTCCTCTCCTCTCCAGGCGGAGTGGAGGTCAGTCCTGAGAGGGAAGCAGAACCAACCTTCCTCTCCTCTCCAGGCGGAGTGGAGGTCAGTCCTGAGAGATAGAAGCAGAACAAACCTTCCTCTCCTCTCCAGGGGGAGTGGAGGTCAGTCCTGAGAGATAGAAGCAGAACAAACCTTCCTCTCCTCTCCAGGTGGAGTGGAGGTCAGTCCTGAGAGATAGAAGCAGAACAAACCTTCCTCTCCTCTCCAGGGGGAGTGGAGGTCAGTCCTGAGAGATAGAAGCAGAACAAACCTTCCTCTCCTCTCCAGGCGGAGTGGAGGTCAGTCCTGAGAGAGAAGCAGAACAAACCTTCCTCTCCTCTCCATGGGGAGTGGAGGTCAGTCCTGAGAGAGAAGGAGAACCAACCTTCCTCTCCTCTCCAGGCGGAGTGGAGGTCAGTCCTGAGAGGGAAGCAGAACCAACCTTCCTCTCCTCTCCAGGTGGAGTGGAGGTCAGTCCTGAGAGAGAAGGAGAACAAACCTTCCTCTCCTCTCCAGGCGGAGTGGAGGTCAGTCCTGAGAGGGAAGCAGAACCAACCTTCCTCTCCTCTCCATGGGGAGTGGAGGTCAGTCCTGAGAGATAGAAGCAGAACAAACCTTCCTCTCCTCTCCAGGCGGAGTGGAGGTCAGTCCTGAGAGGGAAGCAGAACAAACCTTCCTCTCCTCTCCATGGGGAGTGGAGGTCAGTCCTGAGAGATAGAAGCAGAACAAACCTTCCTCTCCTCTCCAGGCGGAGTGGAGGTCAGTCCTGAGAGGGAAGCAGAACAAACCTTCCTCTCCTCTCCAGGCGGAGTGGAGGTCAGTCCTGCGGCAGCCATGTACGTACTGCCAATGGTCTTGATCTTCTCCACGGAGCTGAACTTGGGCTTGGACAGAAGCTGTGAGGGAGAGACGGGAGCATTTAGGGCAAGGATTGGGCAACGTTGACGAGGGACAGGAGCTGTGAAGGAGAGACCAGGAGCAGGCTATAGACGGCAGCCATCTTGCTTCAGGTATAGCTCGCCTGCTCATAACGGTGTCTACGGAGCGTGTACTTTTTAAATAACATAATAATACATTTTTAAAATAATAATAAGTAACTTTGCCGTACCGTAACGGTTCGGTTTGTACTAAACGTCAGACGTCAGCATACTTATATGCTTTTATATGACGTTCACACATTAAGCAGATAAGCATCCTGGAGTCATAGACATGCACGTTGATATAGCGTTTGTAATAAATCGTTTGTACATCCGTCAAAACTTCAGCGAGTTAACAGTATTTTTGTTTGTATTGGGCCGATCACCTCAGTTACCACAGAATGAAGGATATAGTATGCTCCAAAATGAGTAACTAAGTCATGGGAAGAGGCCTTTTTTCAGACAGCATTCTAGCCGACGGGGCAACGGTCCGCTCCGGCTCCGCAGCGGGGGGACATTCGCTGCGATGCGAAAAAGCGATGGTCCGACATGCGCTGCTCCCGTGCTTACGGTTAGGGTTAGGTTAGGATTGAGGTTTCGGATCAATATGCTGTCGGAAAAAAGACCTGCACCCCTAAGTCATAGTGTGTCTAGAAAAATACGTACTTGTCTTGCATATTTACTTGTTTATTATTATTTTATAACTTAGCCAATGAGTTCTCACTGATGTGTACCCAGATAATGTAGGCTATTATTATACGGCCGGTGTAGTACCTCGTAGACATGGCCTGTGGGCGGTACAGTACCTCGTCGAAGTCTGCTATGATCTCGTTGAGCAGACGCAGACATTCCAGGCCGGCGTTGTTGGCAGAGCTCTCGCTGTAGAAGTCCTTGTACTGAGGCACGGAGGCGAACATCACACACACACACTCACAGGACTCGCTGTACAGGTCCTGGAAGAACAATAGAGGACACACACACACACGGCGCAGTGTTGTTTTCGTCGACTAAAACTACGACGAAAAATGTTCGTCGACTACCTTTTTCCACTGAAGAAAACTAAATGGAAACTAAATTAAAACTATGCCATGATGACTAAAACTAAGACTATTATACTGACAATTTCGTCAACAAATAAAAACTAGACTAAAATGTTAGGACAAGTGGACAAGAGATCCAATATAAGTCATTTTACAATTAGTTGCATGCTGAAAATAGCAGATCTTACAAGCGGCTTGTAGATCTGCTATTTTCAGCAAGTGTAAAAACAGTCATTACGACGGCATCAAGGCACCGCCGAAATCCACCGTAAATCAACCGTAGATTTAGTCGACTAAAATCTTATGATATTTAGTCGAGTAAAACTAGACTTACAGTAAAACATCCCAGGTGACTAAAATTTGACTAAAACTAAATGAAAACTATTCAAGAGACTATGACTAAAACTAAAATAGAGATTTGCTGCCAAAAACAACACACACGCGGCGTGTCGACAGTGGCAGATATTACACAACAACACAACACAGTGAATGTCTTGTTGTGTTTCACTGCTGTAGTGTTGAGTGTGTTTGCATCTAAAACAAAGACAGATATATTATTACGGTGAACCAGTATTTTATACCTTTGTTTTGGGGGGAAAAAAAATGAAAATGAAAAAAGGGAACATATTTAAAATAAATTAAACAATAACAAAACCATTCACAGGAGGTGTGATTCGGGGGCCCAAATATAAGGATGAATAAATCAACAGTTTAATACTGTCCAATACTTAATCCATTTTAGTCCTGACGTCGAAATAAAAAAAAAATCTTCTAAATCCTGTTTTATGAAATACCTCATGTTTCTGTATCAGTGGTGCTCAATATTTCATGTCAAGGACCCCAAAAACATATATGTAATTGACCACCGACCCCCATTTGAAAATATGTTATTC
>NC_137881.1:5421156-5603656 GCF_963924005.1 Protomyctophum bolini
TGTCCAGTGAAGACCACAGACAGAAGACCTGCGCTAGCGTGGTGATTTTACCTCCAGTTGTCCAGTGAAGACCACAGACAGAAGACCTGCGCTAGCGTGGTGGTTTTACCTCCAGTTGTCCAGTGAAGACCACAGACAGAAGACCTGCGCTAGCGTGGTGGTTTTACCTCCAGTTGTCCAGTGAAGACCACAGACAGAAGCAGCACCAGCACGGGGAAGGTCACACCGTAGGACACCGCCATTTCAAAGTTCCTACGAGGGGAAGGAGAATACATGTGTTAGTGAGTCACTGGCTGGCTGACTGGCTGACTGGTTGGCTGACTGGTTGGCTGACTGACTGGCTGGCTGGCTGGCTGGCTGACTGACTGGCTGGCTGGCTGGCTTGCTGGCTGGCTGACTGACTGACTGACTGACTGACTGACTGACTGACTGACTGACTGACTGACTGACTGACTGGCTGGCTGGCTGGCTGGCTGGCGCTGTTAGTGAGTGAATAATTAAAGGTAGGATAAGTGATATGTTTTGGGTTAAAACATTTGTTGTTACTAGAGGTCTCCCTGTCCCTCCAGCTCTTCAATAAACAGAAAATACATTTCCAGGTGGGTTGCCAAGAAAGAAAGACTGAAGCGCAGGTGGACTGAATTAGAGGTTTAATGATTAATCAAATGAATGATTGATGCAGTGAAGCTGTTGAACTGGTAAGTAAGAGCTGGATGAATAATTTACTCAGGGAACAATTAAGTGAATAACAAGGGCCTCAACATGAGGTGAGTGACATTGTTTGTACGTATATAAATAGCCAAAGTCTCCTGAACTTGAACACAGTATTTTTCCGTCAAAACAAATTTGTTTCGAAATCCATGCCGTACGCCCGCCTCTCCACTACCTAAAGAGTGCTGGGTTGCACCCCGAAAATAGCTGATCTACAAGCTCACAACACGTCGCAGCACGCCTGGAGGAGAGGGAAGTCTGGAGCACTCTGGTGGAGCTGTTGCCCCCGCGACCCGACCACGGATAAGCGGTTGAAGATGGAAGGATGGATGAATGTGGATGATTATGTTGGCAGACATAATACTCACTTGGAGGAGACGAGCATCTGGACGGTGAAGAGAGTTACGAAGATCAGAGACAAGCAGCTCACTGATTGGTGGAGACCTGTCACCTCTGACAGACGAAACTGCAGAACGCACGCACGCACACACACACACACACACACGCACACGCACACGCACACACACACACACACACAGGGGTTATGTATGATTCTGAACACATTACAAGCATTAGTTGTACACGGGCTAAATTTGTCCATAGCCACTTGCCCAAATGTGCCCAAAATGTGATGACCTCATGACATTTGTGAAGACGGCTATGGCCGCTTTTAGCCCAAGTGTTTTTCATGTACAATAATGTACACTCTTTGAGCTACAGACCCATATTAAGGGTCCATTTATATACTATCATTTAGCTGGTGGGGACCCCCTGGAACTCCCTCAAGGACCCCTGGGGTTAAAAGTTCAGAAATAGAAATAAAGAAATAAAACTACAGTGTTGACTAGTAATCATCACAAGCGGCTCTTATTTTGAAGAGGAAGAGGAAGTCTGTTCCGGTTGCATAGCTGCAGCTGCCATGACAGTTTGTGTTTCAGATCCCAGGAGGAGGAAGTGGCCAGTAAACAACAAGTGGTGGTGGATATTAAACACCATGCCTTTAGCCAAAGTTCATATATTTACCATTCTGCATCTTTGACTTAAACAATGTACACACTTTGGAATTACGTTAAACATGGTGGAACCTCCTACGGCGGGCGGCAGCATTAGGTGAGTAGTACAAAGTTTTTACCAGCCTACCTGGTATGTGCTGCTTTCACACATGCAGCAAGCATACTACAATGTGTTGTGTACTAGCTTGTCTGACACCTTGATCAAGTTGAGAGGGCAACTTATCTTTGCCCTCTATATTTGCAGGGATTTGTTTGTTTTCCTGTTACCCTCCTGTGTGTTCTGTTTGCCTGTTACCCTATACCCTGTGTTTGATTGTATTTTGAGTACACCTGTGCCCTGTTACCCCTGCCTATTTAAGGCCTGTGTTTGCTGCATGTGTTTTCTTGTTGGTCTGTAGACTGTGGACTGTGGACTGAATGGATATTATTCAGACAGCCTCATCTCTTCCTTTTTTTTGCCCTATGTGGAAGAACCTGGGTTAGTTTAAAGTTGATTTGCTAGACATCAAATTACTCTTATGGGTCCCAGAGCTACAAAGTTTGCTTCACATGTCATTGAATAGCAGAAATAAATGTACCTGTTTCTCTAATGACATGTCATTGAATAGCAATAGAAATAAAGAATAAGGTCGCGAATACAAGTGGCCGAAATTAGTTTTCTCTGACGGGTGGCTGGCATCTCCCTTAATGAGAAGTTCAGTCACACAGGAGAGACTCGGAGTAGAGCCGCTGCTCCTTCGCCTGGAAAGGAGCCAGCTTAGGTGGTTCAGGCATCTGGTTAGGATGCCTCTCGAGCGTCTCCATATAGGGAGGTCCTCGAGGCACGTCCCACTGGGAGGAGCCCCCGGGGCAGACCAAGGCGCAGTTGGAGGAAACACATCGACTCACTGCGGCCTTGGAACGTCTCGGGGTCCCCCCAGGAGGAAGTCACTAATGTTGCTCTGGAGAGGGAAGTCTGGAGCTCTCTGGTGGAGCTGTTGCCCCCGCGACCCGACTATGGATAAGCGGTTGAAGGACGGACGGATGGATGGATGGATAAATATACCTGTTTCTCTAACGACATGTCGTTGAACAGCAGAGTCAGCCAGTTGAGTTTCTGGGCTCTATGCGCTTCTTTGCTTGAATGAGAAAAGAAGAAAAAAAACATTAGAATCTCAAATATGAAAATACTTTAGTGGTTGAATGAACTTGAGAATGAGAGCGTAAAGATTTAATCAAATGTTCAGTATTTAGAATTTCAATTCTAAAACATGAAAATACTCGCACGCCGAGTTAAGTTAACCCATTCTGGGCGGGAACCCCTGTTGGTGTTTTAAGCATTATGTTATACTTTAGCTATTGGAAAATAGCAGATCTAGGTCTGCTATTTTTGAAAATGTGCCTGAAATCTTTGAATATATATATTCTTTCAGAGCGAGTTTTTAACTCAAATCTTTGCTTCTGAGGGGTCTCTGGAACAACATGTTTTCAGATGGGGGTTCAACGGCCAAATACATCTAGTTTTGGGGGTCTTTGACATGAAACATGTTTGAAAACAACTGACACAGAAACATAGGGTTTTTCAGAAACCTGTCAGGAATTAGAAGGCATTTGTAGGATCGTCCTCGGGTCAAAATGGGTTAACCCATTCTGACCTGAGATCAGATTCATACGAGGTTTGAAGGTTTCCACTGGACACACGCTGTTCTGATTAACCCATTCTGACCTGAGATCAGATTTTAAAAAATGTCAGTCGCTCTTCGATTTTTCAAAAATAGCAGACCTACAAGCTCGTAGCTTGTAGATCTGCTATTTTTCAATAGCTAAAGCATGACATGATGCTAACACCAAAATGCGTTCCCGTTCAGAATGGGTTAACAGGTGATGGCAATAAACTGCAATCATCAGAACTTTCAATAAGGAATTCTGAATATAAGACATCTTACTACGTATGCTATGTATGTACAGTTTAGTTATTTGACTTGTATTTTATGATAACTAAATCCCACTATCATATACAGCAGTGCTTCACAAACGTTTTCATGTCATGGACCCCCAAAATGAAACTCATTAGCCCGCAGACCCCCATTTGAAAGGATATGCCAGGGACCCCCCATAAGACCCCCCATAAGCAGTGATTTCTCAACCCGTTTAATTGCAAGGACCCCCCAGTTTCGACATGCATTATTACTACCGACCCCCATTTAATGGCATTTCTATCTCTGGGACCCCCAATTGATATTGTAAAATCAATGTTAATTTAACTCTGAGAGTGTACACATTTTTAGCTAGAGACCTCCTGGAACTCAGGGAGTTCCAGCATTAAACAATTGCATTGTTAATTTTTTTTTAATATATTTTTTATCCCACGATTTTGTAACCCATTTTCACCCCTGTGTCAATCATCTAATGTGATCCTGGGCTCTACACACCCTCCACCAACCTAGTCCCCATATATGGGGGACAAGGGGAGAGCAACGGACTTGAACTCATGCTTCCTTCATGCCTGAGTGTCCAAGTTGCTCCTTTACACCTGACAGGGAATTGCATTGTTTAATGCAATCAGACAGGACTTTTCTGTGTGGATGAATGGGGCTGTCAAGGCCAGAAAGTAGTTTTTTTGCCACTCAGTGGGCGTTCCCGCATATAGCTTCCAGCCTAGGTACTCTAAACTCTATAGTTTCTGTCTCTTTCAGATTTTACAGACTTGTGCATTATTTATCTTTAAACCATTTTTGACCTGAGGATGAAAAAGTTTTCTGAAGTCAGTCATTCTCAAACATTTTCATGTCAAGGACCCCCAAAAATATATGTAATTGGCCGCCGACCCCCCCCATCTGAAAATATGTTGTTCCAAGGGGACTCCCCCAGAAGCAAAGATTTGAGTTAATAACGTTCGCTCTCAAAGAATATATCTTATTCAAATATTTGCGCCACATTTTCACAAAATTTCAAAAATAGCAGATCTACAAGCTTCTAGTGCGGCACTCTGTGCCACACTATGAGCTTGTAGATCTGCTTTTTTTCAATAGCTAAAGTAGAACATGGTGCTTTAAAACACCAAAAGGGGTTCCTATCCTGAATGGGTTCAAGTCGTACTTATATTATGCTCTCCACCTTCCTTCTGTGAACAAACGCATGGAAATAGCTTTATTTCATTAGTGTGATGTTAGCGTAGCCTTACCGCTCAGCTTCCAGCGTGTTCAGTGAACGCCTGACTCTATCTTCCACCACCAATCTATACAACACAGAACAACAACTCTCATAATCTCATTATTATACTTCCATTTATTTTATGTAAAAACTTGTCTGCAAACCAACATCTGGCCAGTAGCCTATAATTGTTTTCCATATTATTTTTCCTTTTTGTAAGCTTTGTTTAAAGTTGTATTGTGGTTAGCAATGATAATTATAGCCATACATTAATTGTGACCAAACATTAAATAACATATTTAACATAATTTCAAAGAACAAAGAAAAAGTTAAAGAACGAAAATTCTAAATAAGCTTACGAGTTGGGGCTGTTCTGAGTAGGGGGTCTTTCCTGCAAACACACACATACACATGCATGCACGCACACACACACACGCGCGCGCACACACACACACACACACACACAAACATTAACCTTTTTATTTATGTCCACACAAAGGAGATGCATACAAGGGCACAAATATAGGTACATTAGAGTTATACATTTACAAAATCGGTATTTTACAGACACGTCACTCAGTACTCTAAGTAACAACGTCTTCGCCATATATGACACCACAATACTTTTCCAGCCTTTTTGCCTCCTTTTTGGACACACACACACACACACACACACACACACACACACACACACACACACACACACACACACACACACACACACACACACACACACAGTATTGAGATGTACACCATACCTGCGGCGGCTGCTCATCAGAGGGGCCGACGGGGGGCTTGGCGGGGGGTTTGGCGTCGGGGTTGCTGAGGTCGGCGAAGGGGTTGATGGTCTGCCACGACTGGAGGTACTTGGACATCCTCACGGACGCCCGCTGTCTGCGCTCGCTGGGCGTCAGCGTGTTGGCCTGGAAACCCAGATCACAGAGGTCACTTTGACCCATTCTGACCTGAGATCAGATTCTAAAAATGTCTTCTACATCCCGACAGTTTTCCATTCTGACCCGAGATCAGATTCATACGAGGTTTCCACTAGGACACACACTGGTCTGATTAACCCATTCTGACCTGAGATCAGATTCTAAAAATGTCAGTCGTTCTTCGATTTTTCGAAAATAGCAGACCTACAAGCTCGTAGCGCGCCACTCTGTAGCGCGCTATGAGCTTGTAGATCTGCTATTTTTCAATAGCTAAAGCATAACATAATGCTAACACCCGTCCAAAATGGGTTAACACCTACCTATATGGGTGTACTGCTAAGACTTTGCCGCAAACTAGGCAGCCTGCAATGACATGCATATAAGATCTGGTAATTCCAGTTTAGTAAGAGGTTCAAAGTAAAAAAATATTTAGGACGACCGTCGAGACGATTCTACTCTATGCGGCTCCGAGACAAGGACACTTTCAAATAAATGAGAGAAACGTCTGGAAGGCACTTACACCCGCCTTCTAATGAGAGCGCAAAATCTCTCTTGGAAGAGCCACCCATATCGACTAAACTAATCTAATATACGGCAACCTTCCCCCGTGTTTCTTCACTAGTCCGATCCAGAAGAACACAGTATGCCGGCCACTGCTATACAGAGCTGACAATGAGGTTATAATCTTCCCTTCTTCTTCTCTGGAATCCTGGCCTCAAAGCAGACCAGAGGTATAAAACTGTCGTTCCCTGATGTCATCGCCAGGGACACAGTAAGCAGGAACTGGGGATGGCAATGAAGGATCGGGGAAGTCTGGGCGTGGGTGGCATTGTGAAATCCATGATCTCGACCGCGGTCGAAAAACGATGACGATGAAGACTCTTTTAACACCTACCTCTATGGGTGTAGTGGTAAAGACTCTTTAACACCTACCTCTATGGGTGTAGTGGTAAAGACTCTTTAAACACCTACCTCTATGGGTGTAGTGGTGAGACTCTTTTAACACCTACCTCTATGGGTGTAGTGGTAAAGACTCTTTTAACACCTACCTCTATGGGTGTAGTGGTAAAGACTCTTTTAACACCTACCTCTATGGGTGTAGTGGTAAAGACTCTTTTAACACCTACCTCTATGGGTGTAGTGGTAAAGACTCTTTTAACACCTACCTCTATGGGTGTAGTGGTAAAGACTCTTTTAACACCTACCTCTATGGGTGTAGTGGTAAAGACTCTTTTAACACCTACCTCTATGGGTGTAGTGGTAAAGACTCTTTTAACACCTACCTCTATGGGTGTAGTGGTAAAGACTATTTTAACACCTACCTCTATGGGTGTAGTGGTAAAGACTCTTTTAACACCTACCTCTATGGGTGTAGTGGTAAAGACTCTTTAACACCTACCTCTATGGGTGTAGTGGTAAAGACTCTTTAACACCTACCTCTATGGGTGTAGTGGTGAGACTCTTTTAACACCTACCTCTATGGGTGTAGTGGTAAAGACTCTTTAACACCTACCTCTATGGGTGTAGTGGTAAAGACTCTTTAACACCTACCTCTATGGGTGTAGTGGTGAGACTCTTTTAACACCTACCTCTATGGGTGTAGTGGTAAAGACTCTTTTAACACCTACCTCTATGGGTGTAGTGGTAAAGACTCTTTTAACACCTACCTCTATGGGTGTAGTGGTAAAGACTCTTTTAACACCTACCTCTATGGGTGTAGTGGTAAAGACTCTTTTAACACCTACCTCTATGGGTGTAGTGGTAAAGACTCTTTTAACACCTACCTCTATGGGTGTAGTGGTAAAGACTCTTTTAACACCTACCTCTATGGGTGTAGTGGTAAAGACTCTTTTAACACCTACCTCTATGGGTGTAGTGGTAAAGACTCTTTTAACACCTACCTCTATGGGTGTAGTGGTAAAGACTCTTTTAACACCTACCTCTATGGGTGTAGTGGTAAAGACTATTTTAACACCTACCTCTATGGGTGTAGTGGTAAAGACTCTTTTAACACCTACCTCTATGGGTGTAGTGGTAAAGACTCTTTAACACCTACCTCTATGGGTGTAGTGGTAAAGACTCTTTAACACCTACCTCTATGGGTGTAGTGGTGAGACTCTTTTAACACCTACCTCTATGGGTGTAGTGGTAAAGACTCTTTAACACCTACCTCTATGGGTGTAGTGGTAAAGACTCTTTAACACCTACCTCTATGGGTGTAGTGGTGAGACTCTTTTAACACCTACCTCTATGGGTGTAGTGGTAAAGACTCTTTTAACACCTACCTCTATGGGTGTAGTGGTAAAGACTCTTTAACACCTACCTCTATGGGTGTAGTGGTAAAGACTCTTTAACACCTACCTCTATGGGTGTAGTGGTGAGACTCTTTTAACACCTACCTCTATGGGTGTAGTGGTAAAGACTCTTTAACACCTACCTCTATGGGTGTAGTGGTAAAGACTCTTTAACACCTACCTCTATGGGTGTAGTGGTGAGACTCTTTCTCTTGTGGGGGTCTATCACCAGATAGGTTGTTCTGCCCTTCAGAAGAGCGTCCCGGCTGCCCCCGTCTCCGTCCTCCACCTGGTACGCCCCGTTCAAGTGCTTCAGCGTGTCTCCTGTGATGTGGACCCGCCTGGGAGGAAGAGACCATTATTGTCATACAGTGTGGGGGGGGGGGGTTACATTCAGAGGTAATCTTCTTTAACCCATTCTGACCTGGGATCAGATTCAAAAAATGTCTTCTACATCCTGACAGTTTTCTGAAAAAGCTATGTTTCTACGTCAGTCGACTTTAAAAAAATAGCAGACCTACAAGCTCGTAGCGCGCCACTCGGTGGCGCGCTATGAGCTTGTAGATCTGCTATTTTTCAATAGCTAAAGCACAACATAATACTAACACCAAAAGGGGTTCCCGCCCAAAATGGGTTAACTGGCTAATGGCCAGACTATTATCATTTTAGCTCTGGCAGGTTCGTCTTCATTTCCTTATCATTTTAGCTGTGGCAGGTTCGTCTTCATTTCCTTATCATTTTAGCTCTGGCAGGTTCGTCTTCATTTCCAGGCTAATCTTTAATCCCTTTCAATGGATATTATGGACATAATCATTATACAGCTGGAAATGTATTTGTACTTATTTTTTTATAGGGTTTCACAAACATTGAAGATTGTGATTGGATGAGAATGAGATGATTTATGACGATAAGAGCGCCCCTCACTTCACACAGGTGTGATTTTTACTGAAAGACAACGTCGTGTTTTAAATCAGATTTTACCGTCTAATCTGTATATTGGGTCCATATTATCTACTGTACATAACTGTTAGGATACAATATTATGTCATTAGCTGTTTAGCTAAGGTGTCAATATAAAATGCATCGGGTTGTACCATCAATACAAGTTTGCAAGTCAATTCAGAATGGTAGCAGAAAAGCCATTAAACAAGACCCAACTTTAAAATAACAGTATTATTATTAAACGTGGTCGACACGTACATTGTACGGTAACACAGGCTTACAGTAAGTGGCTCAACAGGTTTCACTTGTTACTCATAACCAGAGCTGCTTGGAAACATTCCATAGAGCCACAGAGTTAACCCATTCTATACGGGAACCGCTTTTGGTGTTAGCATTATGTTATGCTTTAGCTATTGAAAAATAGCAGATCTACAAGCTCATAGCGCGCCACCGAGTGGCGCGCCACCGAGTGGCGCGCTACGAGCTTGTAGGTCTGCTATTTTTGAAAAATCAAAGAACGACTGACATTTTTTAGAATCTGATCTCGGGTCAGAATGGGTTAATCGGACCAGTGTGTGTCCAGTGGAAACCTCGTATGAATCTGATCTCAGGTGAGAATGGGTTAAGACAACTCGGTTCACTTCACGGGGCTTCAGTCCACTTATTGCCGAAGAGCATATAGCGAACAGTGACCGGAAGTTGGCACAATGCACTGGACTCAGGCAACAGCCCAGCTTTAAACCCCAGGGGGGTCCAGGAGACCAATTGGGTTTCCCTTGACCCGCTGAGTGCTGTTCAGAGGTGGACAGCCGCTGCCCCCGCCGGCGAGAGCAATGGGGCTCAAGAGGTTGATCTTTTTCTTTTTTTTAAGGATCTTTTTTTGCGGCTTACGCTTTTTCTTGGTTTTTTGAAAGGACAGACAGTAGGCTGACAGGAAACGGGAGAGAGATGGGGGGGGGGGGGGGGGGGGAGACATGCAGTAAAGGCCGTGTCGGGCTCGGGAGTCGAACCCGCGGCACACTGCGACTGGAATACCAGTCGGGTGCCCAGGTGGTTACGCCACCGCCTGGGCAAGAGGTTGGTCTTAAATCCCTTTATTTTAGATGGTCTTCTAGTAATAGTACAACATAAACCTTACAGAGACTTTAGTTGTCACTGTGCAATACTTTAAAACAGTTGGCATGCTGCACACATGCCTAGAATTTGCGCCACCCTCGTTGAAAACAGTGTATTTTAAACTCCAGCTCGCCACTCTACAGCGCTGCTCGAGCGCTCTTGTTTTCTGCCCCCTCAATGTCGTATAAAACCGCATCTTACTCTTAACGGCTCTGGGAAAAAAACACTTACCCCGGAAGTCCTCCAGACTCCATGTGATTGGCCAGCGTGACGTCATGTGACCACACGTCGTACTGCCACTTCTGCAGGCCGATGACGCCACAGAGCACGTTGCCCGTGTGCACGCCCACACGCATGCTGATCTCCACGCCCGTCGCCTCGCGCAGCTTACTGCACGGTGGGAGACACAGACACAGGGTGACTAGATGGAGACACAGACACAGCGTGACTAGATGGAGACACAGACACAGGGTGACTAGATGGAGACACAGGGTGACTAGATGGAGACACAGACACAGGGTGACTAGATGGAGACACAGACACAGGGTGACTAGATGGAGACACAGGGTGACTAGATGGAAGGAAGGGTGAATGAATACCCTTTTTGTTTTAGGCGAGAGGGAGAGCCGATTCTACAAAAGAATGTCTTCTAAATCAGTTTAAAACACAAATAATTTAGAGGTTCTCAAACTTTTTCATGTCAAGGACACCTTAAAAAATATATGTACATTATTTGGCTGCCGACCAACAATGTCCAAATATTTTGTTCCAGGGACCCCCCTATTCTATAAAATAAAATAAAATAAAAAGGTTAATATGTGGAGGCGGTGGGACACTGACTTGATGGCCGTGCACATGTCCAGGCCCATCTGGACACAGTTGCTGGCGTGGTTGGGGTGCGGGTCGGGCAGGCCGGACACGCAGTAGTAGCAGTCCCCCAGGATCTTAATACGAAGACACTCATTGGTCTGCAGCATGGGGGGGGGGAGAGGGGGGGGCAGGGGGAGGGAGAGAGTAGGGAGGAGAGTAAGAGGGGGGGGGGAGAAGAGAGAGAGACAGAGCGGAAAGAAAGGGACAAAGAGTAGAGAGAGAGAGAGAGATAGTCAAGGAGAGAAGAAGATTAGCTGGAAGTTTCTCTGTGTGTTTGAATTAGTGATGTACAATACAATCTGTAAAATCGGCCATACAAATGCTGTCAATGGCTCCGTTGCTTTTGTTTTGTGTATTTTGTATATGTTTGAAGGCATCATAATCTGTATAATATCGGAATCGGTCAGACATGACCCTGCAAATAATCGGAGATCGGTCATAATTGCATCATCGTGCACACCTAGTTTGATTGATTTAGAGGTTTAGTGATTCTCATTTTCAAACCAAACCATATCAGAATTAATCTCTCACCTCGTCCATATCAGAATTAATGAGACTCTCTCTCTCTCTCTCTCTCTCTCTCTCACACCTCATCTCTATCAGAATGAATGAGACTCTCTCTCTCTCTCTCTCTCTCTCACCTTGGCGATGTCATCGAACCTTCCGAACAGTTTGTTGAGCACAGCGACCAGTTCCTCTGGAGAACAGCTGCTGGCCAGCTTAGTGAACCCCACGATGTCTGCATACAAGATACTACACACACACACACACACAGACACACACACACACACACACACACACACACAGACACAGACGCACACACCACACATACACAGAGTAGGAGGCCATTCACGTCAAGAATGATCTAGTATTATGTACAGTATAATTATGAATGAATCACTGCTAGAGCCGTAAACATCTTATGGGGGTCCCTGGCATATCTTTTCAAATGGGGGTCCGCGGGCTAATGAGTGTCAATGTGGGGGTCCTAAAAAGTTTGGGAACCACTGGTCTAGATGTACAGTATAGATATTGTTCCAGTGTGTGAACGTCTCTAGTTGTACAGTAGATAATGTTCCAGCGCGGAGCCCCTCCTCCTCAGCGGGATGGACCAGGAGGCGGGGTCTCGCTCCACCACCGTCAGCCTATGGGGATACAGACAGGACTTCACCATGTGGGTGGTGGTCACGGTGGACTTCCACTCGCTGCTGCCGCACCACTGTGAGTGTGGGGGGGGGGGGGGTGTGTGTGTGTGCGTGTGTGTCCATTTGGTTTCGCTCAGAGGGGCGGCCCGGTTCCGGCGAGCCGCCCCGCGTCTGAAACGGTTGAGAAATGACAGAATTAGGGGTTTCCCCAATTTTCTGCAACGTGGCGTTGCAGGGCAGTCGGCAGATTAAAAAAAAACACAACTTGCGGGGAGCTTAACCCATTTAAAAAATATATTCTAAATCCTCCTTCAAAAATAGCAGACCTACAAGCTCGTAGCGCGAGTGGCGAGCTACGAGCTTGTAGATCTGCTATTTTTCAATAGCTAAATTATAACATAATGTTTAAAACGCCAAAAGGGGTTCCCGCCCCAAAATGGGTTACGCTCTTTTTATCTGCTGATCTATGTATGCTTAACTTCCCCACATTGTGCAAATCACTGGCAGGCCTACACATCACTGGGGTGAATATGGGATTCATATAAAGACACATTGAAAACCAACTTTGCCCCTGCTAGTAGGCATACCATATTCTGAATTACCAAAAAGAGGACACATGCGCGCGTGCATGTGCACTTGTCAAAAATGGGCTCCTAAATTTGATCAAATATGCTCTATATTAGTTATGTATTTTTTTAAAGCAGTGGCTCTCAAAGGTGTGATCCAGGGACCCTCATGGTTCCTTGAGGGGGCTGATCTACATCCACACGTGAGCTTGTAAATCGGCTAGTTGAACTATTCAAAAATGTTTTTCTTTCAAAATAGGGCCTTAAATATCTTCAGATGGGGTATCGTGGACGTCAGCAAGGGCATGCTGTCACAACGGGTTCCTAACGCCAAATAAAATGGCTTCAGATCTGACCCAAGTCTCCTGAGGAGAAGTCTGAGGCAAGTCCTGGACGCGTTATCACCACCAATGTTCAAGGATGTGTTTACAAAACAATGCAGTGTTTGTTTACAAACATTTGGTGTTTGTTTACAAACATTTCAGTGTTTTGTTTACAAACATTTGAGATTTGTTTACAAACATTTGAGATTTGTTTACAAACATTTGGGATTTGTTTACAAACATTTGGGATTTGTTTATAAACATTTGGGATTCGTTTATTCGGTACTACCCCCCCGACTGGTCGGTACTACCCCCCCGACTGGGGGTGGTACCACCCCAGTCGGGGGGGGTAGTACCGACCCCAGTCGGGGGGGTAGTACCACCCCCAGTCGGGGGGGTAGTACCACCCCCAGTCGGGGGGGTAGTACCACCCCCAGTCGGGGGGGTAGTACCACCCCCAGTCGGGGGGGTAGTACCGACCAGTCGGGGGGGGTAGTACCACCCCAGTCGGGGGGGTAGTACCACCCCCAGTCGGGGGGGTAGTACCACCCCCAGTCGGGGGGGTAGTACCAATGCAGTGTTTGTTTACAAACATTTGGTGTTTGTTTACAAACATTTCAGTGTTTTGTTTACAAACATTTGAGATTTGTTTACAAACATTTGAGATTTGTTTACAAACATTTGGGATTTGTTTACAAACATTTGGGATTTGTTTATAAACATTTGGGATTCGTTTATTCGGTACTACCCCCCCGACTGGGGTCGGTACTACCCCCCCGACTGGGGTGGTACTACCCCCCCGACTGGGGGTGGTACCACCCCCAGTCGGGGGGGTAGTACCGACCCCAGTCGGGGGGGTAGTACCACCCCCAGTCGGGGGGGTAGTACCGACCAGTCGGGGGGGTAGTACCGACCAGTCGGGGGGGTAGTACCGACCCCAGTCGGGGGGGTAGTACCACCCCCAGTCGGGGGGGTAGTACCGACCCCAGTCGGGGGGGTAGTACCGAATAAACAAATCCCAAATGTTTGTAAACAAATCCCAAATGTTTGTAAACAAATCCCAAATGTTTGTAAACAAATCTCAAATGTTTGTAAACAAAACACTGAAATGTTTGTAAACAAACACCAAATGTTTGTAAACAAACACTGCAATGTTTTGTAAACACATCCTTGAACATTGGTGGTGATAACGCGTCCAGGACTTGCCTCAGACTTCTCCTCAGGAGACTTGGGTCAGATCTGAAGCCATTTTATTTGGCGTTAGGAACCCGTTGTGACAGCATGCCCTTGCTGACGTCCACGATACCCCATCTGAAGATATTTAAGGCCCTATTTTGAAAGAAAAACATTTTTGAATAGTTCAACTAGCCGATTTACAAGCTCACGTGTGGATGTAGATACTACCCCCCCGACTGGGGTGGTACTACCCCTGCAGACGGGAGTGGAGGAAGCACTCAAGTCTAGAATATGGACAGTATTTAAATGTTCCAGTGTGTGATCGTCTCTAGTTGTACAGTAGATATTGTTCCAGTGTGTGATCGTCTAGTTGTACAGTAGATAATGTTCCAGTGTGTGATCGTCTAGAATATGTACAGTATTTAAATGTTCCAGTGTGTGAACGTCTAGAATATGTACAGTATTTAAATGTTCCAGTGTGTGAACGTCTCTAGTTGTACAGTATAGATATTGTCCCGGTGGGTCTGTCTCACCTGACGTCTCTGCTCTGCCGTCTGTACAGTAGATATTGTCTCACCTGACGTCTCTGCTCTGCCGTATGTACAGGCTGTGGAAGTTGTGGAAGTTGGTCTGGCTCTGTGTGGACAGTCTGTTTATGATCTCCTTCCTCAGCTCCATGGCAATGCCGCGCGGCAACACCGACAGGAGCAGGTGCTCCTGTCGCCGTGGAAACACAGATCTGAGATCAGATTCATACGAGGTTTCCACTGGACACACACTAGGTCTGATTTAATAACCCATTCTGACCTGAGATCAGATTCTAAAAGATGTCAGTCGTTCTTCGATTTTTCTAAAATAGCAGACATATACAAGCTCGTAGCGCGCCACTCGGTGGCGCGCTATGAGCTTGTAGATCTGCTATTTTTCAATAGCTAAAGCATAACATGATGCTATGACACCAAAAGGGGTTCCCGTTCAGAATGGGTTAAATCAGCGCCAGAAGAGTAACTAAAAACATACAAAAAATTCAGTGGGTTTCAACTTTCAACCCTTTTCATATATCATCAAGGTCCATTATTTATTCAGCATTTGAGCCACCATTTGATGACCACCATACAATTTACAATTTACAATTTAGGCATTTAGCAGACGCTCTTAATCCAGAGCGACTTACATTAAGCGACTTACATTAACCATGAAAGGGAAACAGTGATTGGCCTGAATATAAAACTATATGTTTGTTTGTTTTTCAATGGAAATATCCTAAAAATATATACGGGTCGTATTATAATCGGGGACTAGACTATTTGACATTCAATTTTCTTTTTCCACAAACGAGTCTTGAAAGATGGTGGTCGTCTTATAATCAGAGTTGTCTTATATTTGGGACAATACGGTACTCATTTTCGTTTTTTCATGTCATATGAAAGCATAGCTTCAAATTGACATACGGTATTGGTTGTTCAGTTTGACCCACCGGTTTTGGAGATATGGCTTATAGAGTAATGTCTTGCAGAGAAACAGCGAGTTGAGAAAACAGGCTTGGAAGGTTCACTTATGTGGTCTCTAACATTACACCTATAGCTACATGTTTAAGCATTTGTTTCATATTCACATGACAGACATGCTCTAGTATGTGAAGAGTCTGCTTGTGCTATTAACTCCTTTTTGGATTTAAAAAAAAATACAATCAGTTTTTCTCCTCTGGTGAAAAGCTTCTTAGACTTAGAATATTTTGTTATCATTGGATAAGAGTTTGTCCAGAACTCTGTATCACTGTCTTGATGTTGGTACCATTAGGAGAGATATAACAGGCAAATGTCGATCAAAATAAAACATATCTACATTATCTAATTGTGTAGACTTCTTGTAAATTAAGTAATGCAGCTGTTTAGCAGCAGCAGTCTAAGCAGACAGCAGCGCAGTTATCACAAGCAAGCAAGCAAGCAGATAGATGGGTTTTAAGTGGTTAACATGTCTGACAGGATTGGCGTACTGGATGTTTATGTTGGGACAGACACTACTGTAAATAGTTTAATAGGCACTCCCGAGTATCGAATTGTTGACTTACAGTGGCAGCGATCTGTTTTGATTTGGCTGCACCACGCAACGCAACGCAACGCACACACACACACACACACACACACACACACACACACACACACACACACACACACACACACACACACACACACACACACACACACACACACACAGATAGCATTTCATCCATCCATTATCCTGGTCTGTTTGCTCCTAGTGAAAGACGTCCATTCTCGCTCTGCCTGTTGTTCTACTGTGGCACCATGTGCTATACAGAGTATGACGTGAATAATTCATCTATTGGAACTTAACCCATTCGGGACTGGGAATACTTTAGCTATGACTTTTTTTGGGGGGGGGGGGGGGTATCGGAAATTGGAAATACTTTAAAGTAAAAGTGCCTCAAAATTGTACTTTAGTAAATGTAGTTACTTTCCACTACAGCTGTGTGTGTGTGTGTGTGTGTGTGTGTGTGTGTGTGTGTGTGTGTGTGTGTGTGTGTGTGTGTGTGTGTGTGTGTGTGTGTGTGTGTGTGTGTGTGTGTGTGTGTGTGTGTGTGTGTGTGTGTGTGTGTGTGTGTGTGTGTGTGTGTGTGTGCGCACACACAGATAGGGCTATTTGACTACGGTTCTTATTGTGTGTGCTGCTTTTTAACTGCCTCTTTTTATTGATATTTTCCTTCAACATGTACAGTACAATATGTACACGTGTTCTTTACCTCTGCTGCTATTTAAACCACCCCCCATATCACTGCTATTCGAACCATGCGCCATACTATTATTATTATTAGATCTTAAATGATCTCCCACCTTGAATAAGTCAATGATCAACAAGCTGTTATCAACGATGATAACATCAAAAGCTGTTCATAAACTACATTCCCCACTCGCTGTACCACACTGTACCACACTGTACCACACTGTTGTGACGAAAAGAGAGCTGAGCCAGAAGGCAAAGCTCTCCTTCTACCGAGCAATCTTCGTTCCTACTCTCACCTATGGTCATAAAGTGTTCCTACTCTCACCTATATGGTCATGAAGTGTTCCTACTCTCACCTTATATGGTCATGAAGTGTTCCTACTCTATATATGGTCATGAAGTGTTCCTACTCTCACCTATATGGTCATGAAGTGTTCCTACTCTCACCTTATATGGTCATGAAGTGTTCCTACTCTCACCTATGGCCATGAAGTGTGGGTCATGACCGAAAGAATAAGGTTGCGAATGCAAGCGGCCAAAATGAGTTTTCTCCGACGGGTGGCTGGCATCTCCCTTAGAGATAGGGTGAGAAGTTCAGTCACGCGAGAGAGACTCGGAGTAGAACCGCTGCTCCTTCGCCTGGAAAGGAGCCAGCTGAGGTGGTTCGGATGCCTCTTGGGTGTCTCCCTAGGGAGGTCCTCGAGGCACGTCCCATTGGTGGTGCGCTACGAGCTTGTAGGTCTGCTATTTTTGAAAAAAATCGATTAATTTTTAAGTGGTGCAACCACTTCTACAACCAGCTTGCAATGTCTGTTTGTGTACGTCAATGAGCACGAGTATGTGACTTATTCATAGCAGTAGGGGGCGCCAGAAACAGAGAGAGGGGTAGTGCTGTGTCTCTGAGAGAGAGAGAGAGAGAGAGAGGGGAGTTGCACCACTTGGTTCACACAGGTGTGATTTTCAGAATCTGAACAGAATGAAAGTTACCTGTTGGTACTTCTTGACCTCCTTCTGGGAGCGCATGGCGCTGAACTCTTCTTTCTTCTGATTGGATATCCGCAGAGCGCGCTCCGTCATCCACAGGTGGAACACGCCCACGCCGTTCACACACACAAACAGCACCGCGTTGGCCACCAGCTGGAGGGCAAGGGTCGAGGGGAGGAGAGGAGAGGAGAGGACATGAATAACAATGGCACTATATACTGTTATCATGAGCTGAGCATAAACAGACAGTGCGCACATCATTTGAATACCAATGTTATGTTATGTTTTTTTTGGCATATGCAAATGTTGTGCGTCGATTCTCTCTCTCTCTCTCTCTCTCTCTCTCTCTCCTCTCTCTCTCTTTCCTCTCTCTCTCCGCGAGCTCATTTGCACAGCATTTGCTTGTGGGAGCTCCAGGCTGGGACTCCAGTGTGTTGGTTAGAGTTACAGAGAGTAAAAACTGGAACTCAATTACGAGAAACCGTTTTGTTTTTTGACTTCTCAACCACTTGAACCCTCATTAGTCATAGTGGCTTTTGTGTCAAAGATCCCCCAAAATTGTATTGGCCAAGGACCCCCCCCCCCCCCTTCCCCCCCCCCCCCCATCTGAAAAGGTTTTGTGCCAGGGGACCCCCCCCCCAGATGGAAGATGTATGTAAAAAAAACAAAATTTCATTTTGGATATTTCTGGAAAATATTTCCAGAAACTGCAGATTCTACAAGCTTGTATGTAGATCTGCTATTTTTGAATATTATGCATCATATATACAGCACGTCATGGATAACGTGCTTTAACCCATTCTGAACGGGAACCCCTTTTGGTGTCGGCATCATGTTATGCTTTAGCTATTGAAAAATAGCAGATCTACAAGCTCATAGCGCGCCACCGAGTGGCGCGCTACGAGCTTGTAGGTCTGCTATTTTTTGAAAAATCAAAGAACGACTGACATTTTTTGAATCTGATCTCAGGTCAGAATGGGTTAATCAGACCAGTGTGTGTCCAGTGGAAACCTCGTATGAATCTGATCTCAGGTCAGAATGGGTTAAGATGATTTGGGGGACCCATAGCAAAGTTTGAAAACAGACCGATCTACAAGTTCACAATGTCGTGGGATTGTGATCTGCTATTTTCAATCAGCTGAAATGTGTATATATAAGTGGTTGTGTTTTGTAATAATAATGAAAATCTATACAAAGTAACTAGTAACTAAAGTTTTCCTATAATAAATCTACAAAGTAACTAGTAAAGTTTTCCTATAATTGTGCTGGTGTAAAGGCCTCCCTGAGACGTAGCTTATAGTGCAACACATGGGACTTTGAACAAGGCCGTGTTTGCACATCAATCTGCTGTGCAAGTATACATAATGTCTATATTATGCTCGTGTCCAGCTAGGGCAGGGATTTTCCACCGGAAATCATGTGTGAAATGGAAATAACGAACTTTATAATAATTACCCTGACCGACTAGTGCTGTAGGAGTTGTCTCTAGTGCGTGGACAATTAAGGACACAATTCCCAGTCCGTTTATATCGATCGAGTTGATGTACAATAGTAACTCTATAGTACAGTATTGTGGTAATTTTGTCCCCAGCTTGGAAGCTTGTAGCGCCCAGGATTACACTAGACTAGATAACATTTTGGGGGTCCTTGACATGAAATAGTTTGAGAACCACTGACCACTGAAAACTGTCCAAGATTTCGAAGACATCATTTTTTTGTTGTTGAAATTTTCAGGTCTAAATGGGTTAACACATTTTGGGCGGGAACGCCTTTTGGTGTTATAGCATCATGTAATGCTTTAGCTATTGAAAAATAGCAGATCTACAAGCTCATAGCGCGCCACCGAGTGGCGCGCTACGAGCTTGTACGCTTAAAAATCGAAGAGCGACTGACACACAGACATTTTTTAAATTTGATCTCAGGTCAGAATGAAAACTGTCAGGATGTGTAGAAGACATTTTTAGAATCTGATCTCAGGTCAGAATGGGTTGAGTAAAAAGTGTCAGTGCTGACGTGTGGACGGACGCTCTGGTGGTGGTCAGTCACCTGCGCGGCCAGGTCGGGGGTGTCGGGGCGGGTGACGGACACGTAGACGCTGACGATGACCACGTGGGACACGCTGGTCCCCATGCCCACCATGAGGGCCCAGGACAGGGAGAGGGGCAGCACCGTGTACACACTGAGGGACAGGAACATGAAGAACGCCACCTGAGAGGGGAGAGGCAGAGAGAGAGGGAGGGAGGGAGGGAGGGAGGGAGAGGGAGGGAGGGAGGGAGAGAGAGAGAGAGAGGGAGAGAGGGAGGGAGGGAGGGAGAGAGGGGGGGAGAGAGAGGGGGGGAGAGAGAGGGGGGAGAGAGAGGGGGGAGAGAGGGAGGGAGAGAGAGAGAGAGGGAGAGAGAGGGAGGGAGGGAGAGAGAGGGAGAGAGGGAGAGAGAGAGGGAGGGGAGAGAGGGGGGGAGAGAGAGGGAGGGAGGTAGAGGAAGAGGTAGAGAGAGAGAGGGAGAGAGGGAGGGAGGGAGAGGGAGGGAGAGAGGTAGAGACAGAGAGGAGGGAGGGAGGGAGGGAGGGAGGGAGGGAGGGAGGGAGGGAGGGAGAGAGGGAGAGAGGGAGGGAGGGAGGGAGGGAGGGAGGGAGGGAGGGAGAGAGAGAGGTAGAGAGAGAGAGAGAGAGAGAGAGAGAGAGGTAGAAAGAGGTAGAGAGAGGGAGAGAGAGAGAGGTAGAGAGAGAGAGAGAGAGAGAGAGAGAGAGAGAGAGGTAGAAAGAGGTAGAGAGAGAGAGAGAGAGAGAGAGGAGGGGTGGGGGGATGCAAAGACAAGAAGATCAAGAGAGATACAGTATTATGACAAGCGCAGACTCAAAGTGCTTCAAAGATAAACATGAGAAAATGTAACTTTTTTTTTTTCTTTTAACATTTTTAGTCAAAGTCTAAAATGCTGCATACGATTTGTCACACACACACGCGTTACCGCAGTCACATTTGTTCTCCGCGTTTGACCATATCTCTTGGAGCGGTGAGCTGCAGCCGTGCCGCGCTCGGGAATCATTTTGATTAGTAGATTTGACCCCCCAATCCAACCCATTGATGCTGAGTGCCAAGCAGGGACTGACCCCCCCCAATCCAACCCATTGATGCTGAGTGCCAAGCAGGGACATGACCCCCCCAATCCAACCCATTGATGCTGAGTGCCAAGCAGGGACATGACCCCCCCAATCAAACCCATTGATGCTGAGTGCCAAGCAGGGACAAACCCCCCCAATCCAACCCATTGATGCTGAGTGCCAAGCAGGGACTGACCCCCCCCAATCCAACCCATTGATGCTGAGTGCCAAGCAGGGACTGACCCCCCCCAATCCAACCCTTTGATGCTGAGTGCCAAGCAGGGACTGACCCCCCCAATCCAACCCATTGATGCTGAGTGCCAAGCAGGGACTGACCCCCCCCCAATCCAACCCTTTGATGCTGAGTGCCAAGCAGGGCGTTGGGTCCCATTTTTACAGTCTTTGGTATGAAACTGGGAGGTCGGGGATCGAACCCCCGACCTCCCAGTTTCAGGGAGGTTTCACTCTAACCACAAGGCCACTGTCTGGTAATATAACAAGATGTAATGTAATGTAAGATACTTCGGGGTGTAATTTGCATG
Source organism: Protomyctophum bolini (assembly GCF_963924005.1). NCBI lineage: Eukaryota > Metazoa > Chordata > Actinopteri > Myctophiformes > Myctophidae > Protomyctophum > Protomyctophum bolini. The sequence continues at coordinate 5,442,747 of NC_137881.1, forward strand.
TCTTAAGTATACCAGGTCTTATTCCCTAACTTGAGTAAACTAAAGACCTGGAGGCGAAGAGATCAATGCTCTTTGGCCACTCAGAATAGCCAAATGCCATTGATCACGCCTCCAGGTCTTTAGTTTACTCAAGTTATAGGTAATAAGACCTGGTATACTTAAGACACGCAAAATACAGCCCTTCATGTTTAAGATTTGACAGATTTCGCCTATTTAAAGACATGCCCAAAATAGGAAAGCCAGGTTCGTTGAAAGTGTGGCCAAAGGGAGTGAGGCAGAAGTCGCACACTCTCGTGGAAACACATGCACACGCACACGCACACGCACCTGTTCCCAGGCGGCCACGGGCCCCCCGGTGAAGACGAACACCATGGCGGTGACGTAGAGGCTGCCCCAGACGCCCAGCGCCAGCGCGCCGCCACAGCGCCTAACCACCGCCAGCCACGGCAGCGCCAGCAGCAGCACGGAGGACGTGCACAGCAACACGCACACCACACACAGGGCGCCCACGTGCACGCTGATGTTCTGCAAACGTTAACAAACAACACAACAAGTGGTGATCAGTGCACAGCAACACACACACACACACACACACACACACACACACCACACACCACACACACACACACACACCACACCACACCACACACACACACACACACACACACACACACACACACCACACACCACACACACACACACACACACACACCACACACCACACACACACACACACACCACACACACACACACACACACACACACCACACCACACCACACCACACCACACCACACCACACAGAATCAACCTCCACACACCACACCACACGTGACGCGACATACAGTACAGTTCAGTCATATACTGTACATTATACACGCTTACAGTCAAATCCCTTTGCTTATTCTTCTCCTTTTTCTTCTTCCCGTAACGTCGCCCACATACAGTATACAACCCACTCACTGTCAAAACCGTGCCTTTTAAAAGTACGCCTGTATCAACAGAATAATTATGTCATGCAGGGTACTGTATATACTGTATGGGGGTGGGCATCATATTTGCTGGGCCTCCAGATTCCTAAGGCCGCCCCTGCGTAGATCGGCTATTTTCAAATGGCCCGTGTGTGTGTGTGTGTGTGTGTGTGTGTGTGTGTGTGTGAATGTATATATATATATATAAGGCTTGGTTATTGTATGTTTTGAAATATAAAAAAGTACAATATAATATGGTTCCACTGCTGTCCGGTCCGAACAACTTTTATACCGTGCATCACTCTCTCTCTCACACACACACACACGCACACACACACGCACACGCACACACACACACACACACACACACACACACACACACACACACACACACACACACACACGCATGTGCCTCTCTCTCTCACCCTGTGTGTGTGGCCGGTATATCTCTCTCACACACACATTCCCAAACCCTCTCCATGTGCCTCTCTCTCTCTCCCTCTCTCTCTCACCCTGCCTGTGGCCGGTATATCTCTCCCTCACACACATTCCCAAACCCTCTCCATGTGCCTCTCTCTCTCTCTCTCTCTCTCCCTCCCTCTCTCACCCTGCCTGTGGCCGGTATGAGGATGATGACGGCCAGGCAGAAGGCCACGGTGAGCAGCAGGCCGGGCAGCATGGCGGGCGTCTCCTCCACGCAGCGCAGGAAGCCCCGGCTGAACGCCCGGTAGCAGCAGCACACGCTCTCGCCGACGCTGCGTGCTGATTGGGCGGCAGAGGCAGAGGCGTCGTGATGATGAGGGCGGCGGGCAGGAGGACTCGCGTCGTGGTGATGCAAGGTCGGGTCTTCTTCTGGTGGTGGTGGTGTGGTGGTGGCGTGCTCTTTGAGTGCGCCGCTTTCGGGGTCGTTTTCCGGTGTTTTTTCTTCTTCTACTCGTCCGTCGTCGTGCGGGTGGTTTCCCTCGCCGGGCGCCGCCGCCTCGCGACACTGCGTATCGTCGGCGGCGGTGTCGCGAGGCGTCGCGTGTACGTCGGGGCTGGACTTACCGTCGCTGCAGTAATCCGAGTCTCTAGAGACGACGCTCTCGCTCGAGGAGGACGTGTTCTTCTTCTCGCCCGTATTCACACTACGAGGAGGAGGAGAGGGGGGGGAGTGGGGGACCGCGGCGGCGTCATCATCCCGTGTCTCCCTAAAAGACGCCGCCGCCTGCAGGGGGAGGGGCTTGAGAGGCTGCGGGGCCAGCGCTGTCCTAGCCACGCCCAGCTCCGCTGCCGCTGCTGCTACCGGTGGAGCTTTATTGTTTTTATCGGCGGCGGCCGTGGTGCTTTCGGACCCCAAGTGGTCCATCTCCAGGGAGTCGTCCTCCCCCGGGGGCCCGGCGGCGTGTCTCTCCTGCTCTCCCCCGGTGAGGGGCCCCATGAGGGCGGCCCGCGAGGCCCCCTCCTCCCCCTCCCCCCCCTCCATAGCTCCTGGATGGAGTCCTCGAGAGTCGCCCTGCATGGCGGGTCTGCTCGGGGGCCCGGCGGTATCTTGTCTCTCTCTGTGTGTGTCTCGGGACTGTGAGCGTCTCCACGCGGCGCCGTCCACCCAGACCTACTGCTCGCTCATCTTCCTCGTCTGTCTCGCCTTTTTTTTTAAAGATTTGTTTTTGGTTGAAGTCTTCAGTGAAGACGCGGCGCGCTGTCACATGATGCGCCTGGACCGCTAGGCCAGCGGGCGCCGTCTGTCTCCCTTTGTTGTCTGTCTGTCTCTCTCACTGCCTGTCTCACTGCGCTGTGTTGGTTTATCTACTGTAAGTCATCATCTGATGCCGTCTGTCTGTCTGTCTCTCTCACTGCCTGTCTCACTGCGCTGTGTTGGTTTATCTACTGTAAGTCATCATCTGATGCTGTCTGTCTGTCTGTCTCTCTCACTGCCTGTCTCACTGCGCTGTGTTGGTTTATCTACTGTAAGTCATCATCTGATGCTGTCTGTCTGTCTGTCTCTCTCACTGCCTGTCTCACTGCGCTGTGTTGGTTTATCTACTGTAAGTCATCATCTGATGCTGTCTGTCTGTCTGTCTCTCTCACTGCCTGTCTCACTGCGCTGTGTTGGTTTATCTACTGTAAGTCATCATCTGATGCTGTCTGTCTGTCTGTCTCTCTCACTGCCTGTCTCACTGCGCTGTGTTGGTTTATCTACTGTAAGTCATCATCTGATGCTGTCTGTCTGTCTGTCTATGCTTTAAATACAATGTTCCATATGCACATACTTTTTCCTGGGGATAAATTGAATTAGATAAATGAATAGAAAGTTTAAGTTTTAGCTCGATGAGACAAACAGCCGGAATGATGTCCAAAGTGATGATGATGAGGTTGATGATGATGGTGATGATGATGATGGTGGTGATGGTGGTGGTGGTGGTGGTGGTCCCACTGATTTGCTTACATCATGACCTCCTTAAGAACTTGCCCCATCATACCACCCGGGGAACAGGACTGTCTCTGTCGACGTAAAGACAAACAAACAACAGTTAATTGTTCACACTTTGCAATATAGATTAAAATAAATACCAGACATATTGCAGAACAAATTGGAGGAGAGGAGAGGAGAGGAGAGGAGAGGAGAGGAGGGGAGGGGAGGGGAGGGGAGAGGAGAGGAGAGGAGGGGAGGGGAGGGGAGGGGAGGGGAGGGGAGGGGAGAGGAGAGGAGAGGAGAGGAGAGGAGAGGAGAGGAGAGGAGAGGAGGAAGAGAAAGAGAAGAGACCAGACTACATAGCTCTCTCTCAACAGCTGCCTGTTACAGTATGTGCAGACAGACAGACAGACAGACAGACAGACAGCACTACAGTGCTGAAGGCAGTAGTAGCTTTGGCATAACATGGTTTTAATTCCATTTTAATGACAGTTCCTCCATGGCATTTAGCCCATTGTACGAAAACGTGTTTGGCTGGCTGTAGCCTCTTCCTCTGAAACATGTGCACGCACGCACGCACGCACGCACGCACGCACGCACGCACGCCCAACTGTCTGTCTGTCTGCTTCTCTCTCCCTCTCTATTCAATTTCAATTTCAAAAGGCTTTATTGGATTTATTGGCTTTATTGGCCTTGATAAAATATGTTCTACTGTACATTGCCAAAGCATACATACAACAACTCTCTCTCTCTCTCTCTCTCTCTCTCTATCCCGGCTGTCAGAAATAGTTGTCTTATATATCCACTTTAGGAAAGGTTTAGTTTTTTATTTTTCAAATTTTTCTCATTTAGCTGGGGACCCCCTGGACTCCCTTTGTTGGCTATTATGGTTTTGGTCCGGGGACCACCATGTGGTCCTTGAGGGGGTTCCAGGTGGTCTCTCAGCTAAATGAGATGCATGAGTTGGTAACCACTATAACCAAATGGACCCTGATAGATCTTTAACTCTTGAGAGTGTAAAAAAATGAAACCATTTGGTTTAATGTTACGCTCTCAAGACTTAAATTATTGTTAAACATCTGCATTACTTATAATTTACAAGAAGTCTACACGATTAGAGAGTGTAGAAGAATTGTTATTTTGCCTGTTATCTCTCTCCTAATGGTACCAACATCACCTGGAATGGAATTGTGGACAAAATCTCATCCAACGACAACAAAATATTCTTTAGTTTTGCGGGTCTGAGAGGCTATTATGTCATCAAACGCTGGTCCGTGGCTCAGATGGGTCTGATAGGCTAAATGTCATCAAATGGTGGTCCGTGGCTCTGGCTCAGATATGGGTCTGAGAACTTGAGAAGGCTAAATGTCATCAAACGGTGGTTCCGTGGCTCAGATGGGTCTGCGAGGCTAAATGTCATCAGATGGTTCCGTGGCTCAGATGGGTCTGAGAGGCTAAATGTCATCAGATGGTGGCTCCGTGGCTCAGATGGGTCTGATAGGCTAAATGTCATCAAATGGTGGTTCCGTGGCTCTGGCTCAGATGGGTCTGAGAACTTGAGAAGGCTAAATGTCATCAAACGGTGGTTCCGTGGCTCAGATGGGTCTGCGAGGCTAAATGTCAACAAATGGTGGTCCGTGGCTCAAATGCTGAATAAATAATTTGGACCTTGATATGACCAAGGGTTGAAAACCACTGCATATTGAGTGTGTAAAGTGCAGTGATAACAGAATGCTATCAAAGCATCTATATGTTACCTTATCTGTCTAACAACTCACTCACTGATAGCTGCTGAAAGGAAAGCCTTTCAATTCAATTCAATTCAATTCAAACAGCTCGTGGGAAAATAACATGAAGGCGATAGCCACTATACTAACAATAAAGTCTCAATAAAGTTTCTATAGCGTAAAATCAACTTTTATTAGAGTTTAGAACCCACCTGTTTCCTCCTACAGTTGCTCGTTTCCCTATAATGACGATATCTCCTGCATCTGTGTTCCTCTTCCATCCCTCCATTATAATGTTTAACACGTTCAGTCACTGTGATCACCGACAGACAACAAACATGCAGCTCTCCGCGGATATTATCTGCTCTTTCTTTCACTACTTTATAATAATTAATAATGTACTGCTTCGCTATTATTAATCCTGTCGTTTCATCTTCGGGATTGACTCGACTCGACTCGGACCGGTGCGTGTGTGTGCGTGTCGGTCCATGAGGGAGGGAGGGAGGGATCGCTGATTCGCTGCTATCACATCCCATAGCCTGTGGGATTGACTGAGTCTATACACACACATCCCATAGACCGTGGGAACGGTCGTCCACTCTGTGATTGGGTAGTTGGTTGGCAGGCAACCTCTAACGATTGATTGATTGATTGATTGATTGATTGATTGATTGATTGATTGATTGATTGATTGATTGGTTGATTGGTTGATTGGTTTGTTTGTTTAATTAATTAATTTGTTCCAAATGAGTCATATTAATTAATTAATTTGTTAAATTGGAATCTTAAACGACCACAAAGCGAACGAAATGGAAAAACACACACACACACACACACACACACACACGCACACACACACACACACACACACACACACACACGTGTGTTCGTCTTCACCGGGGGGCCGTGGCCGCCTGGGAACAGATGTGTGTGTGTGTGTGTGTGTGTGTGTGTGTGTGTGTGTGTGTGCGTGTGCGCGCAGTCCGTGCACGCCTTCCAGTGTGTAGATCCAGCTATGCAAATAATACCGTGCGCTATTAAAACAGACATGAGTTGCAGGAAGATGGCAGCAGGCAAAGGTCACACCGACTGACTGACGCTTGTAGATTTCCATTATGCGTGCAATAAATATAAATACGTGCACGCGTAATCACAAAAACAACAATGACAATTAATAACAGGCTGCTATGCAGGGACGTGCAGTGCACACATAGACATCAAAGGGGGCTTCAGCCCCTGCCCTTTTACCCGTCTTTAACCCATTCTGACCTGAGATCAGATTCATATACGAGGTTTCCACTGGACACATGCACACTGGTCTGATTAACCCATTCTGACCTGAGATCAGATTCTAAAAATGTCAGTCGCTCTTCGATTTTTCAAAAATAGCAGATCTATACGAGCTTGTATAGATCTGCTATTTTTCAATAGCTCAGGAGAATTGCTTTAGAAATACATGTCATATATACACCTGCACCACTATATAGCTAAAGAGTGCTGCATTGCACCCCGAGAATAGCTGATCTACAAGCTCACAACGCGTCTGCTATTTCCGCTATTTTTGTTACATCCTTCCTGTTGTTGTTTTCCTATATCCAGCTATTAGTGTAGATTTTTGTCTTGACACAAACATTCATTTGTCCCATTGACAATGAATGGAGAATTTACGTTATGTGTCTGAGCACATTGTAAATTGATGTTTTTGTGGGCTATTTCGGTCCCACAAAAACATTAAATTCCCATTAACAATGAAGCAATAGAAAGACTGTTAACTGTGAGCGGACGACCCAATTAAGCATTACACTTGTTTACAACAGGGTCCACATTGTTCAATTCATCAAAACATTTAGAGACGTACAAATAGACACTTCTATGTAGTTAAAAAACAGAACAGGAATTCATCAAAGGGAAAAGATACATATACTGTGTGTGTGTGTGTGTGTGTGTGTGTGTGTGTGTGTGTGTGTGTGTGTGTGTGTGTGTGTGTGTGTGTGTGTGTGTGTGTGTGTGTGTGTGTGCGCGTGTGGTGGCGTGTGGGTGTGTGTCACTGCGTCACGTGCCGTGCCCTTCCTGTTTGCTATATTTAGTCTTGAAGAATGCTCCTGAAATTGTTGGCGGTCTCTTTCAGCCGGTTCAGACTCACTTAACCGGTCCAATATGATTATATGAAGCCCTATTCACTGTGACAAATGGCCTTATTGTGTCACCAAGCTGTTGGACGGTGCCCAACCTGGAAAACTCCACCCATTCATTCCTTATAGACACAACTAGGCCAGGGGGGTTCTCAACATGTGGGTCAGGGACCCCCAGCGGGGCGGGGGGTCCTCCTCACATGATCAGTCAGTATAGTAGTGGTTCCCCACTTTGGGAACCTCTGACTTATACAATACGTGGTGAGGAGCATTTTGAAGTGAACGCGAAACCCTGATTTTCCTTTCGGAGGTTTCTGTTTTCCTCTGTGACCTTTTGAGTGGTGCAACCACTCCTACAACCAGCAATGTCCGTGTACCTGTGTACCTGTTTGTGTACTTGTGTGAGCACGAGTATGTGACTTATTTATACCAGTAGGGGGCGCCAGAAACAGAGAGAGGGGTAGCGCTGTGTCTAATGAGAGAGAGAGAGCGAGAGAGAGAGAGGGGGGGGGGGGATTGCACCACTCCGTTCACATGTGTGTGATTTTTTCTCTTCTGTCGAATATACGGCTGATTGATTTTGTAATCTTTTTCCTGTATACAATCGGGGGTATATAGGCAAAAATAAGCTTCTATAGCTTCAGCCTATACACCCTTTCGGTCCGTTATGTTCTTCTGCTAATTTTTGTTGTTATTTATTGTGATGTATTGTGCTGAAAAAGGACCAAATAAACTATCATCATCATCAATTCATCATCACCACTTCATCCTTATATGGTCATTATTATCTACATTCTACAATAATCTACAGTATCCTGCATTGGTTACGGATGAACAAATAGGCCGTTTACAGTCACTGCCACATGCATGCAAATGCATGCTCTCTCTCTGGTAGGCCTATACTGTCATTTGAATGATAAACGAGAATCCAAAGTACATCGCCATGCCTCATTCACCATTATAACCTTCATCATTAACCAATGACTAGAGTCTAAACTAAGTAAGTATGCACCCCTAGAAGGACAGGCACCCAGTTTAATATGGCCACACAACTGTGGTGTGAGCGCAACGTCCCTTTCTCTCTTGTTTTCCTTGAATACAGTGTAAATTAATATTACCCGCGGGTGCAATGGCATTTATTTTTCCCTTTTTTATTTTATTATTAATTTTTTGTATTGTCTGTATTGTTTTATCTTTTCTGTAAAGATTTTGTTGTGTAATGTATTTATTATTTTCTTGTCTAGTTTTGTTTCATTTGTTGTCTTAATTGTTTGTGTGACTAAACTGAAAAAGCAATACAGAAAATGGAATCATAAAAGAATGTATATTGCCACACAATACAACCACGTCCTTGTTCTATCATGATAATGATGATGTGTCATACTTATGTTTTACATAATATATTATATTATATGATATACATAAAGGGAGGAGATAAGTATTGTGTACAGTAGTTGTACTTGTAGTGTAATCAACGGCCACATGAACATCGCTGAAGCTGCGAGGACTCAAGGAAAATTAAATGACGGTATAGCCTAATAAAGGTAAGGTAATATTTCTAAATTATAATTACAATGTTTTGTGTTTCTGTTCTATTGGTCAATGTCGATTTCACTGACCGTCCTGTATTGCTACAGTAAACGGTAGGCCTATATGATGACTTCTTTAAGTTTGTTATGTCAAAGAATGTCATCCTATACATCCTCCATTTTCCATAAATTATTAATGGCACCTCAAAATTCCCATGGATATGTATAACGTACATTAGGCAGCACAATGCCTTTTGAAATGGATTGATTATAGTCCAATGACCAATAACCATCTCTGTGATGATATATGTCAAACTAGGGGGTTTTCATGATGCTGAATCCATTCTGTTGTAATCTTCTAAGTCAGGGGTTGGGCAACTGGCGGCCCGGGGGCCACATGCGGCCCCCACCTTCACTTAATGTGGCCCTCAAGTTAATATCAGAATACTGATATAGTTTTTATTTCAGCTGTCACAATTCCAAACCCGCTTTAATTACTTCACGACTAGTATTAAATGACTAGTAGGCCTACTTAATGACTAGTATAAAATGTTATTGGAGTGAATGTGGAAATATATTGGCCCTCGCCATCTGCAAAGTCGCCCACCCCTGGCCTACACAATACATTATACATATACATATACATATACATATACATATACATATACAAGTACAATTACACAGCATAGGCACTCAGATCATATCACAACACATTCCAAGCATTCGTTTTGCACAAAAAAACACTCCTTTAGGCTAATACGGCCTCATGACAAATGTGATGATGTCAGCACATTTGGTGTCAGCATATGGCCGTTTATAGCCCAAGGAGTGTTCTCTCCTCTATAACATAAAACTTTGGTGTACTCAACATGTCCGGGTTCACAATGGGCTGGCAACTATAGACTAATAAGGATGTTTCAAAGCAGGACATGCAAATAGACATATTTTCATAACATTGAGTATGTGGCTATGGCTAATTTATATATTATTTACTACCCATGCTGTAAGTCTAAAACGTAGAAAATCACTCTTTAATAAAACATTCTACTGTATGTACTTGGTGTAGGATATGTTAATCATGTTATTGTTATTTAAGCAAAATGTCATTTGCATGCAATGTGACAATAGGCTACACTTCTTGAATCTTGACATTTCAGTTCTACAGATTAAGACAAACAGCGCCTCTCAGTGGCGGCATCGTGCATCATGTTCTGCCAGCTCTTCATGTTCTTCAGTGTTTTGTCAGGTCAGTAGTTCTACAAGACTCATGGATATTTACATAAAGGGATAATCCACCCCAAGACAGAATTTTGCTGACATTGTGCTATTCCAAAGATCCTATACAGTACTGTCTCCCTGAAGTCAAAACCAGACCACAAAGACTTGAATTTATGATGCCATCGATGTGGACCTAATTTTGAGGGCTGCTATAGCGCCTCCTATATACAGCTTTTGTCCCCACACGTCTCATATTTGCCATTGACAATGAAAGGAGAAATTAGGTCAAATGTCTGCCAAACACACCTGTGTTGAGGCCGAGGGGCGTTCTTATCATTATACACATAGGAGGCCTTTGCTATGTTTCACCAGTTTCAATTGAAACGGGCCTCCACCCTCATGGGGGCCTCCAACTGACCACCAGGTGTCAGCCAAACGACCCCCGCCACCCTTTCCCCTCTCTCTCTCGCTCATTCGCTGCCTTGTTACTTAGTACTGCCTAGTTACTTAGTTACTTAGTACCAGTAGACCTGTAGTTGTTTATAAACATTTGGGATTTGTTTATAAACATTTGGGATTTGTTTATAAACATTTGGGATTTGTTTATAAACATTTGGGATATCTTTATAAACATGGGGGGGGGGGTAGGACCACTACCAGTAGACCTGTAGTAAGTCTCATGGGGGGGGGGGGGGGGGGGGTAGGACCACTACCAGTAGACCTGTAGTTGTTTATAAACATTTGGGATTTGTTTATAAACATTTGGGATTTGTTTATAAACATTTTGTTTATAAACATTTGGGATTTGTTTATAAACATTTGGGATTTGTTTATAAACGGGGGGGGGGGGGGGGGGGTAGGACCACTACCAGTAGACCTGTAGTTGTTTATAAACATTTGGGATTTGTTTATAAACATTTGGGATTTGTTTATAAACATTTGGGATATCTTTATAAACATGGGGGGGGGGGGGGGGTAGGACCACTACCAGTAGACCTGTAGTAAGTCTCATGGGGGGGGGGGGGGGGGGGGGGTAGGACCACTACCAGTAGACCTGTAGTTGTTTATAAACATTTGGGATTTGTTTATAAACATTTGGGATTTGTTTATAAACATTTGGGATTTGTTTATAAACATGGGGGGGGTAGGACCACTACCAGTAGACCTGTAGTAAGTCTCATGGGGGGGGGGGGGGGGTAGGACCACTACCAGTAGACCTGTAGTTGTTTATAAACATTTGGGATTTGTTTATAAACATTTGGGATTTGTTTATAAACATTTGGGATTTGTTTATAAACATGGGGGGGGGGGGGGTAGGACCACTACCAGTAGCGGTCCTTAGTTCTCTCCCACAATGTTAAAGTTAAAAACCAGCTATATTTCCTGTTAATAACCATGGGTAAAATGTGCGGCATTGGGAGGTAAAGGGGAGACACTTTATTGTGAAGGGACGACAGGAGGAGGAGAGTTGTTGTTGCTCCGCAATTGTTGAGATTAATGGCTGCGCGCGATATTGAACAGTCACTCAAAACTAGTTGTATCAATGCACCTGGATCAACAGAATTATTATGTCTATAGTAGGTATAGGCCTATGTGGGGGCCTCATATTTGGTCTTGAAACGAGATCATGACGGTTATACATCATCTCATGAACAACTGAATATTTGTGATTGGTTTAGCCGATTTGCTCGTCTACATATGACGTACATTTTCCCTGCATTGTCAATCCGCAACCACCCGCGGATTGAGGGTGGTTTATAAATTGGAATAATGAATTAAAGCGGTCGGATAACGGGCGGATTAAGAATATGCACACGCGGATTCTGGTGACAAAATAGCTCATCCGCAGGTCTCTATAAATCACTCTATACTGATTGATTGATACGTTGAAGGCGATCGTTATGTGTGTCACTCCCCATCTCTCTCCCCATTTCCTGTCACTCTACTGTCATATAAAATAACAAATCTTGTCAAATATATATATATATGTATTGCGTCAGCATTCTACGTTGGTGGCAGATTCGTAGAATGAAAATGAGTTTTCATTCTAAATTTGTGTGGTACCAGATCATGGTCGCTCCCTAGTGTTGTGGGTCTGGCTGTCAGTCACTTTGGAGAAGTATAACTAGTAGGACAGGTATGAGGGTATTGAGGGCACTGTCATTTACCCATCACAACTATTAGGAGCAGTGTGCACTATTAATAAAGTGAGTGGGGAGCAGTTAGTGGTTAAGGGTCTGGACACACAGACCACGGCCAGGGTGAGAACTGGACACCTTTCTGTTTCCCAGACTAGCCTCTCTCCCACAACACTATATAGTGGTCCTTGACTTCCCTCTCCATCCGTCTACTTTTCCCCTGTCCTCAGCATCTGAGACTTCTACCATCGAACCCGAGCTGACCTGCTACACTTCCGATGGTAAAATCTATCGGGGGACCGTTGCCTGGACGATTTCTGGCAAAACGTGCCAGAGCTGGTCGGCCCAGACACCTCACGGAAACAGCGCGTTCAAGCCTGAAGACCACCCACAGGCGTAAGAACACCCTGCCAAAATGTCTGTCTGTCTGTCTGTCTGTCTGTCTGTCTGTCTGTCTGTCTGTCTGTCTGTCTGTCTGCCTACAGTAATGTAATACTATAATTCTATACCTATACATTTTTGTCAGTGGTCTGGACAGGAACTACTGCCGTAATCCAATTCCAGACAGCAACTCGGAGATGCCATGGTGCTACACCATAACAGACACACGCTGGGACTACTGCCCGGTGCCCAGATGTGAAGACGCCCCCAGGCCAGGTATAGCTGTTACTGTTTGCAGAGAAACTGAGTTTAGCTACAGTAGATGTGGACGTTCCCATGGCTTACCTGTTTACTGTTCTGTTATTGAGTTATCAGTATAGCATCCAGTCTGGATTAGTGCAACTCACTGTGCGCGCGCACGTGTGTGTGTGTGTGTGTGTGTGTGTGTGTGTGTGTGTGTGTGTGTGTGTGTGTGTGTGTGTGTCTCAACAAAGTGCTGAAATTACAACTGGTTCAGAAATGCTGATGCTTGACGTATAGAAGGTTTAGTGTCATCAACACAGCCTCCATAGAGTCCCCCCCCCTTGTCTCCACGGGGTGCATGCGTTGGTAAGACATAAAAACAGCCCTAGTACAGTCATTAGTCAGACAAACCCGTGCGGCGGGTTAAAAATCAACTGTGCTGCGGGGTTAAAAATCACCCGTGCATTAGCGTTAGGTTAGGGTTTGGGGGTTTGGGGTGTCTGACTGTTGGTATGTCTAACTAAACACATGCACCCCGGCCGTCTCCACAGAACCGAAGCAGGTGTTTAAACTGAAGGTGACCCCGGACGACCCCACTGTGGACCTGAATGATCCTGCCGTGATGGAGGCCATCTTGAAGCAGGTCAGTGTCTCTAGACTGGAGGTTCAAGTCCAACAACACAGCTGGACCAGAGGACTAATGTCTGTTTATTGTTTATTATTTATTAGCTTTTGCCTTGACAAAAGCTAGTCTACCTGGGGTCCGACACAGACAAACATTTAACATTTAACAAAGGCAAATACTTACAATTGTTTACAAACACTAACTCAAAATAAAACATAGTAAAATAAAATATAAAATAAGAAATAAAAAACATAGGAGAAATAAAAAACAAAGAAAAACATAGCAAAAATCACTTTCAACAAATTATACATTTGAAATATTATTTTCCCAGGGTTACTGCAGTATGGTTTACATAAGGTGTTCTTTTAACTTCTAACATAGTAGTAGTAGTACTGCCTCTAGTAGTAGTATTACTAGTAGTAGTAGTAGTATCTAGTATCTAGTATCTAGTATCTAGTATCTAGTAGTAGTACTGCCTCTAGTAGTAGTATCAATAACTGTATTTTTCTCTCAGATGAAAGAGAAACTGAAGCAGCGAGGGGTGAGTGGAGACGTCAAGCTGACATGGAAGAAGCAGCCTGGTGGAAAAGTCTTCAAAAAGGAGGAGAAAGTTAGGAAGAAGAAGACAGAGCTCTGAATAATAATAATAATAATAATAATAATAATAATAATAATAATAATAATAATTAATTCTTAAAATTATTTTGTGAAGAATAGTAGAAGTAGAATAGTTTGGAGGAATTGTAGATTTTTTTTGTAGAACCTTAGTTTATGAATAGTGTTCCATGTCCATAAGTTCATCATATTAATTAACTATTATATTATTATTTAATATTGGAATGCATTAAACAAATGCATCTGGATAGTCACACCGTGTCACATGTCTTCATCTCTTAAAACCAGCATCTGTATGTGTAGATTTTAAACACGTTAACATTGTTTTATACATACATTGGCTATTCAAAAAATATCAGATATGCAAGCTCATACAATAAAACTCATGCAAATCTTTGAATATTTTCAATAGATAATGGATTTTTTTTTTAACTCAAATCTTTGCTTCTTGGGGCCCCTGAAACAAAAAGCATGGGCCCCATGCAGCCAGACTATAGCAGCTAATCTCTGCTCCGCCAACAGCCAAGCCAGATTCAGATGAATTAAGTGTAGTGTATTAGAGCTAATGCTGCAGGCAGGCATGTGGCTCGAGGAGGTTTCAGTTTCAGTTTAGTTTATTTTCGGAAGGTCATAGAGGTTGTGGAGCATTTTGAAGTGAATTCATCACCACCACCTCATCCTTATGATCATAGGCAGTTTTTATTTAATTTATTTAAAGACCTTTTTAAGCGTCGTACGAAGCCAACTCTTGTCGTGACAAAATCATGACAACACACACAATATTTTGCACCAAACAAATAATTACAAAGAAGAAAAACAACAAAGAAAGTGTGTTGTAACCTGCCGTTTTTTTCTACTCTTACATTCTTACATTCTTACATGTTATACAAATACGGCTGGCACGGGCAACGACCCCATCTGCTGGCCATCTGGCAGAATGGCATCTTAATTAAAGAGCTGATCAACAGTAGGATCCCCCCCCCCCCACCACTGCCAAAACAGTTGCCACCTAAAACAACAAAGCCCAGTTCTGTCAAGCACAGTAAGCCCATCCAAAACAACTCCCTTAAGTCCACAGTTCTCCAGTGAGGGCTCATTTACATGAGCTGGAAGGATGCACTGCAGCCACCCAGAAACTATTTGTTTACCACACCCATCCTCTGACAACGGCTCGTCCTCCACCGCCTGCCTCAGCAAGTATGACCAGGGCTCACCAACATGTCCGTACATGTAGACTTGGTCGTGTCCGTGGCAAATGTTTTGGATTTTCTGTTTTAAAACACCATTATATTGTTCTTATTTTGATCATAACACCCACTTACTGAATGTCAATCTCCAGGTTTTCACCAGAATAAGTATGGCAATTATTTATTACTACTAGTGGTTCTCAATTCTCAAATGAGGACACATGGGTAGGGTGCCCAGATCTAAACTTTTCATTTGAGGGACAGAAGTATCGCTTGTGCGGGACGGGGGGGTCCCACTTGTCTCACATCAAGCTATTAACCCATTCTGACCTGAGATCAGATTCATACGAGGTTTCCACTGGACACACACTGGTCTGATTAACCCATTCTGACCTGAGATCAGATTCTAAAAATGTCAGTCGCTCTTCGATTTTTCAAAAATAGCAGACCTACAAGCTCATAGCGCGCCACTCGGTGGCGCGCTATGAGCTTGTAGATCTGCTATTTTTCAATAGCTAAAGCACGACATGATGCTAACACCAAAACGGGTTCCCGTTCAGAATGGGTTAAATGCCTTGATGTCATATTCGACCATAGGCCTATTGGCTATCATTTATAAACTCTCACATTTTGTTTTAAAATCATGCTTTATTTTTATGCTATTTGAACAGGATTAAAAACACATCTTGCAAGAATAGACGATGAGAGAGCTTTACAACAGAAGGCCAACTATTAGGGGACTAACTATTATAGGGCATTTGAACACTGATGCAATCACATGCCAGTCACAATGTGGGACCGGGTCTCAATTTGTGGGACGCCTGAAAAGTCTTGGAAATGAGGGACTGTCCCACGCAAAGAGGGACATCTGGTCACCCTATAGTTATGGGGGGCGAACTTGAGATAACTTCTTTAGGAAAACTATATTGTCAGTATATTTGGTGGGGCCTACAGGGTGGGAGGCAATACGCCGTCGCAATCAGCTCCTTGCCGTTCAAACCACTTGTAGAATGGGGCACGGTGGCACAGTTGGTAGTGCTGTCGCCTCACAGCTAGAATGTCCTGGGTTCGATTCCCTCTCGGGACGCTGTGGGCGCAGGCGGGGTTGGCGAAAGGGCCTTTCTGTGTGGAGTTTGCATGTTCTCCCCGTGTCCCCTAGGGTAGTTACCCTCACAAAAAACATGCAGTAATCCTGGTCTCTAAACTGCCTCCCCCTGGCCAGCCGGTGCGTCTGATGGAGGGGAAAGGAACTGGTTGGAATAACGTGCTACGTCCAACCAGGGAAACTCCCCCCTGTCAGGTCATGTAAAGGAGCAACTTGGACACTCAGGCATGAAGGAAGCATGAGTTCAAGTCCGTTGCTCTCCCCTTGTCCCCCATATATGGGGACTAGGTTGGCGGAGGGTGTGTAGAGCCCAGGATCACATTCGATAATTGACACGGGTGAAAAAAATAACAATAATAAAAAAACACTTGTAGAATGAAGAAGAGATGTCGGTGAGGTCAGGGTTTTAAATACAGCTTAGTAAAATGAACATGGAAAACAACATGCATAATACAAATACAAACTGAAGTAAGTAAATAACTGAATCTAAACTTCCCCGAACTATACTACATATCTACAATTCTTCATTTACTTTCAGACATCCGTCTTTGTCCTGTTTTTCTCCTTCTCCTTTAAAGACTTTTCCGCCAGGCTGCTTCTTCCATGTCAGCTTGACGTCTCCACTCACCCCTCGCTGCTTCAGTTTCTCTTTCATCTGAGTGAAAAATACAGTCTTAATTAGTTATTCACCTCAACAGACATTAGTCCTCTGGTCCAGCTGTGATGTTGGACTTGGACTTGAACCTACAGTACAGACAGTCTGGTTACACTGACCTGCTTCAAGATGGCCTCCATCGTGGCAGGATCATTCAGGTCCACAGTGGGGTCGTCCAGGGTCACCTTCAGTTTAAACACCTGCTTTGGTTCTGTGGAGACGGTCGGGTGCATGTGTTTAGTTAGACATACCAACAGTCAGACACCCCAAACACTAACCTAACCCTAATGTTGTAGGTTTGTTTCTAACCCGCAGCCGCAGCACGGTTTATTTTTAACCCCGCAGCACGGGTTTGTCTGACTAAAGACTGTAGGACTGTTTTTATGTCTAACCAACGCATGCACCCCATGGAGACAAGGGGGGGGACTCTATGGAGGCTGTGTTGATGACGCTAAACCTTCTACGTCAAGCATCAGCATTTCTGAACCAGTTGTAATTTGAACAGACTTTGTTGAGACACACACAGACGTGTAAAGTGAGTAGCACTAATCCAGACTGGATGCTATACTGATAACTCAATAACAGAACAGTAAACGTTAAGCCTGGGAACGTCCACATCTACTGTAGCTAAACTCTGCAAACAGTAACGGCTATACCTGGCCTGGGAGCGTCTTCACATCTGGGCACCGGGCAGTAGTCCCAGCGTGTGTCTGTTATGGTGTAGCACCATGGCATCTCCGAGTCGCTTGGATTACGGCAGTAGTTCCCGTCCAGGCCGCTGACAACAATGTAGATACAGTATTACTGATAGAAAGATAGACAGACAGACAGACAGACAGACAGATAGATATTGTGGGAGGGTGTTCTTACGCGCGTGGGTAGTCTTCGGGCGGGTAGCTGTGATCGTGAGGTGTCTGGGCCGACCAGCTCTGGCACGTTTTGCCAGAAATCGTCCAGGCAACGGTCCCCCGATAGTTTGTACCATTGGAAGTGTAGCAGGTCAGCTCGGGCTCGATGGTAGAAGTCTCAGATGCTGAGGACAGGGGAAAAGTAGACGGATGGAGAGGGAAGTCAAGGACCACTATATAGTGTTGTGGGAGAGAGGCTAGTCTGGGAAACAGAAAGGTGTCCAGTTCTCACCCTGGCCGTGGTCTGTGTGTCCAGACCCTTAACCACTAACTGCTCCCCACTCACTTTATTAATAGTGCTCACTGCTCCTAATAGTTGTGATGGGTAAATGACAGTGCCCTCAATACCCTCATACCTGTCTAACTAGTTCTATACTTCTCCAAAGTGACTGACAGCCAGACCCACAACACTAGGGAGCGACCATGATCTGGTACCACACAAATTTAGAATAAAAACTCATTTTCATTCTACTAATCTGCCACCAACGTGGAATGCTGACACAATGTTTTCATTCTTTACTTTTTTTGCTGTTGACGTAAATCTTGGTCAATGGCATTTAATGTTTGTGTTGCGGACATTTTGTGTGGACAAAAGATGTATATAGGAGGGGCAAGCGCCCCTCTAAAATCACACTTGTGTGAAGTGAGGGACGCTCTTATCATCGTACGTACATCATTCTGTTTTGGGGGTATCCATGAATGTTGTAGAACTACTTACCTGACAAAACACTGAAGAACATGAAGAGCTGGCAGAACATGATGCACGATGCCGCCACTGAGAGGCGCTGTTTGTCTTAATCTGTAGAACTGAAATGTCAAGATTCAAGAAGTATACAATATACAATAATACATATATACATTGCATGCAAATTGGACTCAGGCAACGCACAGCCCAGCATTAATGATCTTAAATCCCTTTATTTTAAATAGTTTTGTAGTAATAGTACAACATAAACATTAAAGAGACTTTAAGTTGTCACTGTACAATACTTAAAAACAGTCACGTTGCACACATGCTTAAAATAGCTCTTGTTTGCGCCGCCCTCGTTGAAAACAATGTATTTCCAACTCCGGCTCGTCTCAGTTCAGGCTGCATGAACAGCGCTCGGTTTCTGCCCCCTCAACGTCGTAACTCTTCTATTAGATGGCTCTGATTAGGACTAACGAATCCGTTCCCAATTCATTTCACTGCATATTATAGGCAATGTGTTCTTGGATTTCAAAGTGCTACTAATGTTCCATACATACATATACAGTAAGTGATTAAATCTAAAGTTCAATATAATTCTGAAGCTTGTAAATAATTATATATATACTGCACTGTACTGTACCTTACAGTGTGATGACTTATTCTTTAACAACATTTTTACATTTTTAACAACTCATTCCTTGTTGAAAGTGTTTGTAGGATGAGATGACTATAGTTTTAGGCTTGTGTTTCACAACACAAAATTATTATTATTATTATAATTATTAGCCTACTACTACTACTACTACTACTACTACTACTACAAATAGAAGCATTCTATGAGCCTATACGGAGAATAAAGTAAACTATTACCTGTTTCAAGCGTGAACTTCAATCCGTCATTTGCAGCTTGTTGTAACCCCGGTTCACAACACTATAACTATCCTGCATGTCAAAAGCTCTATCGCCTCCTTCTCCCTCCCTCCCTTAATCTTTATGTAAAACAATGCCTTGCATGTTTTCCTTTGCCCTTGGTGATTCGTGTGTGAGTGTGAACCACATTGACATCACTATTGGAGACAGGCGATGTGGTCTTTGTCGGGTTGTCCTGATTGGATTGGGTGGTCGGAAATCGGGGCCCTCGAGTCATTTTCAAATCATCAGAATCAGATCGGGAGCCAAACAACGTGATCGGGACATCCCTATAGTATTCAATATTATATCCATATCATGATATTAGAGACTGGATATTGTCTGTGATTTTGGATGTTGTATAGGCATATCGTATGGCATACTATAGCACGCCGTTTTTCATCATTTTTGACGATTTGACAAAAATGAAAAAATGAAAAAAACCGATTGGTTATAGCCCATGTTTTTTGAAATTTTGAAAAAAAAAAGTTATCCTCGTTTCTCATCAACCAAATGGACCCTTACAGGTCCAACACTGGTTATCGAAGCGTGCACACACACACACAAAACTAAGGCACTGGTGTCGTACTTCTGGTTTACCGGAACGGGGTGCAACTATTGGCTATTTTGTCAGCATATCATAAACAACAATTTAGCATAAATGGGTTTTAGTACAGGACTTGTGTTTAAAAACGATGCATGCCGTTCATAGCAGTTAAAGGGTAAAATGCATAGGAGAGACTGTGGAAAAAACCCCAATAACGAGGTGCAATGTCAAACAGGTGTGTTCCAGGGTTAATGAGTTTACTGAGCCAAGAGTAAATGAGACAGTTAACCAGGTAGGCTACTGGAGTTCTTCATTCTGATTGGTGTGTGTGATCAAGTGATGTGTTCAGTGGAAAAGTACTGAACCGTTTCACACAGAAGTGAAGTGGAAGTTGTCTGATAGTTTGATGCACAGTGCATGATTCTTGTGTCTGTTTTGTTTGAGTGAGTTATAAGAAGTCTTAAGTGAGTGTTAAAGTAACATGTGTTTGGACTGAGTGAAGACAGCAAGTTAGTTTCTCAACAAGAGGAGACTTTGGGCTCATTCTAAAAGACTGTGTTTTGGAGTGTGTTCCTTCCTGACGAGGATTCGACGTTCCTGCAGTCTGCTTGGCTTCTCATCACATCTCACCATCTCACTAACTGTTCTACAGATCTGACAAAGAACTGTGAGTAGGACTTTTGCAGTTGCTCATCAACAAGCACTTAACCCATTCTGAACGGCAACCCATTTTGGTGTTAGCATCATGTTATGCTTCAGCTATTGAAAAATAGCAGATCTACATATCCTCCCCATGTGGGTGTGATAAACACACTTCTTTTCTGCATGGCTGCCTCCTGCCATTTGATGTAAATTAGAGGCGGTAACTGGAGAACTGTCGACTTAATGAGAGAAAGAATTGGACCCGTTTTGTTTAGGGAAACTACTTTGGCAGTGGATTTGACTATCCGCTTCTTGACGCTCAAACCACAACAACAATGTAATCAAAATGCATAATCCTATGAGTGAAACTGCTGGAACTAACCTTCAGATTCCAAGACTGAACTACCATCCTGCAGATCTAGCCCCTGGTGCATCATGGGACCCTGATAGAAACGCAGCCATGCTTGACCTTGACCCAACAAATGTGTCTGATGATGTTTTACATATGAGTGTTTTACATAAGAGACACGGGAGGGGTCCGAGGGAGAGAGGGAGATGATGAGTCGTGCTCTTATGACATGCAGAAGCTATCGTGTGTAAAGGTGATTACAAACAAACAATTGCAATTGGAATCGACAACGCAAAAGACGGATTGAAATTTACACTTTAAACAGGTAATAGTTGGATTATTCTCCATTGTTCTGTTATAGATTCATAGACTGCTTCTATTTGTAGTAGTAGTAGTAGTAGTAGTAAATAGGCTAGTAATTTCACCCTGCTGTGATCTAGCCCATACTTATTTAGTCAAAGAATAAGTCACAATACTGTACAGTACTACTCATAAAAGTCATAATTATTAAAAAACATCAGAAAATGGTTAGTTCAGCACCACATATGCTAAATTAACGGCACTTTTGAAAATGACAGTTCCAGGAGAACACATTAATTGCCTATATTTGACATGTACAGTGAAATGAATTAGTCTACTGAATGTTTCAAAGCAGGAAATGCAAACAGACATATTTTCATAAACTTGAGTATATGGCAGGTAGGCATGAATATATCATTGTATATTATATTGTATATCAATATATGGCTTGAATATGATTTTTTCTACTACCCATACACTTAAAACTTATATAAATCACTGATTAAAACATTCTATCTAGTGTATATTTTAACAATTCCAATGTGACAATTGCACTTGTTGAATCTTGACATTTCAGTTCTGCAAATTAAGACAAACGGCGCCTCTCAGTGGCGGTATCGTGCATCATGTTTTGCCAGCTCTTCATGCTCTCCAATGTTTTGTCAGGTAAGTAAGTAGGCCTAGACCCACAACGTTCACACACGGGTCCTGACTCCTGACTCACTGTTTGGGGAACAGTGCTTTATAGCAGGGGTTCTCAACCTGGGGGTCATTTTGAGTGGTGCAACCACTCCAAGGAACAGCAATCTCACAATGCGACGGATTGTGAGCTTGTAGATCGGCTATTTCCAATAGATTTAGTACACATTTTGAACTTGTGAAATGGCACATTCTGCACAAGGAGTACTTTTACTTTTAGTGCTTTAAGTACATTTTGATGCCGATACTTTTGTGCTTTTACTCAAGTACATTTTCAATTCCGTATACTTTTACTCTAAATTGCAGTATTGGTACTTTTTTACTTAAGTAAAACAATTGAGTCGTTTTTTCCACCTCTGCTCTCCATCCATCTACTGTCCATCCATCTACTGTCCATCCGTCTACTGTCCATCCATCCATCCGTCCGTCTGTCTGTCCTCAGCATCGGCCGTCGAACCCGAGCTGACCTGCTACACCCTCAATGGCAGAAACTACCGGGGGACCGTCGCCAACACGGTCTCTGGCAAAACCTGCCAGAGCTGGTCGTCCCAGACACCTCACAATCACAGCGCCAGGCCAGAGTCCCACCCGAGCAAGTAAGAAACACCCTCCCAAAATATATCTGTCTGTCTGTCTGTCTGTCTGTCTGTCTGTCCCAGTGTTGTTTTTGACAGCAAATTTGGATTTTTAGTTTAGTCGTTTTCTTTTGGAATGAAACTACATTTAAGTTTTTTGTCATATTTTTTTGTCACCTGGAATGTTTTAGTGCTAGTCTAGTTTTAGTTGACTGAATATTTACTCGACTACAATTTTATGGCCGGGCCTTGATGCTGTCGTAATAGCTGATTTTACACTACGCTGCGACGCGTTGTGAGCTTGTAGATCTGCTATTGCTAAGTGTAAAATGACTTATACTGGATATCGTGTCCACTAGTCCCTTCCTAACAATTTCGTTTTTATATGTTGACGAAATTGTCAATATTTAGTCTCAGTTTTAGTCATCATAGCTTAGTTTTCATTTAGTTTCCATGCAGTTTTCTGTAGTGAAAAAAGGTAGTCGACGAAACATTTCTTTGTCATAGTATTACTAGTCGACGAAATTAACACTGGTCACTCTGTCCATCCATGACTGCCTGTGGCTGCCTATACCTGCCTTTCTGTGTATCTACACATACATTTTTGTCAGAGGCCTGGACAACAACTACTGCCGTAATCCAGACAGCGAGAGCATGCCATGGTGCTACACCATAACAGACACACGCTGGGAAACCTGCCCGGTGCCCAGATGTGAAGACGCCCCCAGGCCAGGTAGCCGTTACTGTTTACAGAGAAACTCAGTTTAGCTACAGTAGATGTGGACGTTCCCAGGCTTACCTGTTTGTTTACTGTTCTGTTATTGAGTTATCAGTATAGCATCCAGTCTGGATTAGTTTACCTCACTGTACACGTGTGTGTGTCAGTGTGTCTCAACAATGTCTGCTCAAATTACTAGTTTCGAAATGCTGATGCTTGACGTAGAGAAGGTTCCATATCTCTAAACCCTAACCTAAACATAACCGCAAGCGCGGGAGCAGTGCATGTTCGCCAACCTTAATGCATGTTCGGACTAACGGGACTTCGGATCTATGGGCTGTCCGGTGTCCCCCTCCCCCCCGCCCCCCCGTCCCCCCCCTCGTCTCCACAGAGCTCCCCGTCGTTCCCACAGAGCCGAAGCAGGTGTTTAAACTGAAGGTGACCCCGGACGACCCCACTGTGGACCTGAATGATCCTGCCGTGATGGAGGCCATCTTGAAGCAGGTTAGTGTCTCTAGATTCAATTCTCTGGGTTCAAGTCCAAGTCACAGCATCACAGACCAGAGGACTAATGTCTGTTGAGGAGAATAACAAGACTGCCTCTCTCTTTCAGGTTAAAGAGAAACTGAAGCAGCGAGGGGTGAGTGGAGACGTCAAGCTGACATGGAAGAAGCAGCCTGCAGGTGGAAAAGTCTTTAAAAAGGAAGGAGTAGAACAGGACGAAGACAGATGTCTGAAAATAAATTCTTATGTGTGAAGAATAGATATATGGTATAGTTCAGGGAAGTTTTACTTAAGTTATTCATTTACAGCATGCAGTTGCACTGAGGAACACTTTAGTATTATGCATTTTGGTTTCCATGTTCATTTTACGAAACTGTATTTAACCCATTCTGACCTGAGATCAGATTCATACGAGGTTTCCACTGGACACACACTGGTCTGATTAACCCATTCTGACCTGAGATCAGATTCATACGAGGTTTCCACTGGACACACACTGGTCTGATTAAAACCCTGACAGCACCGACCTCTCTTCTTCATTCATTTTAATATTTGTTTTTTTCTTTCGGGGCATGTGCCCCTGTCCTATTGCCTCAAAGTGCCCCTTTCGCCCCCCCTAAACAAAATGACAGGCTGTGGGGGGAAAAAAGAAGGACCACAGATGATCCGTGGCCTTTATCAATATCATATATTTTAACGATTACATTGTAATGAGAACATTATTGCTTAATTGACTGTCCAATGACATGGCCCATTAAGTTATTGTGAAACATCTTGCTTTGGGCCCCTGAGGGCCCCCCGTCAGTGCTCTCTGCCTAAAGGGGTTGTCTCAAGTGCCCTGGCCTGTTCTCCACCCAAACCATGCAAGCCACCACACTTGTGGAATCAGTGTCTTGCTCAAGGACACTTCAACACAAAATGGGATCCAGGAGGAAGGAGCCTGCAGGGATTGAAACCGGGAACCTTTCCGAGTCGAAGACTGAAACTGGTCTATAGTAGGCCTACTAACTGAGCCCTACAGTAGCATGCAACCCCCGATTAAAATGCACGCATGCGTGACGGACGGTCTTCTGATGTTTTACATAATGCCCTGAGATCGTTTTACATGAGAGACAAGGCAAAGGAGGAAGATAAAAAATATATATAGTCTTATGACATGAAGAGTAGCTATAGGGTGTAAATCGGGATTACATCAAGCTGCAAGGAATCAAGACAAATGATTGATTGAAATTCACGCTTTAAACAGGTTGGTTTATTCGCCTTACAGCCTGACGGCCCACTTCTGTCATAGAATGCTTCTATGTGTAGTAGTACTATAATAGTAATAGGCTAATAATTATAATGATAATGAATAAAGTAGCCTATTAGTTCATATGTATACATGGACCTCAAAGAGATGTACGGCATTGTGCAACAATTCAGCCTAAACATTAATAAAAAAGGTTGTTAAAAATTGAGGAAATAATAATCAAAATAATAATCAAATAAAGGCCTATCTTGTGTGGCCCAAATTTCTGAAGTATAATATCAATATGTTGTGTGTTTGGGTTTCAACACAAGCCTGGTGAAGGTGGATTTCACCCTGCTGTAAATAACTAGCCGTTTTGACTGTATTTTGTCAAAGAATAAAGCTGCATTCAGACCTGAATATACAGTATATAAAAAAGTGCTATTGCAATAAACAACGTTAAACAATGTTAAACTCACTTTGCCACTCGATTTGCCATTGCCTCTATAGGCCCATGCAGGCTAAGGATGTTTCAAATCAGGTAATGCAAATGGGACATATTTGCATAGGCCTATGCAGGATAATTTATGTTTTTTCTACTTCTATTTGCATGCAATGTTCTTGAATCTTGTTATTTTCAGTTCTACAAGACAAGACAAACAGCGCCTCTGAGTGGTGGCATCGTGCATCATGTTTTGCCAGATCTTTGTGTTCTTCAGTGTTTTGTCAGGTAAGTAGCATTCATGGCTATTTAAAATCCACCCCAAAACAGATTTTAGCTGACATTGTGCTATTCCAAAGATCCTACAATACTGTCTCCATAAACTCAATCAGATCACGTAGACTTGAATTTAGAGATGCCATCGATGTGTACAAATTAGAAAGAAATCCAATGAAAGTTGAGAAGTTCAGTCACAAGAGAGAGACTCGGAGTAGAACCGCTGTTCCTTCGCTCCTGGAAAGGAGCCAGCTTAGGTGGTCCGGGCATCTGGGTTTAGGATGCCTCTTGGGCCTAGGGAGGTCCTCGAGGCACGTCCCACTGGGAGGAGACCCCGGGGCAGACCAAGGATCACGTCCCACTGGGAGGAGACCCCGGGGCAGACCAAGGCGCAGTTGGAGGAAACGCATCAACTCACTGGCCTTGAAACTCCTCGGAATCCCCCAGGAGGAAGTCACTAATGTTGCTCTGGAGAGGGAAGTCTGGAGCACTTATATCCGACTACGGATAAGCGGTTGAAGATGGATGGATGGTTGGAATTGACACTGGGTGAAAGAAAATAGGTTACAAAAATCGTGGGATAAAATGTTTACTCGGGAGCGGTTAAGGGTCTTGCTCAGAAACACTTTGACCCAGTCAGCCTCTCTCCCACAACACTGGTACTTTTCCCCCTGTCCTCAGCATCTGAGACTTCTACCATCGAACCCGAGCTGACCTGCTACACTTCCCATGGTAGCAACTATCGGGGGACCGTTGCCCATACTTTCTCTAACAAAACCTGCCAGAGCTGGTCTGCCCAGACACCTCACGCTCACATCTACCCGCCCGAAGTCTACCCACTCGCGTAAGAACACCCTGCCGAAATGTCTGTCTGTCTGTCTGTCTGTCTGTCTGTCTGTCTGTCTACATACTTTATACTGCACCTATGCCTACATTTTTGACAGAGGCCTGGACGGGAACTACTGCCGTAATCCAGCAGAGGTCCATGAGAGACCATGGTGCCACACCATAAAAAACAAACGCTGGGAGTACTGCCCGGTGCCCAGATGTCCCAGGCCAGGTATACTGTTTGTGTGTGTGTGTGTGTGTGTGTGTGTGTGTGTGTGTGTGAACAAAGTCTGTTCAAATTGCAACTAGTTCAGAAATGCTGATGATTGACGTATAGAAGGTTTAGCATCATCATAAACACAGCCTCCATAGAGTCCCCCCCCCCCTCGTCTCTTAACTAAACGCATGCACTCGTCTCCACAGAGCCCCCCATCGTTCCCAATCCCACAGAGCCCCCCCTCGTCCCCACAGAGCCCCCCGTCATTCCCACAGAGCCGAAGCAGGTGTTGAAACTGAAGGTGACCCTGGACGACCCCACTGTGGACCTGAATGATCCTGCCGTGATGGAGGCCATCTTGAAGCAGGTGAGTGTCTTTCTTTATAGCATAGACATATTCCCGGTTCTGGAGCGTATATATATGTGCTCAAGGGAGGGCTCTGGAGCGTATGTGTGCTCAAGGGAGGGCTCTGGAGCGTATGTGTGCTCAAGCGAGGGCTCTGGAGCGTATGTGTGCTCAAGCGAGGGCTCTGGAGCGTACAGTATGTGTGCTCAAGGGAGGGCTCTGGAGCGTATGTGTGCTCAAGGGAGGGCTCTGGAGCGTATGTGTGCTCAAGCGAGGGCTCTGGAGCGTATGTGTGCTCAAGCGAGGGCTCTGGAGCGTACAGTATGTGTGCTCAAGGGAGGGCTCTGGAGCGTATGTGTGCTCAAGCGAGGGCTCTGGAGCGTATGTGTGCTCAAGCGAGGGCTCTGGAGCGTACAGTATGTGTGCTCAAGCGAGGGCTCTGGAGCGTACAGTATGTGTGCTCAAGGGAGGGCTCTGGAGCGTATGTGTGCTCAAGCGAGGGCTCTGGAGCGTATGTGTGCTCAAGCGAGGGCTCTGGAGCGTACAGTATGTGTGCTCAAGGGAGGGCAAAACTCTCCCCGAGATTCCTTGCGAAGCACCGAGCGCATGTTCGGGTCTAATAAGTCCCGGAGAAGATGCGTCGTGATTGGCCAGTAATCACTTGGGTGGCAACGTGACGTAACGTGCCTTCCACACTTCCGGCGTACTTAACTCCTCCTCCAGTGTAAATTGCTCCGCCCCTCCTTCAACACACATCGCTCCAAAGAACTGCAGCGGCCAATGAGGTGCAACCACTCAAACTCACCAAACTCACCATCTATGGTCTCTCTGTCTAGACTGTAGGTTCAAGTCCAGGTGAATAACATTAAGGTATACCAGAGGGGTAATGTCTGCATGTTCTCTGTCTCTTTCAGGTTAAAGAGAAACTGAAGCAGCGAGGGGTGAGTGGAGACGTCAAGCTGACATGGAAGAAGCAGCCTGGTGGAAAGGTCTTCCAAAAGGAAGGAGAACCCCACCGCCCCAAGTATGTGTGTGGAGAATAGCAGCATAGTTTGGCAAATTTTAGATCGATATACTTAGTTGTGTGTGTGTGTGTGTGTGTGTGTGTGTGTGTGTGTGTGTGTGTGTGTGTGTGTGTGTGTGTGTGTGTGTGTGTGTGTGTGTGTGTGTGTGTGTGTGTGTGTGTGTGTGTTACATGACTGGACAGGTACACAACCGTTACATATATATATATACACACACACACAAGTATATATATTTTTTTTTTCACATTCACTTTAGTAAGCTGTATTTATCTTTTTGATTCATTAAAAACATGCATCTGAAGGTGCAAACCCTACTTAATTCTCTTCACAGTGACCATAATAACCATCTCTCCCGGAGTTAGTGTCGAAGTGTCCTTGAGCAAGAGACCCTGAACCCCTAATTGCTCCTGATGTGCTGGTTGGTGCCTTGCATGGTTTCCTCCGGCATCGCTGTGTGAATGTGGTATAAATGTAATGCCCAATCTCTGTAAAGCGCCTTGGATAAAGGCGCTATATAAACGCACCATTTACCACTTTGTTGATTTGGATTATTATTACACCACTTTCAACCCTATATAGCTATTAGAAAACGGCTCACAAATAGCTATTTGAAAAAAATACAAGTCACACGGCGAGCTATAGGGGCGAGAAACTTGTGAGCCAGAAGCTGCAATGAGCAGAATTCTACTTTTTCTTTCTACAAGCTCATAGCGGACTGCTTTGTGCTATGACCTTGTAGATCTGCTGTTTCATTAAAAAAAGAAATGTGTGCAAATCTTTGAATATACTTTTTTTTTTAAAGCAAACATTTTTAACTCAAATCCTTGAAATGAAAAAGTGTCGTGATTGTGCCACGCATGTTCCCGTCAGTCCATCACTCCTTCAACAACAACGCATAGAATTCGCAATACCCTGCCTTGACATTTTTGCATCCATGATAATCCAAACAAGATCGAATTTCCGTGCATTGTCCCTGTCCCCGCCGTGTGCTCGCATGCAGGGCAGAGAGCGAGGACAACCCCAAGGACACGCTTTAAAATCAACTGTGGCTTCAGCAGCGTTTCCACAGATCAATATGACATTGATACTCAGAACAGAAACACCTTCACTGCAGGTCTGTGTTGAACATGTTTTAATGTAAACCGCATCCATAACCTGCATGGCCCTGTGACCAATGACAAAAAAACTCCCATATCTGCTGGGCTGAAGTACAACAATGTGCAAAAACACAGCAGCAAGATTTGTGAGTTGCTGTGATATAGGAGAAGGATATCAAATGGAACACAACCACCCTGAAGACTATTCATTGTGTATATTCCTGCCCTATACCTGCATCGAGTGATCTTGGTGCATATAGGAGTTGATCTATTGAAGATTCTGACCTTCAAAGTAGGCTACATAATTTCTGTTTTGATTGTATTGCTGTATCGTTGTATTGTTCTTTCTGCTTTGGCAATGTAAACGTATACGTTTTCTCATGCCAATAAAGCCCTTTGAATTGAATTGATCATTCATATAATGCCTTCTGAAGTTTAGACCTGAGCTCGATGTCTTCTAATGTTTTCTGTAAAACTGTGTCTATCATGTCAGTGGTTCTCAAACTATTTCACGTCAAGGACCCCAAAAATAACATGTATTCTGAAAATCTGAATCTGAAAATATGTTGTTCCAGAAGCAAAGATTTGAGTTAACCCATTCTGACCTGAGATCAGATTGATACGAGGTTTCCACTGGACACACACTAGGTCTGATTAACCCATTCTGCCCTGAGATCAGATTCTAAAAAATGTCAGTCGCTCTTCGATTTTTCAAAAATAGCAGAGAGTGGCGCGCTACGAGCTTGTAGATCTGCTATTTTCCAATAGCTAAAGCATAACATGATGCTAACACCAAAAGGGGTTCCCGTTCAGAATGGGTTAAACATGTTTACTCTGAAAGAATATATATATATATAATATATATTCCAAATTTGCGCCACATTTTCACGATATAAAAAAAAACAAATAGCAGACCCTACAAGCTCAAGCTCGTAGCGCGGCTCATTCCGCGCTATGAGCTTGTAGATCTGCTGTTTTTAAAATGGCTAAAGTATAACATGATGCTTAAAACACCAAAAGGGGTTCCCGCCCAGAATGGGCCAGTGCTCGCACGCTTCATATACACAGGCATGCAAGCAAGCAGGTACATGCATGCACGCACACACACACACACACACACACACACACGCGTGCACAAATTGTGCACGCACGCACGCAAAACCAGTGCTGAGTCTTCTGAAGCAACCAGCTGGGTAAGCAGATAAAGAGAGACGTACCCCCTCCACCCCCATGCCCTTGACCCCGCCCCCCCCCCTCCCCCGCCCCCTAACCCCCCCCTATCAGACATCAGAAAAGGACATGGACTACATGTGGTGCTTGGTCGAGGCTTATGGCAGCTTATGGCACCTATGGAAAAGACACACACACACACACACACACACACACACACACACACACACACACACACACACACACACGCACGCACGCACGTGCACACACTCACACACAGACACGCACACGGCACGCACACGCCTATGTTTTTTATCCATGTCGGCATTGATAATTAATTACTGTAGTTAGTAGACTACATCAAGGTGAAGATAATTCACCTGTGATTACATGCTTCGAGACTACACCAGTCAGATCAGCACAAGTTCCACTTCACTACATTACATCTGGAAACCTTGTATGTCCAAGAAGAGCCACGCTGCATGGGCACAATATACACTGCAGAATGTGGTGGGGAGGGCGTTGACATTAAGTCCTTTGGGAACCCTGCTGTATGGGTAGGGTGACCAGATCCAAACTGCTCATTTGAGGGACAGAAGTATCGCTTGTGTGGGACAAGTGGGATGGGGGGACGGGGGTTAGCAACTTACTGCTTGAGTTGCTATTAAATGCCTAGATTCGGCCATAGGCCTATATATTGGCCACTTATAAACTCCTTTGGTGTCTCACATTTTGTTTTAAAATCATGCTTTATTTTTATGCTATTTTAACAGGCTTAAAAACATATCTTGCAGGAAGAGACAATGAGAGAGCTTTACAGCAGAAGGCCAACTATTAGGGCCGGGGACTAACTATTAGGGCATTTGAACACTGATGCAATATTGCCTGTCAGTCACAATGTGGGACAGGATCTCAATTTGTGGGACGCCTGAAAAGTCTTGGAAATGAGGGACTGTCCCGCGCAAAGAGGGACATCTGGTCACCCTATGTATGGGGCAAGTGAGGGCTGACAGACAGACTGACAGACACAGATCAATCACTTTGCTAGAGTGATGTGACGGAGCTTAATTGTAAACAGTGACTTTCCCCATGCTATTTCATATACTACTTTATTGACTTAAGAATGGTGCAGATTGGCTCAGTTCATACTGTACTTGTGCCAAAACAGAAGGACTTTAGAAGCACCTTGAATAATGTCGTTGTGTCGTGTAATTTGAATCATATAGCATAATTAATATCTACTTGTTTAGTCATAATGGTACATTTCTGCATGGCCATTTGTCTCACCGAAGTGAGTCATCACCCACCCCACAGTGTCTTAAACTATTTGCATATCAATGGTCCACAGGCAGGAAGCCTCGTGGCTTCACTCTTTGACTAGATAATTCTTGAGTGATCTTGTATCTGATTATTACCTTTAGGGTCTAGACCACCTGTGGATTTGGGCCTTCCTGTTTCATTGTTCAATGACAGAGCCAACCGACTACAGTTTGTCTCTTTACATTTTATGATACACACACACACACACACACACACACACACACACACACACAAAAGGTGACACCAGACTGCAGGAGGGGGATGGATAAAAGGGGTGGATGGAGAAGGACTTGGGGTGGTTGTGCTCTGGGGCTGGGGAGTTGGAAAAATGGAGGAGCACGGGACGGTCACCCTGGCCTGTGCTGCTATCAAAGGGAAGAGATGACTTTGCTATGCTTGTAACCTGTAACGATGGGAGATGCCTTGATTGAATAAAGACGGACTTGGCCTGGGAAATCGGAACTCGTGTGTTGTGTTCATTCTGCATTAGGGAAATAAGGTACAGATCCGCAGGACAGTATACGACAAGTGGCGCCCGACGTGGTTTTGATGGCGTGGAGAAAATCCGCGGCACAATAAAAACGGACCTGCGGAGTACCTGTGGATTTACCTGGATTTTTATTTTTTGGAAGGAGTTCTGAAACCCAAGGACTGACAAGAATTCGTAAGCGTTAGGACCATAGTGTAGATAAGTGTTCACTGTGTTGAGGAGTTTAGGGTTGAGCGTGTGTGCGTGGTAAGTGTGAGCGGCTGTGTGTGTGTGCTTGATTTGTTTGGTTTTGTCTGTGTTCATATGTGTTAGTGCTGGTAGATCATCGTTGTAAGCTGTGATTGAATGCCAAATAGTTCTCAATTAAGTCTTTTGTTGCTATTTTTAATTGTGCGGTCACTGGTAGTTATGGTTATCTTGGCTGTTTAAATTGCTGCTTTTCAGTGACTTACCATTTTTTTGGGGGTGATTTGGCATTAATTCATGCAGGTTTCGCGTTGCTCTCCTGGTTTAGGCCTTCCTTTGTCTCGGGGGTGGGGGCTGGGGTGGGGATTTTATTTTTTTACTTGAGTGGCTTAAATTTGGGCTGGCTTCTTGTTAAACCGTTTATTGGTTTATTTTAAATATTTCTGAAACATGTGCAACAAGTTTCAGAGGGGGGAGTAATATTGATATTAAATTGGGGGTTAATTCAGGTTTTAAAAATAAATTGGCTTTAAGTTTGGGGTCAAATCTAAATTTTGAGTTTAGTATGAGAATACATTTCTCACATATCACATTTAGGATATTTCAGATCTTTTGTAAAATTAGGTATAGGTTAATTTGGATTATTAAGCCTACAGGATTTTCTTATTAGTCATAATATATAGTCTGCATATAAATGAGTTGACCTTAGGACGAAACCGCTGGCACTGTTGCATAGATGTAAATGAGCTAGGGGTGTCAGGTCACTGAAGGGATCAAGGGGGGTATGTGCCCTAAGTCAGTTTAGAAAGAAAATAGAGGCATTTCTCTATATTTCCTTTTTAAATTACAGACTATAGTTTGTCTATCTAATTTCTTTATTTTACACTTTTCTGTGTGAATGGGTACGAGAAAGTGTTGTGTGTTGTGAGTGTTGTGAGTGTTGTGAGTGTTGACTATCTACTCATTCTGTGGGGACAGTATATGCAAATGACTGAGTATATGCGTGGCGGTGACTGTGTGAGATGAGTGGAGACATGCATGAGTGACAGTTAGTGAGATTATCTACAATTTAGTAGCTATGGCCACAAAGCATACTCCAGTGCAAATTGTGCACAAGAAATACCCATCTAAGAATATTTCCAGCATTTCGGGAAAATGGCATAAGCGTTGGCCTCGGATTGACAGGCCATGGCCAAAACAAGGCTCTTTCGAGGTAGAAGACCTTGCATCTATAAAGGCACAGGTGTGGGCACATAAAGCAGATCAGATGACGAAAGAGAGAGAGAGGCAAAGGGAAGAAGAACTATTCGTTTTAGACTTGTTTTGTGAAGAGGGTCGGAAAAAAAGATTGAAAGAAAAAGTGAGGATAGGTCCACAGATTGTCGCAGCATATAATGCTAGCCGGAGGCCTGTCAGCGAGGAGATCAGCAGGAAATTGCCAGACTCCGCATCATCGTCTGTGTCAGTACTACCTGAGGAGAAGATGTCCGCGGATTGCAGAACAGACAACCAGTGCGTTGACATTGTGGGTCACAGCGACAACCCAGCACAGACTGAGGCGGACTTTCTGGAGAACAGTGACGTGAGGACATCGGAGCCAGACGACAGCAACACTCAAAGCTCTGTTGAGAGGGAGCTGGGGCGGTTACGTTCCCAGAAAATGGACCTGATCAGTGAATTGACTGAGTCAACGAGGGCACACAGACAATACCTGCATATGATTGAGACGTGGTTGAATGAACTTTCAGTAAGGGAGACACAGTTGACCAGTGAGCTCAGTGGCAAGGCGGCGCACAGCCACAGTTTACATGGAGGTGAAGACATCTACAGAAGGGCAGCCCGCCCCAACGCAGACATGAACATTGATGCTGACACTGAGGACAGTTCTATTCAAGCCAGCAGGGAGAGTGGGAGGCATTCCCACACTCGCACACATTTGAGCCGGAGATGTGTGAAGGACTCCAGGGGGGCTTTGAACAGGCACCCTGCATGCAGGCCCCAGAAGAGGACTAGGACTAGCCCTGCACTAGGATCGGAGGACGGAAGTGGAGATGGTGTGGATGGGAGTAAACTCACCCTGAATGCAGAGGATTTCCGTAAAAGGCTGGTCGAGATCAAGGAACGGAAGGCACGTCTGAACAATGACCTGAAGGCTCACACAGGTGACAGGCACCTCACAGCAGCCCTGATGTCCAGTCTGGATGAGCGGTCCAGGGAAGAAGAGGAGGTCAGTCGGCTTCTGGTCCAATGTGAGGAGGAGCAACAGGAACTGTCCCCAAAGCGGATTCGAGGGCGGAGAGAGGGGGAGACGCAGGACTGGACTACAGCACTGGCTGACATGACCCCTGTTAACGTAATGCCTGTGGTGGTCCGAGGACAGAATGACTATAGACCGTGGTCTAATGGACATGACATGATAGACCTGGTGGAAAAATTGCCTCCGCTACAGGAAGGAGCCTACCAATGGGTGGCAAAACTTGATGTTCTGACTATGGGAACTCAGTTAGCTGTGGGTGACATGAAGAAATTATTGGCACACCTGGTGGGAGTGCAGATGTTGAATGACCTCTTGGCCAGGGCAGAAATGCAGGCTTACGTTGAGACGGCCAGCAGAGACGCAGAGCCATATGCAGAACACAAGGGGTTCCTGTGTCGGGAAATGAGGTTGTTGTACCCCACTGTTTTAAATCCTGACAGAGTCCTACTTGATTGTCTGACTGACAGCGAGAATCCGAGGGCTTATGTCGTGAAAGCGCATCAGATATGGACAGACGTGACGGGGCATAACGCAGGGTTGCCAGGCATGGACCGGACGGTGCTTAGGGACAAGATAAAAAAAGGACTGCCCCTGGCTGTACAGAGTGAACTTGAGGGAGTCGTCTCCTTGTCCACACTGCCTTTGGAAGCCTACACAGACCATATTGCTGACTGCGTCAACCAGGTCCGGAACAAACAGGAGGTACAAAGACTCAAAGATGTCGACCTTAAACGTCAGCTACGAGCAGAACAGCTGACAAAGATTCGAGAGGAGAAACTGATTTTGCAGCCACCGCAGGACAGTGCAGACCATCATCAACAATTGCTGTCATGGAGAATGAGGGAACCACAGAGTCAACAACCAGCATCATCCTATCAGTGGGCAACAAAGCCCTACGCGGCACAACGTGGGCGGCTGAAAGGAGTCTGCCATAACTGTGGGACACATGGTCATTTTGCTGGACAATGTGACCAGAAGCCGGCGCAACGAGAGACTCTGCGAAGCTGCACATTGAGACGCCCCTCTCTGTGCTATTGAAAGCATGGGTTTTAGATCTGTCACCTAGCTGTCATCCGACACTGACCTTTTCTAGATGTTGCTCTATCTAGGGGCACTGAGAAAATGTCACCTCGTTTTGTTTTTTGATACTTGTTTAGTTTAGGGAAAGAAAGACTTTCTAAGGAAAAGGGGTAGTTCAGTTAGGAATGATGTCAAAACGGTTTGATTTGCTTTATAAGTTCTATTCATTGTCATAACAAAACAGATAGGTTAATAGTGATCAGATGAATAGGTTAGAACTTCCTTAAATATTACAGTGAAATCCAATCCAAGAATAGGAATTATATTCTAATTAGTAATGCAAATATTGTTTTAGCTCTTGGGTTTGTGTGTGGCTTTCCAGATCATGGGTTAGATGAGGGGTTTCTGCGCAGGACCACCCATCTGTCCATCATTATGTGGAAGTAACTCACAAAACTAAGGGAAGGGGGGGTCAGAGGTACAGGGGGTGTTTGTGTGTCTGCGAGTGAGTGCATACTGAAGTCCTGGCCAGGCTGTCTGTATGAGAAAGAATGTGGGGGAACGTTTATATATATTTTGTTTCATTTTAATCATTCTGTTTAATTCTATTTACAGTTTTCTTTTGATTTTGTTCGTTTGTTTTTGTGTTAATTTACTGTTTCAGTTTTCGAATATTGCCCAGGGGGGAGGAGGGTCACAATCTTACAAAGGGATTCGGTTTCAGGGTTAGGAGAGACATTTTGGGGAATTTGAACATTTGGGGATTGTGGGGAGAAAAGCATTTTTGAGCCAAATTATGATTCATATTTTAGACTAATAGTCGTGAGGACTATTAGTAGGGGGGATGTGTCGTGTAATTTGAATCATATAGCATAATTAATATCTACTTGTTTAGTCATAATGGTACATTTCTGCATGGCCATTTGTCTCACCGAAGTGAGTCATCACCCACCCCACAGTGTCTTAAACTATTTGCATATCAATGGTCCACAGGCAGGAAGCCTCGTGGCTTCACTCTTTGACTAGATAATTCTTGAGTGATCTTGTATCTGATTATTACCTTTAGGGTCTAGACCACCTGTGGATTTGGGCCTTCCTGTTTCATTGTTCAATGACAGAGCCAACCGACTACAGTTTGTCTCTTTACATTTTATGATACACACACACACACACACACACACACACACACACACACACAAAAGGTGACACCAGACTGCAGGAGGGGGATGGATAAAAGGGGTGGATGGAGAAGGACTTGGGGTGGTTGTGCTCTGGGGCTGGGGAGTTGGAAAAATGGAGGAGCACGGGACGGTCACCCTGGCCTGTGCTGCTATCAAAGGGAAGAGATGACTTTGCTATGCTTGTAACCTGTAACGATGGGAGATGCCTTGATTGAATAAAGACGGACTTGGCCTGGGAAATCGGAACTCGTGTGTTGTGTTCATTCTGCATTAGGGAAATAAGGTACAGATCCGCAGGACAGTATACGACAGTTGTCCTGCACTTTTCAATAACGTCCTTTAAAGGGTAAGAGTAAGACCACTTTTTGTTGATATTTGGGTTGTGTACTAGTTACCATGCCATGCATGATGGAACTCGAAATAAAAAATAATTGCTCCAGTGATTAGAAGTTGATCATTCAAAATATGCTCCTCGTTGACTTACATTGTACACTGAAACAGCTCTCTAAAGTCACTCTTTTAGTACATAAACAAACAGACAAAGTTGATTCAGACAATATATTATAAGAGCATCTCCAAAACTCATACTGTTTTCTTTTAATAAAACATGCGTTTTTTTTCTTGTCCACATTTGG
Source organism: Protomyctophum bolini (assembly GCF_963924005.1). Classification (NCBI taxonomy): domain Eukaryota; kingdom Metazoa; phylum Chordata; class Actinopteri; order Myctophiformes; family Myctophidae; genus Protomyctophum; species Protomyctophum bolini. The sequence goes on from NC_137881.1 coordinate 5,480,226, forward strand.
AGTTACGTCAAGCCACCCCTCAAACAACCCAAACCTCTACAAAAGTGGTTAATATACCAATAAAATCCTACATCTACTCCCTTACATCTCACAGGCAACTATTGTATACCTTTTACCCCACTATGATTATTTTAAAACTTTAGTTATTATAGTCACTGGTGCGGCAGTGACCGGATGGCAACCACAAGGTTCCCAGTTTTGTGCCTTGCATGGTTTCCGTCGGCATCGCTGTGTGAATGTGGTATAAATGTAATGCCCAACCTCTGTAAAGCGCCTTGGATAAAGGCGCTATATAAACGCACCATTTACCACTTTGTTGATTTTGATTATTATTACACCCCTTCAACCCTATACAGCTATTAGAAAACAGCTCACAAATAGCTATTTGGGGAAAAAAAGATGCGTCACACGGCGAGCTATAGGGGTGAGAAACTTGTGAGCCAGAAGCTGCAATGAGCAGAATTCTATTTTTTTTTTTTTTAAATAAGCTTTTTTAGCATCCGGAGTCGCAACCCCCAGCAGAATGGTCTGCCAAGACTGAAATCAATTCCAATTTGTCACCGGGACATTCAGGTCACATTTATTGGTGGCAAGAAATAGGAGCAATTAGTTTATAGCTTCACATTACATGGGTAATTTAAAGAGGATGTCTGGATCAGGTCATTCCTGACACCACAGCTTGTGTCTCGTTGGTTAAAAACGGTGGTCCTCTAACACATGTTCATGTCAAGGACATGTAGGAGGAGCAGCCATAAACTACACAGGTTCATGCCGATGTTCTGGAGCATCTTTGTAATGTTAGTGTTAGTAAAAAGCAGGTAAAAGAGTAACGTTTGAGGAAGGAAAGGCCCATGAGGGCCAAGCTGTCCAGTTTATAGTGTTTTTACTTTTGTTCTATTTCATTTTGATCACTGGTCGTCTGTGTAAAATCACACCCGTGTGAACTGAGTGGTGCAACTCCCCTTTCCCCTTTCCCCTTTCCCCTCTCCCTCTGCCTCTGCCTCTCTCTCTCTCTCTCTCTCTCTCTCTCTCTCTCTCTCTCTCTCTCTCTCTCTCTCTGTGTAATTAGCAGGCAACAGTGCAGCAACACTATCACTATCTGTTTCTGGCACAACAGCGCCACTTTTGCCCCTACTGGTACTCATAGTCACATTATAGGTGAGGGACGGACGGACATTGCTGTTCCTTGGAGTGGTTGCACCACTCAAAAAGGTGAATAGAAAAATACTCTGCATCTCTGCATCGAGGATCTCTCTAGCAAGTTTTCTGTGTTTTTCTTACAGTTTTTGCTGTTTTCCAAACCTGTGCCTTTTGGGCCAAACAGACTCCATAACGGTGGGTCACTTATTATGGTTCTGTGTTGGACAAACATAGCAGTTACTGGGTGGCATGGATTAGGTGTCATTTTAAATGTAAATTACTCACAAAACAAGCTTAAATACCATGTATCATCATGGCCACACACGCACGCACGCACACACACACACACACACACACACACACACACACACACACACACACACACACACACACACACACGGGGGTCGTAAGGTCGTCAGTGGCCATCTGTCTTTTTTAATAGTGTCTGCTAATTAACATTTACCCCTAATTAACCTGTGTGATGGTGATAGCAGCTGGATTAATTATTATTCCAATATGAAAAGGAGGCGGCCAAGTATCTATAGCCCTGGGGGACCCCGGGCTAGAATTAGTAGGCCTACAGTTTTATGGTTTAAGCTCACAGCGCATCGTATCACCTTGTGAGTGTCAGGGGTGCCCACACTTTTTTGACTTGAGAACATAGACTGTATGAAATGTGGACAAAGCGTTCCGCGGGTCTAACATGAACGTAAAATGAAGCCTGTCAGTCCTTGCACTGGAAGTCGCCATCTTTCTAGATCCGTTTGGGCCCAGCTGGCCCATTGGCTGGCCCAGACAACGAGGCGGGACTTCCCCCCCTTCTTCTTCGTTGGTTTTTATTTTGACTCGAGTGGGTGGGGGATCCCGTTCATATAGACTGTAACGGTAGCCACGCCCCTCAGAACATGCGCGACTTTATGGCCATTTTTTTGGGACCATAATTTTCCAAAAAGAATATTATGACATTAGAAATGAGACTTTAAACTAGTGACTGGAAGCAAAAAGTATTCATGACCATGTTTATTAAGGTAATACATGAGTCTATGTGAAGTTGGGCCCAAATACATGGACTTCTATGGGCCTATGGGTTTTTTTGAGCCCAATGACAGCGCCACAACAGGCCATTATATGAACTTTCATTTCCTTAGTGGCTTCACAAAATATCTGTCTTCTGACTGCCCCCCTGCTTGAGAACTACTCATGCTCAACATGATCTATACCCACAACCCCAAAAATGTACCTGAGGGTGCTTTGTAACAGTGACAAACAATGGGAAATAGTCTGGGGAAAGTCTTCATCCCATTCTGTGGGAGCTTTTGGGTCCTTTACTTAATAATTCTACTGACTCTTGAACACAAAGCATTTCACCTCGACGCAGGCCCTGTTGCCAATCAATCAAGTCACCTATTAATGACAGATGCCAAAAAGAGGCGTGAATTGTGAATTTTGATTATTAATATATGCTTTTTATAGGCCTATTTTAATTATACATTTTTGAGGGCCCTATGTCATGTGATCTATACCTGCACAGCCGTTGTGTTCTACTGGTATAGATCACGATCTAACTTTTGGTCACCGCTGGTCTGGATGTTTATATTTTTGAAAATGTTTGACAAATTTATAAAAAAATAAAATGTATTGTGTGGTATTGCAGATAAATAAATAAAAGATACCTCCTCAACCACTGCCACGGTATAATAGAAACTACAGTGATGTCAACAAGTGATTAATGGGCTCCAAAAGTTTCACGAAACTAAAAACATGAAAACCTTGAAGCCCGCGGCCTTTTCCGTTGTGCTAGCTACAGCACAGTGTTTTCATACACAAGGGCAATCCAAGGTGATTTACAAAAGTCATGAAAAGGCATTCAAAGGCACACAGAAGAAGGAAAGAATTTACTGTGAATAAGCCCGTATTACCTACTGGCACTCGTATCCATGTTAAGCATGCTTGTGTGTATGAAAAATACAGGAATGGACACATTCCTGTATTTTGCTATAGCCTGGTTAACCACTCCCCCTGGCCTTCAACACAATTTCATTCCGAAAGAAATTAAATGTTTTCGAGGGGGAGTGGATAATAAATGGTGCATTTATATAGCGCCTTTATCCAAGGCGCTTTACAGAGATTGTGCATCAATTCACCCATTCACACACACACATTCATACACCGATGGCAGCGGAAACCATGCAATGCACCAACCAGCACATCGGGTGCAATTAGGGGTTCAGTGTCTTGCTCAAGGACATTTTGACAGTAACTCTGGGGGAGCCCACAGGGTTCGAACTGGCAACCTTACGGTTACCATCCAGTCACTCTAGCCCTGCAGAGCCACCGCCGCCCCTAATAACCAATATGCAAAAAATTAATCGTATGCAAATCTTCTTCTACAAGTGCCTTCTAGATCAGTATAGTTCACACACATAGTTGTCTCACATAATTGCAGAAACATTATGACTATATCGACCCTAATGCAGGTTAAAACAAATGCACCATATGAGCCAAAAATAAATACCAAAGAAAAGATATACAAAGAAGATTTTGTGCAGGTTTTGTGTCAACTGTTTTTAACGTATTCAACAACAAAAAGCTCCCCACACACATATCATGGTATAAAGAAAAGCATACAGAGAGGAAATGTGTTTTTGTTTTTATTCCAGTATTCCAGTTCCTTCCAGGCTCCAGGCTTCATTTCACACTAGAAAGCAGAGGACCATTAGTCTGCTTCCTGGACTATACAGTAGCAGCGCCTATTTCACACACACACACACACACACACACACACACACACACACACACACACACTCTCTCACACACCCGTTACGCTAAGTTACTTGCTACGGTGTGGCTCTGTGACACCGCTTACACCCCAGACCTTCATTCCCCACAAGGTCAGCCGTCTCTAATGAGTCGTGACTCCAGTCATAAGGAGCGTGGAGCATAAGGAATGGAGAATGGACAGCCTTTAGACACACATACAGAGAGAGAGAGAGAGAGAGAGAGAGGTGGATCCAGTGTAGTCAGGGCCGGTCCTGGGGTCCTGCGGGGGGCCGGTTTGCGTGCCTGGGGAGACACTGCGGGGAGTCACTATAGGGAGGCACTGCATGGGGGGGGACATTGGGGAGGTACTGGGGGGACACTGGGGAGTCACTATAGGGAGGCACTGGTGGGGACATTGGGGAGGTACTGGGGGGACACTGGGCAGGTTTTTTTCTTTTCTTTTGTGTCAGAAGTCACCTGTTAACCATTGGTGACGAAGTTAGTATAGGGCATTATAAAAACCAAAATCTTTAAATATGGATAAGGATATATTCTGTGTTTTCTGCTGCAAGCTATACATTATTGTCTGCTTTTGTTTTTAACATGTGTTCTGTGTCAACTGTTTTTAACTTGAGTGCCTTATTATTATTATTATATATTAGAAGGTTTCTTCTTTCGTGGGGATCGAGGGTGGGATAGAGGGGATTGAGTTTTATTTTCATATTTTATTATGTCCGTTTTAATACTTGCCCCTGCATGGGCTTCTGTCATAAAACCAAAATAGAAAAGATTTTGAAAAGAAAGAAAGAAAGGTTTCTTCCCAACAGCAACGGAAAGCAAGACGGACGAACGTGGCCTAGAAGATGAGGTGGCTGTGAGGGAAGACGATATGCTGTTAGGAGGATATCACCTGGGGGAGGTTGGTTGGTTGGTGCATGGCTACACGGCAGGACCTTCCATCATTTTGGAAGGTCATCCAGTGGGTTCTGGACTTCATGTGCCGAGAGACACACTCCTCCTGTTACACACACACACACACACACACACACACACACACACACACACACACACACACACACACACTGACGGCAAAATAGGCATTTTCGTCACGAAGGACAAACACAGATCAACAGCGGTTGCCTGTTATTGTCCATTTGCTGCCCCATTGAGCAGCACTATCTGACAAGTCCTTGACATTTTACAGTGTTTCCGCCATCCAGAGACCAGTGGGAGCTTCATGTCCACGTTTGTCTTCATGAGCGGACAAGGATATTACGCTGTGAGAAGAATGAAAAAAACATGGGCTGGAATGAACAGGCAGACACGTACGTGTGTCAGGGGCGTATATCCACCTACTGTATGTTTGAACTAGGCCCAGGATAGAATCACTGCATTCAATTTAGCAAATATGGCAGTGGATGTATTCTTATTATTATTATTTATTATCATTATTAATCTATTCCTATTTGGATCCTTAGCCACTGGCACTGCCTATAGTTTGTCCATCTGTACCTGCATAGATTGATTGGTCATGCCTGCCTGATGCCTCATGTCTGTCATCATGTGCTTTAGCTGTTTCTAGAATGTGCCAGAATTGTTTTTCTTTGTTTATGATTAAATATAAACGAGAAGCCTCTCTGAGCGTATCCTAAATGTTAGCAAAGTCTTTGTAAAGATAGGAAGTCTGCAGTCCCCAGAGAAGCTAGCCTAATTAGTTGTATCCTGAGGACTTCAGCTTTTACTGGGCAACTCCACAACAACAGCGTCCGCCCCTTGATTATGGATTACTACCTGATTGAAGACATCAAAGGTCATCATTGTAATTTTTTTTGCTGAATGGATTTTCATGTATTAATTGTGCCAATATGTTGTCTGCTGCTATGCTATATATGGGGACTGCTATCTCTCTCATTTGTAATTTGGAAGTGAGTTGAAAGAAATGAGCTGTTGTTGTACACTCTGTGTAGTCTTCAATACTCAACACGACTACTTACACTTCAATACTAGGTAGGCTGTCAGCATGTTGTTGTTTTATGGTTGTTGAGGAGCGCTCCTATGTCCAGTTGAGGGTGTGTGTAAACACAAACATTGTGTTTTAACACAAATATTGAAGACAAAAAGGTGTGATTTTTAGTTTACATTAGTGAATGTGATGGGATGAAGTGAAGGGGATGCAGCAGCCTGACATTACACCTCCTGTCAATCTCTGTAAGACACCTGACTTAATATTTTTAGGAAATTGAAGGCAAACATGATTATTTATTCATTCATGCAAAGATTTGTGTGCCCAGGCAGATGGTCCCAGGCCAAGGTAATGATGAATTCCTGCAAGCGCCATCCGTGCGTGTGTGCATCCGTGCATGTGTGCATCCGTGCATGTGTGCAGGGCCAAAGTTTGGAGAAAACCTTTTTATACCCTCCAGCCTTGCGTATAGCCAGACGAATCCACCATTGCAAAAATGAAATTGCCCCCCAGACTTTACTTGATTAGTTTTTTTTTTTGCAATACAACACATTTCCAGATTCATTTAACTTTGTTCTCCTTCATAATGCAGCGACGGCCCCTATATACAGTAGCAGGACATTCTGTGCATTGGTACAGTAGCCTATATTGTTTTCGGGGGGGGTAGAATTCCTACTTTACCACATAATGTCTGTCATTTATGAATTTTTAATGACCATGTGGTCATGGAGTTTATTCTTCAAGAATTTCTATGTCATATTCACAGACTCCCCCACCACCACCACCGCCATCGTTTCATCCATCCTCTTCGCACGCGAGCGAACACACACACGCACACACACACACACACACGCACACGCACACGCACACGCACGCACACACACACACACAGACACACACACACACACACACACACAGACACACACACACACACACACACACACACACACACGCACACACACAGACACACACACACACACAGACACACACGGGGCACGGCCAAATTATATTACTCACCTTCATTTCTGGTACAAAGTCATCTCAATGCAAGATTCATTTCAGAGTGTCTGTGAGTGAATAGAGTATAAGTGTCTCTGCCACAGGTCATTTCCTGAGCTATATAACCCATTCTGACCTGAGATCAGATTTATACGAGGTTTTCACTGGACACACACTGGTCTGATTAACCCATTCTGACCTGAGATCAGATTCTAAAAATGTCAGTCGTTCTTCGATTTTTCAAAAATAGCAGACCTACAAGCTCGTAGCGCGCCACTCGGTGGCGCGCTATGAGCTTGTAGATCTGCTATTTTTCAATAGCTAAAGCATAACATGATGCTAAGACCAAAACGGGTTCCCGTTCAGAATGGGATAATACTGTAGTTGAGTCAAATGACCTTGATTCAGAATATTTGTTGACCGGATGGATTTAACCGATTTAAGATCTTCTAAATCTCAACAGTTTTATGAAACATTTATGTTGTTATGTTGTTGATAGATATAGACTATCAGTGGTACTCACTCAGACCCATGTTTTCATATCAAGGACTTCCAAAAGTAGGCTATGTTAGCTTGCCGACCGCCCTCTCAAAATATTTTGTTCCCCCAGCTAGTACTGTAGTGTCAGAGTGATGTCAGACACAAATGTGTTTTTCTTACACATATATCTGTTTTTCTCACACACAAATGTGTTTTTCTTACACAAAAAATTGTTTTTCTCACACACAAATGTGTTTTTCTTACACAAAAATGTGTTTTTCTCACACACAAATGTGTTTTTCTTACACACAAATGTGTTTTTCATGCTAAAGGGAATGAGAATGCAACGTACTGTAAGTCTGTGTGGTTTCATTTTGACATGCACGGCATTGACTATCTGCCCATCATCACCACAGTGATGTCACATACTGTATATCCCGTGTATCGTACAGTAGTATCGGTAGTATCAGTACACAGCCACAGCCAGTGAGAGGGGATATCTGCCATTGTTTATTAACCCATTCTGACCTGAGATCAGATTCATACGAGGTTTCCACTGGACACACACTGGTCTGATTAACCCATTCTGACCTGAGATCAGATTCTAAAAATGTCAGTCGTTCTTCGATTTTTCAAAAAATAGCAGACCTACAAGCTCGTAGCGCGCCACTCGGTGGCGCGCTACGAGCTTGTAGATCTGCTATTTTTCAATAGCTAAAGCATAACATGATGCTAACACCAAAATGGGTTCCCGTTCAGAATGGGTTAATGAATGGCCTCATTATTTATCAACTTGTGTTGTCCTACTGTACTTTTAAAAGTACTGTACTAAAGTAACATTTTGAGTTATACTGGATCTCTTGTCCACTATAGTCCCTTCATAACATTTTAGTCTAGTTTTTGTTTGTTGACGAAATTGTCAATATATCTATACTCTTCATTTTAGTCACCATAGCTTAGTTTTCAATTAGTTTCCATTTAGTTTTAGTCAGTGAAAAAAGGTAGTCGAAAAAACATTTTTCGTCTTAGTTTTAGTCGACGGAATTAAACACTGCTCTGTGGTCTCCATCCTGGGGGACAGCCAAAATTGGCCAAAAATTATTTGCCAAAAAGATTTGCCAAAATTATTTGCCAAACTATTTGCCAAAATTATTTGCCAAAATTATTTGCCAAAATTATTTGCCAAAAAATTATTTGCCAAAAAATTATTTGCCAAAAAAAAAATTGCCAAAAAAAAAATTGCCAAAAAAGTATTTGCCAAAAAAGTATTGGCCAAAAAAGTATTTGCCAAAAATAACAATAAAAATTATTTGCCAAAATTATTTGCCAAAATTATTTGCCAAAAATAACAATAAAAATTATTTGCCAAAATTATTTGCCAAAAATAACAATAAAAATGATTTGCCAAAATTTAAATACAGCGGAGATATAACAGTTTATAATTGTCAGTCTCCCAGGTTACTGCACTGATGTACGTGTCGCAAAGCCAAACGTGGCTTTGATTCATTGAGCTTGGCAAGCGGCCTGTACAGGGTTTCATTTGTTGTCATATAATCCATTCTGGCCGGGAACCCATTTTGGTGTTACTAGCATCATGTCGTGCTTTAGCTATTGGAAAATAGCAGACCTACAAGCTCATAGCGCGCCACCGAGTGGCGCGCTACGAGCTTGTAGATCTGCTATTTTTTTTTAAATCGAAGAACGACTGACATTTTTAGAATCTGATCTCAGGTCAGTATGGGTTAATCAGACCAGTGTGTGTCCAGTGGAAACCTCGTATGAATCTGATCTCAGGTCAGAATGGGATAATCCATTCTATGCCTTGATGTGTGTCAGGAAAACTACGCTCCCCATGCCGTGTGATGACTCCATGGTGTCATTTCCATAGTAACAAAGAGAAGGAACTTCACATGTTATATCATTTCCAGACACTCACACACTGTTGTGCTTCTCAGAAAGATGATTTGATTGGATTTTAATGATCTGACTTCTCTACGGAATACAATATGCCAACCACAGAATGGATTTGGCTCAGAGTCAGTGTAACCTTTTCCAGGTTCATCATCAACACATTATCTCTTTATCTCTTGTTGTTGCCGTTTGCATTTATAATGTCACAACATTTCTCTTGTATTTTCAGCTCCGTGTGAAGAGAATGTTGCTGTTTTTTATTCTGAACTGCAGTCCTTGATCCTTAGCTGTTGGAATAATGTGAACACCAAAAGGATGTAGGCTACAACTAGTGTGCGTAATGCGATTTAATAGATCATATTATTGATGTATGTATTTTGTAAGGCTGCAACGATTAATCGATTAATCAAATTGATTATTCAATTCGTTGTCAACTAATTTCGTAATCACTTAATCGAATCGGCAACTATAGTGTTTTTCCACTTAATTATTTCTGTGCTATCTATGATTGTAATCGCACCCCCTAGGCTAGGCTACGGCATCAGCCCCCCCCCCCCCCCCCCCTATACTCCATATATGAAAGCGGTGAACGTCAATTTAAAGGGGCTACAGCCGGGAGGAAACAGATCCTGTTAAAGTGGACGCAGCTTAACTACTATGCAATTATGGCTAGCAGCAATAAAACAGTTAAATTAGTGCACCGTGCTGTCTGTCTGTCTGTCTGTCTGTCTGTCTGTCTGTCTGTCTGTCTGTCTGTCTGTCTGTCTGTCTGTCTGTCTGTCTGTCTGTCTGCCTGCCTGCCTGCCTGCCTGCCTGCCTGCCTGCCTGCCTGCCTGCCTGCCTGCCTGCCTGCCTGCCTGTCTGTCTGTCTGTCAGTCACACAATGTTTGTAAGATCTACTCTATGAAGTTTTCTTTTTCTTATTTTTTTTCCTTTCAGTTCTAACACCCAATCACTGTCAATAATTCTAAAGAAGAAAGATGCTGCTACAGTAAATATGAATGCCGTGTTCAACCAATGAATGCATTAATGATGAATGAGAAGTCAAAGTGATCGGATATAATATTAAACATACCGCATTTCAGAGAGTGAGGTTAGATTACAATCTACTGTAGAGGTATGTAACATCATAAGTAATAGGACATTGATATTTGATATATATCACATTAATATTAATGTGTATAAATGATAAAGCTATACTTTACATGATATTAGGTTAAAAGTCTTTAACCCATTCTGAACGGGAACCCCTTTTGGTGTTAGCATCATGTCATGCTTTAGCTATTGAAAAATAGCAGATCTACAAGCTCATAGCGCGCCACCGAGTGGCGCGCTACGAGCTTGTAGGTCTGCTATTTTTTTTTTAATCGAAGAACGACTGACATTTTTAGAATCTGATCTCGGGTCAGAATGGGTTAATCGGACCAGTGTGTGTCCAGTGGAAACCTCGTATGAATCTGATCTCAGGTCAGAATGGGTTAACCCGTTTAGACCAGGACGATTCTACAAAACGTCTTTCCTGAAAGTTTTCTAAAAATCCTGAATGTTTCTATGTCAGTGAGTGGTGCTCAACAATTTCATGTCAAGGACCCCTGGAATTATCTGTATTTGGCTGCGGACCCCCATCTGAATAATATATGTTGTTCCAGGGGACCCTCCTCCCAGAAGCAAACATTTGAGTTAAAAATGTTCTCTCTGAAAGAATATATCTGAAGTATATTCATTCTTGCACCATATACATTTTCACGATTTTTCAAAAATAGCAGACCTACGAGCTTGTAGATCTGCTATTTTTCAATAGCTAAAGTTATAACATGACGCTTAACCCATTCTGAACGGGAACACATTTTGGTGTTATAGCATCATGTTATGCTTTAGCTATTGAAAAATAGCAGATCTACAAGCTCATAGCGCGCCACCGAGTGGCGCGCTACGAGCTTGTAGGTCTGCTATTTAAAAAAAATCAAAGAACGACTGACATTTTTTTTAGAATCTGATCTCGGGTCAGAATGGGTTAATCAGACCAGTGTGTGTCCAGTGGAAACCTCGTATGAATCTGATCTCAGGTCAGAATGGGTTAAAACACCAAAAGGGGTTCCCGCCTGAAATGGGTTAATGGCTTCCAAGGGCGGCGGCAGTGGCTCAGGAGGTATATGACTAGTAGCTGCCTTCTAATTGGAATCAAAAGGTTGCCGGTGTGACCCCCCCCGCGCCCTCGAGCAACGCACTGAACCGAACCACCTATAGAACTGCTTTCGACGAGCACGTTGGAGCTTTTTTAACCCATTCTGACCTGAGATCAGATTCATACGAGGTTTCCACTGGACACACACTGGTCTGATTAACCCATTCTGACCTGAGATCAGATTCTAAAAAAATGTCAGTCGTTTTTCGATTTTTCAAAAAATATCAGACCTACAAGCTCGTAGCGCGCCACTCGGTGGCGCGCTACGAGCTTGTAGATCTGCTATTTTTCAATAGCTAAAGCATAACATAGTGCAACACCAAAAGGGGTTCCCGTTCAGAATGGGTTAATTACAGGGTTTCCTCTGCTATACACGTGAACGTGAAACGCACATGTCGGGTTCTGTTGGGGAAACGTTCCATCATTGGCTACGTTTACATGAGCAGTTAAATCCCCTTTTCATTCCGAATAGAAGTTCAATCCTATTAAACGTTGTTATGTAAACACCTACAAAAACTTACATCCGAATGAAAACGCTCGATGCGATCTAAAAACCATTCCGATGTCACTGGCCGGATTACTCCGATTTTCAATGCGATTGAAAGAAATTTGACTCATGTATACACTGCTTCGGATGTAAATTCATTCTGGTCTTTCTGAGCATGCTCCAATTGGGCGCTCATATCCAAGGCGCGCCGTCGGCGCCGAGGAGTTTGCACATAGAGCGCGTTATTTCGTTCCTTTTTTCAGATCCGAAATCCACAAAAAAAACGTGGAGCGCAGCAGATGAGATACCCCTGATCTGTGTGTGTGTGTGTGTGTGTGTGTGTGTTCAACGGTCTCTCTCTCTCTCTCTCAAAAATAACGAGCGACCCGATACAATAATAATCATCAGTGTTGCGTTGCGTGCCCTGGCCGTGCTGTAGATACAAAGTATAATAGTAGGCCTACAAATAAAAACGAGATGATCAACTTCCCAGCGGAGAAGCGGAGCCGCAGCGGGTGGGGAAAAAAAGACGGCGTAGTTTCACGTGAATTAACATATGTATCATGTGACGTCTTCTATCACTTCTCCATATAAACACTCATTCGGAATGACCATTTCTCATGTAAACTCGCGGCAAAAAACATTACATCGGATGTATTTTATTCGGAAGTATTTATTCGGAATGATCACCCTTCATGTAAACGTAGCCATTGAATGCATTCGCATGACATTTCCTTTCATGTTGGGAGACTGATCCCTGAAAGCAATAATGCAACAACAACAACCTGAACATCAAATATACCCTCTCCTGACTTTCACCGCGCCGGCTCTGCTCTGTCATGTGATCTAAACCCATATACCACTCTTAATTAATCATTTGGAATTCACAGTTATTTGGCGAGTACTGTATATATACAGCCCAGCAGCATCAGCCATTATTATGCTTATTATTTGTAGCCTAAGTGTACTGGATCATGTTTATTAATGAGGCGGTTGTAATAGGTGTATATTATGTTCGCACGCTCGCACACACACACACACACACACACACACACACACACACACACACACACACACACACACACACACAGAGAGAGACTTTTAGCTTATGCAAAACTAAACCATATATAGCCTCCAGTGAACATCCATGGCCATTCGATGAGGAGGCGAGACCTTCAGACTGGTTCAATGACAATGTATGATGTTGAGTCAATTTATATGAGAAATATTAAATAGTCTAGAATCATGATACTGTTCATGCCATTGTTGATTTTTTTCATTTTCTATTTTGCGTTTGCCCATGCAGTTTTACATGTCATTTTGTCCCTGACACTAATTCGTTGTACAGACAAAGGCTGTTTGGGAGTCATTCCTTATAGACACCAAATGTGACCAGATTTGACTGAGAGCATTGTCATTGTCATTGTGCAACCTCAAGCTTTTCACCCAATCAAGTTAAAATCATGCTTTTATATGGACACGCCCACCAGTTCATTAAGTATACCTGGTTTGCCAAGGGTTTAGCCTCCAGGAAGAAACCCTAAATACAAAGTTAATACATACCATTGCACATAAAAACGACTCCAGGGTGTCTAATGAAGTGTACTGTCACCTCAAAAACTGGAAAAATTGTGGCACTCCACCTTTTAAACATGTAGCTATAGGTGTAATGTTAGAGTTCCACAGAAGTGAACCTTTCAAGCCTAGTGTTTTCTCAACACAACGTTTTATGCAAGAGAATGTTAGAGTCTTGAATGTAGAGAATGTAGAGTGTTTCTGCAAGAGAATGTTATAGTTCCACAGAAGTGAACATTTTATAGTTAATATGTATAGTTTCATTATATGGATATTCCACTGTTACTTTCTTAGCTTACACATGTTTCATGATAAATGCTTTTATGTGATGTATTCCGATGCTTTTGTTCTTGCTTAATGTAAATCGCTCTGGATTAAGATCGAGCGTCTGCTAAATGCCTAAATTGTAAATTGTAAATAGTTTCAAGTCTATTTTCTCAGACCGTTTTCTGCAAGACATTCCCTCCTGCTTTCATATGACATGAAAAAAAAAAAAACCTGAAAATGAATAATAATCTAATGACTGTCTCCCATTCACGTCGGGTCCCAAATAGACAGTTTTGTCTTCATGTCGCGCTGAATGCCAAGAGCTCCAGGGCCCTGGATTACTGATGTATAGGTCGGGGGGGGATTAATACTTCATCCGTTGGACCGTTTGGCAGCTTGAGGGCGGGAATGCGTCGGATTACGGGAGTCGATCTTGACATTTGATTAGCATAAAACACACATTTAACCCATTTAGACCTATAGGAACGATTCTACAAAATAAGAAAAACCCTATATGTTTCTGTGTGTCAGTCGTTCTCAGACATTTGAGCAAAGATTTGAGTTAAAAACGTTTGCTCTGAAAGAATATATATAGTCAAAAGATTTGCAAATCCTGAATGTTTCTATGTCAGTGGTGCTCAACAATTTCATGTCAAGGACCGCCAGAATTATCTGTATTTGGCTGCGGACCCCCATCAGAAAATATGTTGTTCCTGCAGTGACCTCCCAGAAGCAAACATTTGAGTTAAAAATGTTCGTCTGAAAGAATATTCTTGCACCACGATTTAAAAAAAATAGCAGACCTATACAAGCTCTGCCGAGTGCCGCGCTATGAGCTTGTAGATCTGCTATTTTTCAATGGCTAAAGTATAACATAATGAAACACCAAAAGGGGTTCCCGGCCAGAATGGGTTAATGTGTTACTGTGTGTGCCAAAGTGATCATTGCACACATACTGTATATCCCCTGGTGGTCTTTCCTTGACCTTAAGCAGAAATATTGGACACAGTGAAGATGACTTTTCCATATATATATACCGTATATATAATGCACGTAATCTGTGTGTGTGTGTGTGTGTGTGTGCAGTGGTGAAAAATAACTATGCACATGTACTCAAATACTGTACTTAAGTACAATTCTGATGTATTTACTTTACTGGAGTATTTCCACTTGTGTGGCTTTCACCGTTATTTATTTATTTTTTATGAAGGGACAGACAGTTAGGCCGACAGTAAATGGGGGAGAGAGAGATGGGCTGTAGTAAGCAGGGCCAGGATGGACCTCTGAGCCACGGCCCCCCGCAGGATGGGGTGTAATTGTAATGAAATTTGAAAGTTTCATTTAGTTTCATTTAGTTTTAAAGGGGGCGCCCTTGGGCATCAGGTGAGAATGTGCCCAAAGTGCCCAGTGCCCAGTGCAGAGCTTCTCAAAGTGAGGACCTGTGCTGAAAGCTTGTACATCTGCTATTTTTTTGCCAAGGTGTTTGAAAAGGTTTTGCTTTTTTTTTTTTGTCACAAATGGGACGACGACGACAAAGTTTGAGAACTGCTGATTTAGAAGGAATTTGTAGTGTAATCTGAATCTGTAATCCGCAGTGCTTCAGGACAGGTCTTAATTTGGGTCAAATACTTTTCAGCTAGGATGCTCATTAGCTGACAAAACAAACTTACGCGTACAGTATAATACCATGAATAAATTGCATAATAATTAATAGGTTTGCGCTCATCCAGTCGGTTATATCCCTGAGGCAGGCGGTGAGGTGGTTTACTGCAGCATCTGTGTTGTGAGGTTCTATGGAAATGTATAATTGTGTGTCATCTGCGTATGAGTGATAATTGACGTTGTACACAGTAACTATCTTGTTGAGTTCCTCTATTGATATGCTGTTAAAATTGTTCATGGTGTTATGTCTGAGTGTCTGTGTGCTGGAGTGATCCCTAATTGATGACGCTATATTGTTCCTTATGGATTTTATTTTATTGCAAAAAAAAAGTGCAAACTCCTCACATTTCTGTGGGGAGGATGACGGTTCTGAGGTGGGGCGGGGGTTAAGTAGGTTGTCTACGTTGTTAAAAAGAACCCTAGAATTATTTTTATTGTCTGAAATGATCTTTGAGAAGTATATGCTCTTCTAGCATCTCCTATACCGTTATTGTATGTAATCATGGTTTCTTTAAAAATATTTTTATGAATTTCCAGTTTAGTTTTTCTTCATCTCCTTTCTGCTGTTCTATACATGCTCTCTTTAGTTCGTGAATGTGATCATTTTCCCATGGTGTTTTTTTCTTTTGCGTTTTCTTTTTATCTTTAAGTGGGGCCACTGTGTTAAGCGTGCAGCTTAGTTTATCGTTGAAATCATGTCCTCCAGTCGTCCACCCTCGGTGGTGGTGGGGCACATTGAGTTCATTTATCATGTCCTCCAGTCGTCCACCCTCGGTGGTGGTGGGGCACATCGAGTTCATGTATCATGTCCTCCAGTCGTCCACCCTCGGTGGTGGTGGGGCACATTGAGTTCATGTATCATGTCCTCCAGTCGTCCACCCTCGGTGGTGGTGGGGCACATTGAGTTCATTTATCATGTCCTCCAGTCGTCCACCCTCGGTGGTGGTGGGGCACATTGAGTTCATGTATCATGTCCTCCAGTCGTCCACCCTCGGTGGTGGTGGGGCACATTGAGTTCATGTATCATGTCCTCCAGTCGTCCACCCTCGGTGGTGGTGGGGCACATTGAGTTCATGTATCATGTCCTCCAGTCGTCCACCCTCGGTGGTGGTGGGGCACATTGAGTTCATGTATCATGTCCTCCAGTCGTCCACCCTCGGTGGTGGTGGGGCACATCGAGTTCATTTATCATGTCCTCCAGTCGTCCACCCTCGGTGGTGGTGGGGCACATTGAGTTCATTTATCATGTCCTCCAGTCGTCCACCCTCGGTGGTGGTGGGGCACATCGAGTTCATGTATCATGTCCTCCAGTCGTCCACCCTCGGTGGTGGTGGGGCACATTGAGTTCATTTATCATGTCCTCCAGTCGTCCACCCTCGGTGGTGGTGGGGCACATCGAGTTCATGTATCATGTCCTCCAGTCGTCCACCCTCGGTGGTGGTGGGGCACATTGAGTTCATTTATCATGTCCTCCAGTCGTCCACCCTCGGTGGTGGTGGGGCACATCGAGTTCATTTATCATGTCCTCCAGTCGTCCACCCTCGGTGGTGGTGGGGCACATTGAGTTCATTTATCATGTCCTCCAGTCGTCCACCCTCGGTGGTGGTGGGGCACATTGAGTTCATTTATCATGTCCTCCAGTCGTCCACCCTCGGTGGTGGTGGGGCACATTGAGTTCATTTATCATGTCCTCCAGTCGTCCACCCTCGGTGGTGGTGGGGCACATCGAGTTCATTTATCATGTCCTCCAGTCGTCCACCCTCGGTGGTGGTGGGGCACATTGAGTTCATTTATCATGTCCTCCAGTCGTCCACCCTCGGTGGTGGTGGGGCACATCGAGTTCATTTATCATGTCCTCCAGTCGTCCACCCTCGGTGGTGGTGGGGCACATCGAGTTCATAATATCAGCAAATTTGAGTTCCGCTGCCTGATTTATTGTTCTCTTTTTAATTATGGATTCCTCTGCAATCCTAACTAATCCTAAATATGCAATGATGGTCGGATAATGGATTTTCTGATATTGAGATACTTTCTATTTCTATATGCCCTTTGAAATGATTCAATCTAACGTGTTGCCAAGTCGACGGGTGGCTCCGGTGATATGTTGGGTGAGGTCAAATCCTTCCAGAAGATTTGTAAATTCTCTAGCTTTTGAATCTGCCTCATTATTGACGTGTATATTAAAATCTCCATTTAATATTATACTATGATATTTGGTGTTTATGATGGCCAGCATGCTGTGGGAATTCTGAGAGAAATACATGTAGGTTTTTGGGAGGTCTATAGATTGTTAAAATCAGTGATGGTATCTCTGCTCTAACTATAAGGGCTAAATATTCAAATGAGTTGAATTTACCCAGGTCAGTCTCAGTGCATATAATATGATCTGCAGAGATAATGGCAATTCCTCCTCCTGTATGAGTCTGTCTCTCCTTATTGTGTGTGTTATATCACACCTCCATAAGGGCTGTTCTATTTGTTCCTAGTGAGGACTCAGTTATGAGCATGACATCTATGTTCTGACTATAAATGCATTGATGAAGTGAGACTAGTTTGTTAGTGCTCTGACATTCCATAAAGCCATTTTTGTGATTTATTTTCTCTGTGTTACTAATGGTTGGCTTCTGACACTTGATGTGGATCAGATTGCTTTTAATAGCTGTTTGTGATGATGTTGTGGTGGGTCTATATGCTTAATCATAACCTGTATGGGCATGGTTATCACTGTATATCTGTTTGGCTGGCGTCAATGGTTGGGGTCCGGGGTGGCCAGGGCTTGTAGACCTTCCTTGCTTGGATGTACTTTGTCCCTGTATAGGCGTTGGACTTCCCAGAATGTATCAAAGTCAGCAATATACCCGTGACCATCTGCTGCACAAAATTGAGCTAGCCTGTTATCAGTTGCATAGATACGGCTGAAGGTTTCAGAGTTCTGGTTAACACTAGAAGGTCTAAGAGGTCATTTTGACCGTTTTTTTTTTATTATTTTAAAGTTGATTATCTTTGCCCATGAAGCATTCAGAAGGTTCCCCTTCCATGAGCATCATCATCCATCGGTGACCATATAGGTAATAGGCCAGAAAAAATACATTTCTTTTTCAGCTTATGTAGAGCCTCTGCTATGGCTTTATAGTCTTTAATATGTTGTTTTTCAGACTGTTTTGAGCCCATGTCGTTGGTCCCGCAGTGCAAAATCACAGTGTGAGCAGATGGGTGTCGTTGTATAATATTTGGGATATGTTCAATCAGATCGGTGAATTTTTCCCCCGAGAACAGAGTGCGTTTAGCATTTTGAGATCTGAATACCACGAATAACCCATTCTGACCTGAGATCAGATTCATACGAGGTTTCCACTGGACACACACTGGTCTGATTAACCCATTCTGACCCGAGATCAGATTCTAAAAATGTCAGTCGTTCTTCGATTTTTCAAAAATAGCAGACCTACAAGCTCGTAGCGCGCCACTCGGTGGCGCGCTATGAGCTTGTAGATCTGCTATTTTTCAATAGCTAAAGCATAACATGATGCCAACACCAAAATGGGTTCCCGTTCAGAATGGGATAATGCTGTCTCCGAGGAGAATAATATTCCGTGGGAGTGGAAGTACTACTGTCAGTGGTGTTGATTGATGCTTCAGATCTGGTTACGTATTCATTTATTGACACACCTGCTTTTGTTTGTAAAGCAAGTTAAATGCAAAAGGAACCCTGCACACAGCAGTAATGGAGGAAGGTGCTTCTTCTTGAGGTCAGATGAGTTGTTTTAATAGAAACACGTAGTTGACTCGGTTCATATATAATATAACAAATCACACCCGTGTGAAGTGAGGGGCGCTCTTATCATCTATACATCTTCTCGTTCCGGCCAATCACAATTTGCGTCGTCACCTTCGTCTTCAATGTTTGTGTTTACACTCAGAACTGTCCATTCATTGTCAATGGCTTAGGACAATGATTGTTTATACACAAACACTCAAAGCTGGACATAAGGGGGGGGCTATATAGCGCCCTTAAAAAAATGGACAAAATAATTGTCTCACAAATGAACAGCCTATAGACCAGATCTTTAAGAAACAGGTGCTTAACAAGGCCTGATGCTGCTCACCCTCTACACGGAGAGTACATCCTTCTCCCATTCGGCCTTCGCTTGTGTGACGGTCCTGCCCCCTCTGCCTCTGCACAGTAGGCTATCCGGCAGCCTGGGTGATTAGGGCAGAGTGGAGCAGGCCGTCAGGCCAACTGTGTACACCTGAGTGGGGTGTGGTCTGGGAGAGTATATAAGCGGGCCTCTCCTTCCATACTCTCAAGCCAGCTAGGCCTGCAGGCACAGGCCAGGCACAAACATTCCTTTGTCCCTGTCTCTATTTGCACACTAAATGCTGCTGAGGGTAGATCTAGGTCTAGGAGATAACCTTATGATAAGCACTTTTGACTGAATTGGTCTCGTGCCTAATGTCTACGCACACGCACTTTTTATGACCTACCGCATAGCACTTTAAACGCCTGCACTTTAATGGTTATGTGCACCTCTGTACTTTGGTATCTGCTATGTGAACCGTTTGTTTATTTTGTACTGTCAAATTGTTTAATGATACTGTCTATGCTGCAACCCAATTTGGCCTTCGGTGACACTAAATAAACTTGAACCTTGAACCTTGAACCTTTCTGTCACGCCAGGTTTACTGCCGTAATATGAGTCTTTTCTACTACCAACACATTAACGAGTCACATGGTCACATGGTCACATGGTCACATGGTCAGGTACACAGCCCCCCACCATTCATTTCAATAGCAGTTGCTCAGTGGCGTTTTGAAGCACCCGGAAGTACAATTATAACTCAATGGCTCGAGTGAGCGGAAGTTTAGCCTATAGATAGCCCCGCCCCGGACCTCAAATTTGAGGTTCCCGGGATGACGCAACGTTACGCACGTGACGTCATGAACGTTCCGTCCGCCTCCATGAAAGTGCTGCAGTTCCACTTTTCGCCAGTAGGTATAGTGGCCACTTCAACGTTGGAGGATAGCCTTATACTGGGGGCTTTGACGTTACTGCACAGGTATATGATGACTTTGTGTTACTGCTATGATGGCTTTTCCTATAATCCTCTCCCCATACGGGCATGGATTCTCGTGTGTGTGCGTGTGCGTGTGCGTGTGTGTGTGTGTGTGTGTGTGGGCGCGTGTGTGTGACCAATGACCATGCGTGCGTGCGTTAACACCCATGATTCAAACCCGGAGTTTCCATGTGGGTTTAAAGCCACATATCTACCACTATAATCCTAGAGGGAAATCCCCCTTTGGTCAGGAGAGATATTAGGATGTTCGAGCTATAGGCTGAACTAGAGAGAGAGAGAGAGAGAGAGAGAGAGAGAATAAATGTACAGCATTGCTCTTATCTTTTCACCATCCTCTCACGGGAAACGCCTGGCAGCCCTGACTGTACGCTTAAATTGGTTGAAACGGTCCTCGGTTAATATAATGGTCAGGATTGCTGTGAATACTTCCAACCTTCCGGCCTGTACTGAAAGAGACGGTATCAGTCTGATTTTTAATGACATCGTTTTTCCTGGTGTTTTCACGGCTTCGGTGTATAATAAGATGGACTGCACAAGTTATAATTCAAAGCAGAACATGCTGTTGAATTCTCTCCCCTTTGCCAACATACATTTACCCCGACTGTGGCTCGGGAGGTATAGAGCAGGTCGTCTAATGATGATCTGTGGGTCGGCGGTTCGAATCCGAATCCCGGCTCCTCCTTGTCTACATGTCGAAGTGTCCTTGGGCAAGAAGACACTGAACCCCAAATTGCTCCCGATGTGCTGGTTGGTATACCTTGCATGGCTTCCGCTGCAATCGGTGTATGAATGTGTGTGTGTGAATGAATGGGTGAATGTAATGCACAATCTCTGTAAAGAGCCTTGGATAAAGGCGCTATATAAATACGCCATTTACCATTTTACCCCTTTCAAAACTCATAGTTGCTGCTTCCACTTGGACCCACGTGGTTGTCATTCAGCTGTATTGGTAAAGCCTGCAAGAATACAAAACAGAACACATAGTATTACAACACCTTGCATCAGACACCATCAACACAATAACGGCACATGCAGGCAGACAGCTGTCAGCTATAGCTGGTCTTTACATCAGTCTTTCTTAACGCATTTTGGGGCGGGAACGCCTTTTGGTGTTTTAACCCATTCTGACCTGAGATCAGATTCATACGAGGTTTCCACTGGACACACACTGGTCTGATTAACCCATTCTGACCCGAGATCAGATTCTGAAAGTGTCAGTCGCTCTTCGATTTTTCAAAAATAGCAGACCTACAAGCTCGTAGCGTGCCACTTGGTGGCGCGCTATGAGCTTGTAGATCTGCTATTTTTCAATAGCTAAAGCATGACATGATGCTGAACACCAAAACGGGTTCCCGTTCAGAATGGGTTAAGCATTGTTATACTTTAGCCGTTGAAAAATAGAAGAAGATAGTTCTGCTATTTTTGAAAAATAGAACCACAACAGTATAATAATATTTCAGGTCAGATCCGTGTTAAGAGGAATGTTGTAAGTCAGACCAAATGGCATGACTGATAATTGAATGGGGGGGGGGGGGGGGTTTTCTACATTTGAATGACATTAAACGTACCTATTATGCATTCATTCAGACGTCATCTTCAGTCATGTAACTGACAACTGTAGCCTTCAAACATAATTATGTGAGGAATAGTTGAGTGATAAAAGAAGAAATATATCGTCTCTAGGCCTACTCATTCTCATGCATAGCTGGGTTATGCCTCTTGGCCACACGCACACGCACGCGCGCACACACACACACACACACACACACACACACACACACACACACACACACCTACAGTATGCGTTTGCTAACGACAGCAAATTAATTTAGCAGCATTCTATTTTCTATGCTAATGTGTTGACGATGATCCTTATTGCATCTACACAGAACAATAAGCCTAAAGCACTCATTAACTCAATGGCCAACAGATCGTTGAAAAAACAGGCCATCATGACGCTGCAAGATCTCCGTTTAAAATGCACGAGATTAAACTTCCAGCCGCCGCGCATAAATAATATGCTTCAAAATGAGAAGAGAGAGTAGATGGCACTAATTCAGGTGCATTAAGCAACCCATTGCCAGCCAGCCAGCAGATGCAGAGAAGATGAGACACATGGCATAGTCCCATCTTGGCACATTTCAGCTGTTTTAGTGATATGTGTGTTGCAAAGTGGACACGATGGCGTCTAGAATCTGGCAGGCCGGATGGTGACATTTGTGATCATCCCTGACACCGACATCGGAGTGGGGCCACTGGGTTGTCAATAAATAGCACAGCTCCCTCTGTGCCTGAAAGTAAATGGGACTACTACTACCTACCACCAGGGGCCCTTGGCTCTCAGGGGCCCTTGGCTCTCAGGGAACCTTGGCTCTCAGGGGCCCTTGGTTCTCAGGGAACCTTGGCTCTCAGGGAACCTTGGCTCTCAGGGGCCCTTGGCTCTCAGGGGGCCTTGGTTCTCAGGGAACCTTGGCTCTCAGGGATCCTTGGTTCTCAGGGGCCCTTGGCTCTCAGGGATCCTTGGTTCTCAGGGGCCCTTGGCTCTCAGGGATCCTTGGTTCTCAGGGGCCCTTGGCTCTCAGGGACCCTCGGTTCTCAGGGGGCCTTGGCTCTCAGGGACCCTTGGCTCTCATGGGCCCTTGGCTCTCATGGGCCCTTGGCTCTCAGGGGCCCTTGGCTCTCAGGGGCCCTTGGTTCTCAGGGGCCCATGGCTCTCAAAGACCCTTAGCTCTCAGGGACCCTTGGCCGTTCAGAATGGGTTAAAGATGACTTCAATGTCAAATATCTCTCTCAGTTTCTCTCTTTCTTTCTCTCTCATAAGGCCCAACTTCCCTTGCTGTGTATTAGGATGTAACCAGTTCCTTTCACTGGAGTCATTAGTCAGTGTACGAGTTAGTTAGTTGCTCATTAGTCCAGAATCAATACACATTATTTGTTGCAAGTCATGCAGGTACAACGGAATGCAAGTATGAGATCTGCAGAAATATACTCTATACACAACATCCACATAGAATTAACAATAATAAAAACTGAGGTACGATAAGAAGAAGACATCAGTGACACTGCAGAGATGTGTGGGCAGGAATTAATTGGCATAATTAATGACTAAAATGGAGAGAAGTTATCGCTAGTTATGGCTAGCATGGACATATAAAAGGAGTGGACAATAATATTACCAGAAACACATAAATACATATCCCTGAATAACAGGTCTGTAACTCTGAGTGTTCAAACGGAACCAAACGGGTCCATTTGGTTCCATTTTGAACACTCTCAGAGTTACAGGGGTCTTTGCAAGTAAAACAGAACCACGTTGGACTCCTATAATGTGCCATAGTGACATAATAAATAATTCTGAATAAAACTTGGAGATTGACATATACAGTAATTGGGCCTTATGATGGGAATAGGAACATCAACATGGTGTGTATGTAAAACAGAAAATCCGAAAATGTGTCACAGAGCTTTGTATAGATCTGATATTTTTCAAAAATCGTGAAAATGTGGCGCAAATCTTTGAATATTCAGAGCGAACGTTTTTTAACTCAAATCTTTGCTTCTGGAAGATCCCCATGGAACAACATATTTTCAGATGGGGCATTATTATTTTGATTACTTCTTTCAGGCAGATTTGCAAATATTAATATGTTGTCTCAAAATGCTCAAATATATTATGAATAATTAAATATTGTGATTTTTTTTTGTGCAGCACCAAAAACTTTATAGGCTATCATCACTTATTATTACTTTAAATAAATGTTGTCATAATTGTTGAGAAAATTACATATTTTGTATTTGTATTTTGTTACCCTTATTGGCCTTGGGCCTTAGTGAAATGAAATTAAAATGATTTGTTATCGTTAATGCAGTAGAAGCTCAAAATCAAGCTGTTAAGCTTGACATACTAAGGTGATGTGGTGATAATTTATATTATAAATAAATTGTGGACGGTTAACTTTAACCACATTTTATTTTGATATGCCTGACTGCTACCTATATAGTACTACCGTCATGTGACCCCTGCATCCGGCTGTGTTTTGTCCAATCAGATTTGTGACTGCATTGAGGCGGGCGTTTTTTCAATTTGGTTTACATTTTGTTTTGTGAGATTTGGGACATAAACAAATTAAGACAATATGCCGGCGAGCGGTTCTTCCAAGAGGAAAGCAAAAAAAAGATTAAGTATGCGAAGACGGCTAAATTACTGAAAAAGGTTCCATTTATTTCAAACGTCTTTCTTAAACCACCACATGAAGACGCAGACAGCGACGAGACGAGACAGGTGCTGCTGGGACTAGCACTGATGCTAATGCTAACGTCAACCAGGGCGAGGCAATAAGTGGTGAAGTTGTTGTGGAAAAATGTTAGCGGCCAAAAGCAAAACTCCTCAGAATCCCTGAAGAAGAAGAGGATATAGTGTGCCAATGTGTATTATTGTGTATAGTAGTATAATAAAGATGGTCTGTTTTAATAGTATTTGTCCCCTGTGGGACAATAACAGTAAGAGTATAAACATACTATTTTTGTTATTGTCCCACAGGGGACAAATACTATTAAAACAGACCGTCTTTATTATAGTATTTAAAAGAGATGCATGTGAGAAGGAAAAAAAAGGAAAACATAATATTACTATTCAATTAGTATGACAATAATAATACACATTCATTGGCACACTACATAGCGCTCTCTCTCTCTCTCTCTCTCTCTCTCTGTGTGTGTGTGTGTGTCTCTCTCTCTCTCTCTCTCTCTCTCTCTCTCTCTCTCTCTCTCTCTCTCCTCTCTCCCCGCCCCTCATTCCACATTCCACTTTCTCAACAGAGTGAACAGACTCGCACGTCTCTCAGTCGTATCTCTTCTCTCTCTCTCTCTCTCACACACACACTCACTCCGCCGTGAAGCTTAGCTGTTGCCCGGCTGCTCTCTCTACTCTATAGTACAGAGTGTATAATTTGTATCCATCTCTAATAATAATACTAATAATCAATTAATCCTTCGGGCTCCAGCAGAAAGCCACAACAAACCCAAACTCCGACAGACTACACACATCTCTTCTCTCTGCAACAATAACACTCCAAAGGGCAGAATTGTTTGTGACTTCTTCAAACGTCAAACGGTAGTTATTTATTCCCACTAGATATCGTCTCCGTTCTGTCTTCCTACCACGCCGAAGCGGCTCTATAGGTGCAGCTCCGCCGGGGAGAGGGACCACCACCAGGCCGGCTCTAGATGCAGCTCCGCCGGGGAGAAGGAGCAGGTCCAGCCGCTCCAGCGGAGGAGGAGGAGGAGGAGGAGGAGTGGAAATGATGGTGGGAGACTTTATTCCAGCAGGAGGATGCATTTTATTTTCTACACAAGTTGCTGTGGCTTCTTGTTCTTCTTCCTGGGGTTTCTTCTCTGCCTGCACGTCCCTGCCGCCGCAGCACGAGGTAAGAGCTGTTTAAATGCTATTATTATGTACACATGTTATTTATTTATTGGCTTAATTAAACAATAAATGGTTCTCCTCAAAGAAAGTGCGGTCCCACTCCACCACCAGTCCAGGCACTCTCGGGGTCGTTCCAAATGGACCCAAGCATGCGTGGTGAAAATTGACCCAAGCAATAATTGGTGATGCAAGGTTATACTGACACAAAGAGTAGACCTAAATGGGACCAAATATGGACCCTTACAGCCAGGTCTGTAATGGGTCCTTGGCTTGTAGGCTACACAGTAAGTCTGAGAGTGTGCGTCCATTTGGTTCCATTTGAACACTCAAGAGTGAATGTGGGTCCTCCTCAGATAGAATTAATTGTATCAACTGTACGGTTGCATTTTGTGAATATAATTCCACATCCACACCAAAGTGATATCACCTTTTTTATATGCCACCTTATTTTTATTGTGAAAATTCAGTTTCTGGTGCGCCACACGCCCTACTATTGCAGTGCCTGGAGAGATATTATATGCTTTTTGAGTGGTGCAACCACTCCTATAGACAGCTATGTGTGTCCCTGGCTGGCTGGCTGTGTCCCTGGGTCCGAGCACGGAAATGGCATATTATCACCACAAGTGTCACTGTTGCACTGCCTAACAAACCACCAAGTCTCACTGTTGTGCAGCCTCTTAGGAACAGGGCTGGCCCCCTGGGCACATTCCTGGGGGTCGGATGTTCCGGGGACCCCCCCACACGGTAACTCTGTAATTTCTCGACCGTTTCGGACGTGGGGCGTCTCGCCGGAAACCGGGCCGGCACCCTGGGCGCGTTCATGTGGGTCTGGAAGTTTCGGGTACCCCCCACACGGAGTTGCACCACTCACTTCACATGGGTGTGACCTTTGTTTGATCATCAGTGACATATTGCTTTAAGTGCACAGGCTAATTAGGAAGGTTATATATTGTCTGTGTGGAGCTAAGTTGATGCAGGTGTGATTGATAAAGCTCTGTCTGGATAAATGGCTTAATGGCCTATACAGGTGGTCTCTCTGAAGCTGTCTTTCTGAAGTCGCTCATATACCTTCATTTTCCAACTATGGTACTTCATCATTTTAAATGTTGAGCCTCGACCCCAGAGCTCTGTGAATGACTTGACAGTAAGCTGTACAAGACCCCTGTGGGGTCCCTTCATATGTGTCTGAGCAAATGGTGATGATGATGTACAATGATAAGATCACAAGGTGTGATTTCTTTTTTTTTTTAAGCATATTTAGAGTAGCCAATTATATATATATATATTTTTACTCCTTTTTGTATCCCAGTGTAGTCAAGTCATTAGGCCAATTAATTCCTGGCACTGCTGTTGTAAGTAACCCGTGACCGAGGATGCCTCACTGGTGGCGCTGTCCTACACTCCCTCCTCGCTATAGTGGCTCTGTCCTACATTCCCATGCTATAGTGGCTCTGACTCCTGCATTCCCATGCTATAGTGGCTCTGACTCCTACATTCCCATGCAGCTGACTAGACAGGCTGCCAGACCCATGGAGCACATGGAGTCATGCAGGGACAAAATATCACCCGTAACCCATTTTAGGCCCTTTTGGTTTTTTAAACATTGTGTTATAATTTTGCTATTGAAAAATAGAAGATCTACAAGCTCATAGCGCGCCACCGAGTCGAGTGGCGCGCTACGAGCTTGTAGGTCTGCTATTTTTGAACAATCGTGAAAATATTTATTTCAGAAAACTGGAGGATTTAGAAGATTTTTTTTTAAAAATGTCGACGTCAGGCCTAAATGGGTCAAGTTGGAAGGTGGGTAGGAATCCCACTCCACTGAGCGAAGCATGCCGGACTGTTAAGGGTGATATTTTGTCCATGCATGACATGTGCTCCATGGGTCTGACCGCCTGTCTGGTCAGCTGCATGGGAATGTAGGACAGATCTGTTTTGTAAAATGTCCTCCTGTGATGTTTGCACAAGATGGTATGAAACACACGTGTTGTTTCTGCCTCTGCAGATGAAAGGGGTAACGGTTCTGAACCTCTGACACACGTCAGATGTTTCTTGTTTGGTGAATAGCCAGCTGCCTATCGCAATGTCACACAACCCAAGTGACTGTGTAGTAGATGGGGACGACGAATGAAACGGAGAATGTTTGTTACATAAAGGGTTATGGAGTCATGATGGAAAGCCATGTTTTATTTATTGTAAAATTTGACCGGTATACCCCGAGCATCTCATGCTATAGCTGTGATTCTAACTGACGTTGTGTCATATGAGAGTCATTTCTGAAAGCAGCCAGGCTGGAATCCACGGCTGTCTGTTGGAGATAGACACTGCATTATTTAAAAGAAAACCCTTTTCTTTACTCACTGACCGCACAGAAGGTAGGCCGTCTTGTCGGCCAACTCGATCAACTCCAAAGCAAAGCTAGTGAAAAAAATGCTACCAGTTGAGTTTTGTTTTCGTTGTGTTATGCATAGAGGTTGCCAGATTCTGTGAGTGAAACAAGCGACCAGGTCTATGGAAATAAGCCAAATGTTCCCACAAGTGTAGTAAACATTGAGAAATAGACATTGTGAGGAGAAGATTTTACGGGTTATGGATGGAGTTGTGTACTTGTCGCATGCCCACACACACACACACACACGCTCGCGTGCGAGCGCACACGCCGTTCTTCCTCACTTTCAGGGGAATTGAGCCCTTCAAACGGCCCGCTCAAGAGTAGCATGCTTGGCAGTTGTTATGACATTAAAAATAGAACACTACTGAAATGGCATTAATAAAATATTAAACTGTTTGTACAGTGCATTCATCAACTACCTTGCACTCATTAGACTAGTTAAGGCAACCTGTATTTAATGGAGTCATCGTAATCGTACAGTATATTGAATTTGGGGAAAAGCGGGATAAGATTTAAGATGTGGAAGGTGGTTGGTTATTGTGTAAACTATTCCCTGGTGGTTTTTAGCATTGATTGGAGCACAATTATCCAGGAATGCAGTAACAAGCAACAATAGTCTCATTGTTTCTGTGGTGCTTGTGAATAGAATGAATCCATAGTATGTCACCATTGTGCCATTGTAGGAAGTAAACATACATTTATGCTATCCTTTGTCTTTCATGACAGATCCCCCGCCCCCCCATATTCCTTATTTATGTTTAACCCATTCTGACCGGGAACCCATTTTGGTGTTAGCATCATGTTATGCTTTAGCTATTGAAAAATAGCAGATCTACAAGCTCATAGCGCGCCACCGAGTGGCGCGCTACGAGCTTGTAGGTCTGCTATTTTTTTTAAATCGAAGTACGACTGACATTTTTTAGAATCTGATCTCAGGACAGAATGGGTTAATCAGACCAGTGTGTGTCCAGTGGAAACCTCGTATGAATCTGATCTCAGGTCAAAATGGGTTAAGATAACATTACTGGTATATATAACCCATTTAGACCTGAGGACGATTCTATGAAATGTCCTGACAGTTCTCTGAAAAACCTACCGTACGTTTCTATGTCGGTGGTTCTCAAAAAATATCAAGGAAAATAAATATGTTGTTCCAGGGACCCTCCTCCCAGAAGCAAAGATTTGACTTAGAAACGTTCGCTCTGAAAGAACACGTATTCAAAGATTTTGTGACACATTTTCACATCTTTAAAAAAAAAGATCTACTTGTAGGTCTGCTATTTTTCAAAAGCTAAAGTATAACGTAAATGCTATAGTTAAAACACCAAAAAGGGGTTCCCGCCCATAATGCGATAATGCACTTAGTGTGTGCACAGCTTGTGTTTTCCACGGTTATAATAAATAATGTCAACACCTGCATTTGCATATTGCTCCTGCCTAGAGAGAGGGTGTCAACTGTCAAGTGTTGTTATTTCAGTATAAAGCTCTTCCATTTAGTACCTCGGTGGCTCGGTCTCATCTTCTGGGGCCTTGGAGCATTGTGTCTGACAGCAGCACGGCTGTCAAAGCCTTTTCTAACGGCCGTGGAGATGACTGTCCATCCATCCATAGTACACACATTCACCATTCTCTGCATGGCTCCCTGCCTGGTAAACTCAAGGGCAAATGCCACAAAGGCACAAAGATCCACACTATTCCTTCTCTCTCTCTCTCTCTCTCTCTCTCTCATAACAAGGTCCAACTTCCCTCGCTGGCGTTTTAAGACGTAGTCGGGTAACTAAGCCCCCCCAGTAGGGCTGGCCAACGTAGAAGTGATCAGCCCTACTGGTCAGAGCTGGGATTGCAGCCGGGGCCTGGGCGCGGTGTTTTGTTTTTGGCAGCAAATCTTGATTTTAGTTTTAGTCATAGTCTCTTGAAGAGTTTTCATTTCGTTTTAGTCACATTTTAGTCACCTGGAATGTTTTAGTGTTAGTCTAGTTTTAGTCGACTAAATATCGTACGATTTTAGGCGACTAAATCTACAGTTGATTTAGTCGAACAAAGCTCTGTCCCGCTGACAACACAATTATTAAGAATTGGATTTAGGTTATTATGTTTTTTAGACAAACACTGGGCAAATTATTTGTTGGTATATGTATGTATACACGTATGTATTTTTTATTTATATAGTTTTTTATTGTTCATACCAGCAGCAGTTGGACTTAAAATGCAGTATCTTGCATATAAGGGAGAAAAGAAAAAAAGAGTGGGTAAATATTTCAGTTCTTTCCCTAGAGGACGACCTCCTCCTACCACCCACCATATCTGCATATCCTAGTTTCTTGAACAACTATTCTGTCTGGAGGTCTGGAGGTTTTACAGAAGGTTTACACCTCCTGAAATCCGAACAGGGAAGGACCCCCATTTGAAAAGATATGCCAGGCAGGGACAATTATATGCAATATGTGATCTGCAATATAGGCTACGGACCCCCCATTTAATGGCATTTCTATCACTGGGACCCCCAATGTATATTGTAAAAATATATTGTTAATTTAACTCTGAGAGTGTACAAATGGAACAAATTAGGGACGCACCGAAAGGCAGAAAATGCATTTTCTGCCGAATATTTTCTGCGGCCGAATATTCGGTGCATCACTAGAACAAATGGACTGGTGTTCCATTTGTACACTCTCAGAGTTTCAGACCCATATAATGGTCCATTTGGTGCCTAATTATCATTCAGCTGCGGGGACCCCCTGGAACTCCCTCAAGGACCCCTAGGGGTCCCCGCACCCCACTTTGTGGGGTCCAGTGATCTATCTATGCGACACATAAATTCACCTTGACTTTCAGTTGAGTGAACACAATTTCATCAGATGGCAGCAGCAGGGTGTGTCTAACAGCTGAGTCAGCCAGTCAGTCAGTCAGTCAGTCAGTCAGTCAGTCAGTCAGTCAGTCAGTCAGTCAGCCAGCCAGTCAGTCAGTCAGTCAGTCAGTCAGTCAGTCAGGGTTCCCTGAACAGGACACCCAACCCCTAAACGTTCCCCGGGTACTGTATTAATAGAACCACTTCACTACATTTAGGCCAATTTTACAGGCATAAAACAAAGGCCTTTTAATTAGCGGGCGGGCAGAAGCAAGCGATAGCTTTTCATGTTGCGGTGGGAGCAGTCACCTCCAGAGAAGTGTAGTGGTGGTAGCTATATACAGCTAGTCTGTCAACCACTTAATGCCCTGGTTTTCAACAGTTTTTATATCAAGGACCATTATTTATTCGACATTTGAGCCACGGGACCACCATTTGATGACATTTTAGCCTCTCAGACACAAAACGTTGAATATTTTCTTGTCGATGGATAAGATTTTGTCCACAATTACGTTATATTACGTATTGATGTTGGTATACCATTAGGAGAGATAACAGAAAAACGATCAAAATTACAATTTACCTACATTCTCTAATTGTGTGTAGACTTCTTGTAAATTAACTAAGTAATGCAGATGTTTAACAATAATTTAACTCTAAGAGCGTGAGAGCCCACTGGTGGTCCCCGCACCACCAGTGGGTGAGAACCACTGACTTAAACCATTTTGAGCTGAGGACGATTCTAGACAGATTTTATGAAAAACCTCATGTTTCTTCTCAAACATTTTCATGTCAACGACCCCCCCCCCCCCCCCCCCAGAAATAAATGTAATTGGTCGACCCCCATCTGAAAATATGTTGTTCCAGGGAGACCCCCCAGAAGCGAAGATATGACTTGATGCACTGTACTTTATTACTTACAGTATGTGGAGTGAAGTTCCATCATGTGAGTGAAAGGCTCCGCTGGCAGGGCAGCGAGATGGATTGAACAACAAATACCAGCGGGCGGATGGCGTGTCGGTTTGTGCACGCTCGCCGCGGCGGCCGTGCCGTGCCGCCATATGCAATTGGAATAGTGTTTTATGCATAATGTTACCTATCGCTTGTCGGGGCATACTTTCACTTTAGTGGCTATTACTTTATAACGGCATTTTTTAACCCCCTTTTAGTGTTTTTTTTTCCACTTAATTTTTATTGAAGGAAGAACAGACACAAACAAAAAATCAACTAACAAGACAATACGGGAAAGAAAAAGGCTGCATTTTTCACATTACAATAAACATTCAAAGAAATTCTATTGCAATATCGCTAGGCTGAGAGAAGAGATTCCACTTTTCCCATTTTTTTATAGAATTTATCCTCTTGTAGTCTCAGTATGAATGTTAGTTTTTCCATAGAATACAGTTCCTCAATAATGTCCATCCATTGATCTTTCGTTGGTGGGTCCTGTTGGTACCAGCGTCGTGTGATTGCTTTTTTACTTGATGCTAAGAGGATCTTGATTAAATATTTATCATGTGTTAGAAACTCTTCAGGGATATTTCCCAACAGTAGAAAAGAAACAGACAGAGGTCCCCTTTTAGTGTTTTAAGCATTATGTTATGCTTTAGCTATTGAAAAATAGCAGATCTACAAGCTCATATTTGTAAAATCGCTATTTTTGTAAAATCGTGAAAATGTAGTGCAAAGCTTTGAATATATATTCTTTCAGAACCAACGTTTTTATCTCAAATCTTTCTGGGGGGTCCCTGGAACAACATATTTTCAGCTGGGGGTCGGCGGCCAAATACATACAATCTTGGGGGTCCTTGACATGAAACAAAACAAAGTTTGAGAACCACTGATATAGAAACATGGATTCTTCAGAAAACTGATTTTTGAAGACATTTGTAGAATTGTCCTCAGGTCTTTTTTTTTTACGTATTTTTCATTTTTGGTAGAACGGGGCTGGAATGGAATGGATGTCAACCATGGTGTGACAGAGTGGGGGGTTCCTTTCTGCTGGGTGTGTAATATTAACCCATTTTTCATCGGGAACCCCTTTTGGTGTTTGTATTATGCTATGCTTTAGCTATTGAAAAATAGCAGATTTACAAGCTCGAGATTTACAAGCTCGTAGCGCGCCACTGTCTGCTATTTTTGAAAAGTCATGAAAATGTGGCGCAAATCTTTGAATATATATTTCAGAGCGAACATTTTTAACTAAAATATTAGCTTCTGGGGGGGGGGGGGGTCCCTGGAATTACATATTTTGAGATGGGGGTCATTGGCCCAATAGAGATAATTCGGGGGGTCCTTGACATGAAAAAGGTTGATCACCACTGACATAGAAACATGGGTTTTAGATGTATAGTCCAGGGAATCTACAGTAGCTCATTTTAGACCCAAAAATCAGACTAATTAAAATAGATTTTTTTTTCAACAGATATCATTTCTATGAGGTGTCTAGAACAACATGCTAAAAGTCCTAAGAAATCCTAGATGCGGAAATATGTTTAATTCTCATCAATTCAAGATGTGTGCTAATACCTCGAGAAAACTAAACACCCTAATGGGATTTTTTGTCCTATCACAATGAAACTTTCCACAATGAATCTTAACATGAAAACTAAACTTTTTTGTATTACAAGTTTCTCTTAAACTTAATTTGAATATGCAAATTAGCTTAATATATATTGAATATGCCTACATTTGCATATCACGAAAATTACTTTTCCCCAAAATGTATAATATTTACATTGTTGTTTGTTAATGATATCAAACACACTGATCAGACTTTCATGAACCATTTCATCGAAATATTGTGACTTCATAGAATAACATCAAAAACACCATTCATATGTATGACAAATGCATAAATCCGTCAAATCTTCCTCCAACCATCCTACTGCTAATGGTTGATGGCAATGCTGCTTTTGGACTGGCCTCTAACCTGAAACCTGCCGGGCTTGGTTGTACCTACCGGGGGCAGAAACCGGTATAGTCCTCAGGGTCACAGAGGCACACAAGCCTCCCCACCACGACAAGGTAGCAACAACAGGGGAGGTTCTTTTTGTGTTTTTTTTGTGTTTATTTTTTATTTTTTTATTTTATTGTTCAAACGTGATCCTCAACTCCTTTTGTATGATTCTAATCATCAGAAAAATCAGGCAACTGGGAATTTGTACAGCTAGTACCACGACATTCTCCGCATATGGCAGTGCAAGGGAGTCCATGTTTTTTGCATGTGCATCTCTTCGTACTGCAGTCTTTCTTGCAGCTACAGCAGACCACATTAAGTAATTCTGGTGGTCATGCAGGCTGATCAGTCATTATTGGCATGAATCTACCACCTATAACATGCCACAAGACACGGTCCTAGTAGGAGATGATACAGATTCATTAGTACTCTTGTTACATCAGGCTGATCCAAATGCGCAGGAACTGTTTCTGGCACCAGAACCAAAGAAAGGAACAAAAGCAAGAAGGATATGGTGCAGAAAGCAGACAAAATAACTACTTGGTCCAAAGGTGTGTGAAAATCTCCTCTTCATCCATGCTATTTTAGGCTGTGATTAAACTTCTCGTCTATTTGGCTTGGGAAAAAGATTGGCACTGAAAAAAGTAAAAACTGACTCTAGCTTTCTCAAACAAGCTAAGGTGTTCACTGTTCAGCCTGTCAGAGGAAAAGGTCGGAAAATGAATCATCGTTGCAGCAGGTGAAAAGGCTCAAGTTTCACTGTATGGGGGTGACAAAGATGAATCGCTGGATATGCTGAGACACAGGCGATTCTGTGAGAAAGTATCGAAGACCACATCTCCAGTGGAACCTCAAACTCTTCCACCAACAACATCATCAGCTGTGAAGTTCCACAGTCTCCGTGTGTTCTACCAGATCCATGAATGGAAAGGAACAAGTGAAAGCATGAGTCCAGAAGACTGGGGATGGCATGTTATAGGTGGTAGATTCATGCCAATAATGACTGATCAGCCTGCAGGACCACTAGAATTACTTAATGTGGTCTGCTGTAGCTGCAAGAAAGACTGCAGTACGAAGAGATGCACATGCAAAAAACATGGACTCCCTTGCACTGCCATATGCGGAGAATGTCGTGGTACTAGCTGTACAAATTCCCAGTTGCCTGATTTTTCTGATGACTAGAATCATACAAAAGGAGTTGAAGATCACGTTTGAACAATAAAATAAAATAAAAAACACAAAAAAACACAAAAAGAACCTCCCCTGTTGTTGCTACCTTGTCGTGGTGGGGAGGCTTGTGTGCCTCTGTGACCCTGAGGACTATACCGGTGGGGGTTATGCCCCCGGTAGGTACAACCAAGCCCGGCAGGTTTCAGGTTAGAGGCCAGTCCAAAAGCAGCATTGCCATCAACCATTAGCAGTAGGATGGTTGGAGGAAGATTTGATGGATTTATGCATTTGTCATACATGTTGGTGTTTTTGATGTTATTCTATGAAGTCACAATATTTCCATGAAATGGTTCATGAAAGTCTGATCAGTGTGTTTGATATCATTAACAAACAACAATGTAAATAATATACATTTTCGGGAAAAGTAATTTTCGTGATATGCAAATGTAGGCATATTCAATATATATTAAGCTAATTTGCATATTAAAATTAAGTTTCAGAGAAACTTGTAATACAAAAAAGTTTAGTTTTCATGTTAAGATTCAAGATTTCAGAAAGTTTCATTGTGATAGGACAAAAGAAAAGAAAAAATCCCATTAGGGTGTTTAGTTTTCTCGAGGTATTAGCACACATCTTGAATTGATGAGAATTAAACATATTTCCGCATCTAGGATTTCTTAGGACTTTTAGTATGTTGTTCTAGACACCTCATAGAGATGATCTATGGTGAAAAAAAAATCTATTTTAATTAGTCTGTCTGGAAATGCTACTTTGCCTGGACTATTAGAAGCCTTTTTTTAACCCATTCTGAACGGGAACCCATTTTGGTGTTATACCATCATGTTATGCTTTAGCTATTGAAAAATAGCAGATCTACAAGCTCATAGCGCGCCACCGAGTGGCGCGCTACGAGCTTGTAGGTCTGCTATTTAAAAAAAAAATCGAAGAACGACTAACATTTTCAGAATCTGATCTCAGGTCAGAATGGGTTAATCAGACCAGTGTGTGTCCAGTGGAAACCTCGTATGAATCTGATCTCAGGTCAGAATGGGTTAATGATGCCTGTAGACTGGATACACTATAGACGACTGTAGACAATCCGACTGTGTGCGTGCGTGTGTGCATGCGTGCATGTGTGCGTGCGTGCATGTGTGCGTGCGTGCATGTGTGCGTGTTCGTTCATATTCCGAAAAGGGGTTTTTCTCCAGAATCCTCGAGGTTTGTTTCTCACTGTAGTGTCAAATGTTGCTGGAGCAGCAATATTTCCGAGAGGTTGTTTGAGGTTTTCGGCTGAACTGAACTTTCTCTCTCTTCACAAACTTTATTTTTTGCTTCTCCACAAGATGAAGAAATTGAAAGAATCTGGAGGCTAGTATATAACTATAAAATCATACTGTGTGTCACAATGTGGTTTTGATTTAAGTGAATAATTGAATAAAGCTAATTAATGCTAAACCCCAGAAACTCTATTGTGCAAATAATTGACACAGAAGAATGTGTCGGTCGGTCGTTGGCCCATGTTTAAATTGTTTTTGGTGGTCCCCCAGATTATTTAAAATAGTCCAGTAAAGTAAAAACTACCTCGAAAGTGTAGGCTACACTTAGAATGAATACAGTACTGTACTGTACTGTACTTAGCAGGGCTCGAAATAGCGACCATTTTGGTCGCAAATGCGCCTGAATTTTAACCTTTGCGACCTAAAAATATATTTGGGAGCACCAGTGCTACTACAAATAATTACTGTGGTGCGCCTGGCTACAACGATCAATTCTCGAAAAACGGGCGCTCTGAGCCGCAGCCGCTCTATCCAACTCCACTGCAGACTCCTGTCTGCTAGCTGCACTAGCACTTGATGCTAACAAACCAACGTGTGTAGTTAACTACTCTTTGACACAGCGGTACGGGACAACGTTGAGCGCTGCATCGCTCACATTCCAGAGCGCCTCGGCTCGCAACTTCACTATGTGTCAGAAGGTACATTATTTCAAGGCAGCGATTCAGAAAAGACCGGAGCGGTACGCTACGGACTCTGTGATTGTGAATGTAAAAGAGGAGGAGGCGGACCGGCGTGTGTGTGTGTGTGTGTGTGTGTGTGCGTGTGTGCGTGTGCGTGTGCGTGCGCTCGCGCGCTTGCAAGAGAGAGAGAGAGGGAATGAGAGAGAGAGGGAGGGAGAGAGAATAGCAGACTTGTAAGTGTTTCTACCTGGTTTCTACATAGCAGCAGTATTGCTATTTTTACTTAAGTATAACATTAGAGTAATTTTCCAGCACTGAAGTGGTAGGCATAGTGAGTAGGCATTGCTATAAATACCATGTTTTACATAGAAATTATTTTATATTAGAAATTCTAATTATATGATCTAAATAGGCTATGAAGGTGAAAAACACAAAACAAAGAAAAAGAAAACGGGTGATGTGACTGGCCGGAATCAGTGTAGACTAGATCGAGGGTCCTCAACTGGAGATGTTTGATGCCTCGGCCTCTTTGAAGAGATGGATGGATGAGGGACAGAAAGTCTGGACACTACATTTTAAATTCTGGCATGTATTTTTATACTTTAGTCATTTTATGTTATTTGTAAACCACACGTTATATTATTGTTTTTATGAATGTAAAAAATCGATTACATATTAGTGCTCCTTAGATTTTGGTGGGTGCTCCTAATTTTTTTCTGGTGCTCCTTCATTTTGAAATTGGGAGCACCAGTGCTACCAAGTAAAAAAGTTAATTTCGAGCCCTGCTTAGTACTCTGCTACTTTCCACCACTACTCGAGAACTATACACTTTTGCATTGCTGGAGTTGGTTTAATTATTTGTTAATTAGTGGCAGATTATTCAGAAGCCTGTCTTGGTCTTTCTCCATCAAGTCCGCCCACATTCTACCAATTAACCCATTCTGAACGGGAACCCCTTTTGGTCTTTTAAAGCATTGTTATACTTTAGCTATTGAAAAATAGCAGATCTACAAGCTCGTAGCGCGGCACCGAGTGCTTGTAGGTTGTGCTTGTAGGTCTGCTATTTTTGAAAGAATCGTGAAAATGTGGCGCAAATCTTTGAATATATATATTCTTTCAGAGCGAACGTTTTTAACTCAAAACCTTGCTTCTGGGGAGTCCCTGGAACAACATATTTTCAGATGGGGGTCTGCGGGCAATTACATTCTAATAATTCTGGGAAGTCCTTGACATGAAATAGTTTGAGAAACACTGACATAGACATTTTCAGAAAACTGGTCAGGATTTAGAAGACATTTGTGTAGAATCTTTTCTCAGGTCTAAATGCGTTAAATTACATGAAGCAAATCGCCCACATCGGTCATGTCTGGGTCACTGTATAGACCCACAACATCATCACCACACGACAAATGGCATTAAATACAAAGTTATATTCGTTTGATTTTCAATTGTGGTGTTGATGCAAACTATAATGTAACCAGGAAAGCATCATTTTAGATGTAAGCTATATATATACACACACACACACACACACACACACACACACACACACACACACACACACACACACACACACACACACACACACACACACAGTATGTTGCACATTGGTTCTCAAGTGGCTTCGTCAGGTGCTATTTATTTTATGCCTACCAGCACCTCCTCCATGCACCTGCTGTGCACGAAAACAAAATCTATTCTCATATATATATATAATCGTGTGCGTGCGTGACTTTTTGTGCGTGACTTTTTGTGAGTGCCACTTTTTGTGCGTGACTTTTTGTGAGTGCCAAATGTCCCCACAAGTATAGTAGAATTTGGGAAATGGGACCATTTTCCCAGTCCTCACCAGACAAATGATTGTTTTTATGATTCTGGGAATCAAAAATCAGACTAATTAAAATAGATTTTTTTTCAACAGATATCATCTCTATGAGGTGTCTAGAACAACATACTAAAAGTCCTAAGAAATCCTAGATGCGGAAATATGTTTAATTCTCATCAATTCAAGATGTGTGCTAATACCTCGAGAAAACTAAACACCCTAATGGGCTTGGATAGATCTGTAACTCTTGAGAACGTCAAATGAAACCAAATTTACAACCTTCTACACAATTAGAGAATCTAGAAGAATTGTTATTTTGATCAACGTTTGCCAACAGCATGGAATTGTGTGTCAACTCAACGACTACAAAACATTCTTTAGTTTTGGGTCTGAGAGGCTAAATGTCATCACATGGTGGTTCTGTGGCTCAAATGGGTCTGAGAGGCTAAATGTCATCAAATGTTGGTCCGTGGTTCAGATGGGTCTGAGAGGCTAAATGTCATCAAATGGTGGTTCTGTGGCTCAGATGGGTCTGAGAGGCTAAATGTCATCAGATGGTGGTCCGTGGCTCAGATGGGTCTGAGAGGCTAAATGTCATCACATGGTGGTTCCGTGGCTCAGATGGGTCTGAGAGGCTAAATGTCATCACATGGTGGTTCCGTGGCTCAGATGGGTCTGAGAGGCTAAATGTCATCAGATGGTGGTCCGTGGTTCAGATGGGTCTGAGAGGCTAAATGTCATCACATGGTGGTTCCGTGGCTCAGATGGGTCTGAGAGGCTAAATGTCATCACATGGTGGTTCCGTGGCTCAGATGGGTCTGAGAGGCTAAATGTCATCACATGGTGGTCCTGTGGCTCAGATGGGTCTGAGAGGCTAAACGTCATCAGATGGTGGTCCTGTGGCTCAGATGGGTCTGAGAGGCTAAATGTCATCAGATGGTGGTCCGTGGCTCAGATGGGTCTGAGAGGCTAAATGTCATCACATGGTGGTTCCGTGGCTCAGATGGGTCTGAGAGGCTAAATGTCATCACATGGTGGTTCCGTGGCTCAGATGGGTCTGAGAGGCTAAATGTCATCAAATGGTGGTTCCGTGGCTCAGATGGGTCTGAGAGGCTAAATGTCATCAAATGGTGGTCTGTGAATGCCGGAAAAAAAAGTATGGACCTTGACATGAAAAAGGTTGAAAACCTCTGATGTAGACGTTCTAGCTTCAGGGTTTGGTATTGCAGGTATAACTGATTATACCACGACGGTGTCACACATTAGAACGGAAGAGAAGCTCAAACACATTCTTCTTTTATTGTTTATTCATGCCTATGAGCTCTGTGTCTTGTTTATTTATTTATGTTCTTTTATTCTTGTATTTGTGATTTCTCCTCCTATATGGACTCGGTGCACTGTGCCCAGCGTCGACGTTGTAAAAAAAAAACGTGCTTCATGATTCATGAATAATACATGCGTGTAGTTGAAAAGCCAGTAATGGAGGATTTCATAAGTGAGGTTGTGTGTAATTGGAGTGTCGGGAAGGGAAGGAATTCACAGGCGAGGAGGTGTTTCTCTGTTATGCTTTAGCTATATCGTGTGTCAGGAGGGAGCGGAGCTTTAACCCATTCTGACCTGAGATCAGATTCATACGAGGTTTCCACCGGACACACACTGGTCTGATGAACCCATTCTGACCTGAGATCAGATTAAAAAAATGTCAGTCGTTCTTCGGTCTTTCAAAAAATAGCAGACCTACAAGCTCGTAGCGCGCCACTCGGTGGCGCGCTATGAGCTTGTAGATCTGCTATTTTTCAATAGCTAAAGCATAACATGATGCTAACACCAAAATGCGTTCCCGTTCAGAATGGGTTAAAATGTTCATTACATTACAGAGTGGAGGAGCTTCAAACACCTTCCATATGGGGGATCTGCGGGTTTATAATATCCATTTATCTTTGGACCTGTTTGTCTGTGTCCCTCATAATATGCTCATATGATGCAGTCCCTAGTATACATAGTGTGCCAGGGTTAGTTAACGGAATCAACATTGAGTAGAATGCCATCCTAATGGATCTAGTCTGCATGCAAGACGGACGGATGGATGGATGGATGGATGGATGGATGGATGGATGGATACATGGATGGATGGATGGATACATGGATGGATGGATGGATACATGGATACATGGATGGATGGATGGATGGATGGATGGATGGATACATGGATCTAATTGAAACATGAAGCCCTCTCTGTTCAACATTAGAAGTACAATTTCTAAATCGTGTCCTTCTAGATTTGACCACTCATGTGCGGAGACCCAGTAACCTTCATCAGTGAATTCAGGACGGCACGCACACACGCACACACACACACGCGCGCACATGCACATGCACGCGCACACGCACGCACACCGGAGCTTGGCCAACTTAGTCTCAGGGGTAATCACGCCTTCTATTTTTTACCACCGTCCGTCGTCAGACACTGAAAATGGGTCACCATCGTCCTGACAACGCACGCACGCACACACACACACGCACGCACGCACGCACACGCACGCGCGCAAACTCTGGTTGACCGGAGTCCCTCAGGGCTCTCTTCTAGTGTATTTTCTGTTTTTTCTGGTAAAGGAAACAACGAGTGCAGCTTGTCGATCGATCTTATATTTTCCCTCGAAAGCTCCCTCTCCCCACAGTGAGGATGCTGGGGTTTAAACCATTTAGTCGACAGTTCTGTCTGTAAAACCCTATGTTTCTATATCAGTGGTTCTCAAACATCTGTCATCATGTCGTCAAGGACCCCCACAAATATATGTATTTGGCCGCCGACACCCATCAGAGAAATATGTTGTTCCAGGAACCCCCATTAGAAGCAAAGATTTGAGTTAAAAAACGTTCACTCTGAAATAATATATATTATATTCCAAGGTTTGCGACACATTTTCACGATTTTTCATGAATAACAGACCTACAAGCTCGTAGCTATATGTGAGCTACGAGCTGCCTATTTTTGGGGGGTCCTTGACATGAAAAGGTTTGAGAACCACTGACATAGAAACATAGGGGTTTTTCAGAAAACGGTCATGATTTAGAAAGACATTTGTAGAATCGTCCTCAGGTCTAAATGGGACTTGTACAGCAGAATATGGTCTCTGTATTATTACAAGTACTATTGAGGATTAATCTAAAGTCTTTTCTAAAGATTCCATTTGAGTTGTGGCTACTGTACATTTCATTTTAATCCACCCACCTCTGCATGACTCTGCCATTGTTCCTTTTTCTTTCCTGCTCAACAGAGCTGATCTGGCTTGTTGCGTTCCTTCCTTCGGGCTTCGTATCTCTGTCTCTGTGAAGAGGAACGCGTTTAATAATTTAGAAAATAAAAGCTGCCTTAATGTTTAATGAATGGTGTCAGCAGTCATGCATAGCAGCATTCATCAGGTTGTTAGTTGGTAGTTTTATGATTATGGGACCACTGAGAAATCAGGTCTTGTCAGATGTACGGTACGGTACAGTACAGTACGGTTGACGCCGGGTGTGGTTTGATTTTCATTCGTAAATGAAAAACAAACACTCTCGATAGAAGTTAGACGGGAACCTGTTTCGGTGTTTTAACTAAGCATTATTTAGCTATTGAAAAATAGCAGATCTACAAGCTCGTAGGTCTGCTATTTTTGAAAAATCCTGAAAATGTGGCACAAATCTTTGAGTATAAATATTTCTTTATTTCGACGTCGGGCCTGAATGGGTTAATTGTCACACTG
Source organism: Protomyctophum bolini (assembly GCF_963924005.1). NCBI lineage: Eukaryota > Metazoa > Chordata > Actinopteri > Myctophiformes > Myctophidae > Protomyctophum > Protomyctophum bolini. Next base: position 5,523,053 of record NC_137881.1, read on the forward strand.
GGATTGCTTGTGTTTTATCGCTTTTCGGATGGAAACCTTGTATGTCCGAAACCATTCCTTTTTTACATTGTTTAACGTGGTGAAGACAAAAAACCATCCGATCTGCAAGCTCACAATGTGTTGCGGTGCGTTCGTTGTGAGCTTGTCTATCTTCATTTCCTTTGCGTGGCACTCTGGTATGATTAAGTCGGGCAGTGGTTCCCAACCAGTGGACCACTAGTGGACCTTGAGGGGGTTCCAGGTGGACCCCCCAGCTAAATGGAGAGTTTAGAGCTTTAACTCTCGAGAGTGAAAAATGTTACACTCTTACATTATTGTTAGACATCTGCATTACTTTTTTTTATATATATTTTTTCTCCCACAATTTTGTAACCCATTTTTCACCCCTGTGTCAATCATCTAATGTGATCCTGGCCTCTACACACCCTCCACCAACCTAGTCCCCATATATGGGGGACAAGGGGAGGGCAACCTAGTCCCCATATATGGGGGACAAGGGGAGACCAACCTAGTCCCCATATATGGGGGACAAGGGGAGGGCAACCTAGTCCCCATATATGGGGGACATGGGGAGAGCAACGGACTTGAACTCATGCTTCCTTCATGCCTGAGTGTCCAAGTTGCTCCTTTACACCTGACAGGGGGGAGTTTCCCTGGTTGGACGACGTAGCGCGTGGAAGGAACACGTTATTCCAACCAGTTCCTTTCCCCTCCATCTGCATTACTTAATTTACAAGAAGTCTATAAAATTAGAGAATGTAGAATAATTGTTATTTTGATCAAAGCTTGCCTGTTATCTCTCCTACCAAACATCGGTACCGTCTCTAGATGTCATCAAACGGGGGTCCGTGGCTCAAATGCTGAATAAATAATGGGCCTTGATCATAGACAATCATAGACATCATATGGACAAAGCGTTCTCCGGGTCTGATATGGACGTAAGATGAAGCCTGTCAGTCCTTGAATTGTAAATCGCCATCTTTCTAGATCCGTTTGGGCCCAGCTGGCCCATTGGCTGGCCCAGACAACGAGGCGGGACTTTTTTTAAATAAATGGGACCATCATTTTCCAAAAATAATATTATGACATGAGAAATGAGACTTTAAACTAGTGACTGGAAGCAGAAAGTAATCATGACCATGTTTATTAAGGTAATACTGTCTAGGTGAAGTTGGGCCCAAATACATGGGCCTCTATGGAGCTATGGTTATCGCCACAACAGAACCATTATATGAACTTTCAGGATGTCCCGATTTCCTTAGTGGCTTCACAAAATATCTGTCTGACTGCCCCCCTGGCCTTGATATGAAAAAGGTTGAAAACCACTGAAGTAGGGCATTTGTTTATGAAAAAAAACAAACGCAAAACCTTTTAACATTTGAAACGTGGGAGTTACAAGGTTCCTGCCTGACGGTGACAATTTTCTTTTTAAATTATTTACCACTCATCAGCCAGTTTTCATGGTTGCTTGTTATCCTTTTTTTTTTCTTTGTTCGTATGCAAATCGTATCTTTAGTTACACGCAGTAAAACTTGCCGTCAACACTTTGCATTATAATTTGGCATTAATTTTTAACCCATTCTGACCGGGAACCCGTTTTGGTGTTCAGCATCATGTTATGCTTTAGCTATTGAAAAATAGCAGATCTACAAGCTCATAGCGCGCCACCGAGTGGCGCGCTACGAGCTTGTAGGTCTGCTATTTTTGAAAAATCGAAGAACGACTGACATTTTTAGAATCTGATCTCAGGTCAGAATGGGTTAATCAGACCAGTGTGTGTCGCAGTGGAAACCTCGTATGAATCTGATCTCAGGTCAGAATGGGTTAAACATGCCTGCACGTGTAGTAGACCTACTTGTACTACATTATTCATCATCATTCATGCTATTTCTACCACTGCTATAGTCATGATTTAACCCATTCTGGATGGGAACGCCTTTTGGTGTCAGCATTATGTTATGCTTTAGCTATTGAAAAATAGCAGATCTACAAGCTCATAGCGCGCCACCGAGTGGCGCGCTACGAGCTTGTAGGTCTGCTATGAAAATGTGTCGCAGATCTTTGAATATATATTCTTTCAGAGCCAACGTTTTTAACTCAACTCTTTAATTGCTTCTGGGAGGTCCCTGAAACAACATATTTTCAAATGGGGGGGTCGGCAGCCAATTACATTATAATTTTTGTGGTCCTTGACATGAAATATTGACCACCACTGACATAGGAACTGAATAGTTTTATTTCAGAAAACTGTCAGGATTTAGAAGACTTTTTTTTAAAAATTTTGACGTCAGGTCTAAATGGGTTAAAGTTCTCTGTCACTACGACTGATTTCACTCATTTGGATTCCCTGTCTTCCCCGGAAGCGGAGATAGTCGATCTGCATGCTCACCGCACGTCGTGCTGCGAGGTGTTGTGAGCTTGTAGATCGGTTATTAGGTTATTTTAAGATGTGGAAGTGGAGTATTTATGTCATGCTATTGTATAGCAATATAACACAGTCATCTTCCATACAGTTTGGTGTCTGGGATATTTCATGAAAGTAAAGGCTAAATCTGTGATTTCTTCAACCTATTGGCTGAATCCATCCATCCATCTTCAACCGCTTATCCGTAGTCGGGTCGCAGGGGGCAACAACTCCACCAGAGAGCTCCAGACTTCCAGAGCAACATTAGTATAACTTCCTCCTGGGGGATCCCGAAGCGTTCCAAGGCCAGTGAGTCGATGTGTTTCCTCCAACTGCGCCTTGGTCTGCCCTGGGGTTTTGTTGATAATACTAATAATAATATCTCAAACTTATATAGCGCTTTTCTGAGTACCCAAAGAGGATTTACATGGGGGGCAGGGGTAACAACAAAAAAACAAACAACTTCATTAGAAAAATAAAAAATAAACATTAGAAACAGTGAGAAGAGTTAGCTGGGGAAAGCAATGTTGAAAATGTGTGTTTTGGAGGGTAGAGTCATCTCTGAGCGTTTTAAAATCAAATCAAATCAAATCAATTTTATTTGTATAGCACATTTAAAAACGACTCATCGTACCAAAGTGCTTCACAGGTCAAAGAAAACAATACAATACGGTGCAATACAATACATCAGTGAAACAATAAAATAAAATACTATTTATAAAGTGCAAGAGTAAAATTAGGGGGACTGGAAGGCTTGAGAGTAGAGGAACGTTTTGAGCCTAGACTTAAAACTCAGTGGAGGGGGCAGATCTGACATTGAGTTGGATGCTGTTCCAAATTTTGGGGGCTGGGACAGCAAAGGCTCGGTCGCCCCTGAGCCTCTTCCTTGTCACTGGGACATTTAGGAGTCAACTGTCTGCTGACCTGAGGGGACGGGAGAGGACTCCTTTAGGGAGTGCATTCCGCAGCGTTGGGTTGGGGCAGGAAAGGCAAATGCTCTGTCGTCCCAGGAACAGTTTATGGTATTTGGGGACGTCGAGGAGGTTTGCATCACCAGACCTGAGGGGATGGGAGGGGACATCACAGAGGTATATATATATGGGGGAGGGCCAGGTTGTTTTAGTGCTTTGTATACGGTGGTCAGGAGTGTTTTTGTAATTGATTCTTTGTTTGACCGGGAGGGAGCCAGTGAAGGTCACGGAGGAGGACTGGTGTAATGCGATCTCTGGAACGGGGCAGTTGAGTTCTGGACATATTGAAGTTTGTTGAGGACTTTGGAGGCGGGGCCGTATAGAGGATACTGTTGCAGTAATCAAAGCGGGATGTGATGAAAGCTTGGATGAGTGTTTCACTCGGCCACGCTCTTTGGCTGCATACTTTCACGTCAATTTGGACAATCATGGTAATTGTGTTCCCCTCTCTCTGTGCGCGCATATATATACCATACCAGCACACTTTACATTAAATTAGCATACTTTTACATGGCATTACATTATTATTCTTTGTGAGCCAGTTCTTTTCGGTCTCCTTGACTCGTGGAACTCTCATCAGCGTTCCTCCCATCGCCACCTTGGGAAAGCGAGAAGGGCAACAGTACTCAATCAATGCCATTAATTAATCACGTCTCCTTCTGAAGTGCAGCCTCAGCCTCCAGTCTCACATCCTGAGAGGGAGCGGAGACCATTCATCCATTCATTCATTCATTCATGCATTCATTCATTCATTTAATGCTATTTGTTGTACTCTCCTCCTTTTTATCCCACGATTGTTTGCAACCCATTCTTTTTAATTGGTGATCCTGGGCGCTACACTCCCTCTGCCAACCTTCTTTCTCTGCTGAAAGTGCTCAGTGGAAATGGCCCTGATTGGAAAAACATGAAGCACGTGTTATAGACATGTTTTTGTTGGTCTGAAACCATACATTTATTAACTACTTTTGGCGTATCGGTCTGCCCATGTGTGAAAGGGAAAGTGTTGGGGGAGGGAGGTGGGGGGGGGGGGGGGGGGGGGGTCATAGCAGGGACGCTGTTAAGGTGGAATTGTCTTCTCTCCGCTGGACCGCAAAACTGTGTGCGTGCCCGCGTGCGTGCGTGCATCGTTCCGCTAGATGACCAGTGAGCCACTGCACTGAATAGTGAAGCCTCACCATGCTGTCCCTTTTATCGTAACGACCAGAGTGGTGACATTGAGGGGTCAGGAAACCTCACCATGCTGTCCCTTTATCGTAACGACCAGAGTGGCGACATTGAGGGGTCAGAAAACCTCACCATGCTGTTCCTTTTATCGTAACGACCAGAATGGTGACATTGAGGGGTCAGAAAACACGGAACTGGAGCGCTGCTCATGCAGCCCTGGAGAGGGACGAGCTGGAGTTTGATGAAATGCATTGTTTCCAACAAGGTTGGCACAGATATCAGTAATTATAGGCATGTGTGCAACATGACAAGTATTGTACAGTATAACAACTCAAGTCTCTGTAATGTTTATGTTGTACTATTACTACAAAACAATCTAAAATAAAAGGGATTTAAGATCATTAAAGCTGGGCTGTTGCCGCCTGGGTCCAGTGCATTCTGCCAAATTCCGGTCCAGGACTTTGTCACTCTTCGCCAACAGAAGGCATGCCTTTGGTCTCCCTGCTGTTCCAGTGAGACATTTAGATCCTTAGGCATATAAATGATTTGACCTTATATGTAGCCAATGGTGTTTGACCTTATATGTAGCCAATCGTGTTTGACCTTATAGGTAGCCAATGGTGTTTGACCTTATATGTAGCCAATGGTGTTTGACCTTATATGTAGCCAATGGTGTTTGACCTTATATGTAGCCAATGGTGTCCTCGTTTCATTCCACTTCATCATTTAAGATGAAGCAGCCAGCTGTCTGTTCTGTCCCTCTCCTCTCCTCTCCTCTCCTCTCCTCCCACATTGAGAGAGCAGCAGCAGCAGTAGGGAGGGGAGGGGGGGCGGCGTTGGGGGGGGGAGCCTGAGGGAATATCTCCACCTGCATAAATGATGACTTCCAGTCGTACACTACAGTAAGATACTGTACTTCAAACTAGGGCTGAAAGTACCATTCATTAGGATTCATTGAATCATTGAAAAGTATGACTTTTAATAATCAAGAATATACTTTGATGTTCCAGCAACTGTCTCTCCTTCTCAAACTTTTAATATGAGTTCTTGTTTGAGAATAAGATATTGTGACGACCAAAAAATAATGGTAAATCATTTATTTCACATATTAAATGAACCATGCGTATAATATATTTGCAGGTCTAAACTTATAAACTTAAAATGAGATGATCAAATCGCTGTTTCAGAGCAGTACAGTTAACATTTATTGATTTCCTCGGGTCAGAAGATATGTTTTCAGAAGATCTCACTTTTTTTTAAATAGTTAATTTTTAGCAATTCATGTGATGAGGTTCATATTTCTTGCAGATTAGATGAAACGGCGAAGCGCGCGCGCGCGCGTGTGTGTGTGTGCATAATAAAGTGTACTAGTCTCTATTTCTAATATGCATGGCTTTTTTCCTGTAACTGTACTGAAGCCATGCATAATCAGGCAGAGGTTTCACCTAAAGTATCTCATGACATCAACATGTCACTGTAATGGAAGCCTGTGGTTGGAGCCCCGGAATGCTGGAATGCCTACACAAGCTTTTACTGTGCAGCACGACTCAACTCAACGCACACACGCAGATTTTGCTGTGTGGATCCTGAGCGATGTTAAAGTGTGTGGACTAGTCCTGTTCTCGTTGATGGTCGTCCTTTCGGATTGTGTTGGACACTTAGCGTTGTGTTCTGTCAGCTTGTAATGTAGAACCAGGTGTCGGCGACCCCGTTTGGCATGAAGTGCAGTGCTGTGTTTTCACTTCATTCTGGATCTAGTCGGTGTGGCGTGTTACGTTTTGAAATGTTTTCTTTCACACCAGGATGTAAAACTCATTACACTAAAGCACTGAGAAAACTGTTTTTCCAAACTTGACTATACAGGAGCAGGTGGTCTCCAAAAACATTGAGCAAAACTTGACGGGAAAATATAGCACTGACGAAGGTCTTATAGGACCGAAACGTTTGCTACTTTTAATTGCACTTTGAGCACAGAGCACTTTATGAGCATCAATCAATCAATCAACTTTATTTGTTCAGACTCAGGGTCCAATAAACAACAGATAACATAAAACTCAGTAAGGCATGAAAGGTGTACACTCCCACACTACAGAATAACTCACTTGCACTGCAATGCAATCATTATAGGCAACCTGCAGTTTATACATACTTTCCTAAATGTTAAAATAAGGAGTTGAGCGAGTACCCTACACAGAACTCTCAGATTTCCTCCCCAGTCAGTTAGAGTTTGAATTAATGTAGAATTGTGTGCAGAATGTCATTTGTATGGGACTTAATTAAACTGATAAAACATTATTTAAATATTTAATTTTAAAATAAAAAAACCCTCCCTCTCACAGTGTGCCAGTGATCACCCTCCCCTGTGCCAATGTTGGCACCCGTGCCTAAGTTTGCCTACATCTGCTGTAGAAGCCTCTGTTTCAGCACCAAGGACAGCGTGACTGTCACACTGTGTTTCAGCACCAAGGACAGCGTCACTGTCACACTGTGTTTCAGCACCAAGGACAGTGTCACTGTCCCTCTGTGTTTCAGCACAAAGGACAGTATCACTGTCTCAGTGTTTCAGCACCAAGGACAGCGTCACTGCCTCAGTGTTTCAGCACCAAGGACAGCGTCACTGCCTCTGTGTTTCAGCACCAAGGACTGCGTCACTGCCTCTGTGTTTCAGCACCAAGGACAGCGTCACTGCCTGTGTTTCAGCACCAAGGACTGCGTCACTCTCTCTGTGTTTCAGCACCAAGGACAGCGTCACTGTCCCTCAGTGTTTCAGCACCAAGGACAGCGTCACTGTCACACTGTGTTTCAGCACAAAGGACAGCGTCACTGCCTCTCAGTGTTTCAGCACCAAGGACAGCGTCACTGTCCCTCTGTGTTTCAGCACCAAGGACAGCGTCACTGTCCCTCTGTGTTTCAGCACCAAGGACAGCGTCACTGTCCCTCTGTGCTTCAGCACCAAGGACAGTGTCACTGTCCCTCTGTGCTTCAGCACCAAGGACAGCGTCACTGTCCCTCTGTGCTTCAGCACCAAGGACAGCGTCACTGTCCCTCTGTGCTTCAGCACCAAGGACAGCGTCACTGTCCCTCAGTGTTTCAGCACCAAGGACAGTGTCACTGCCTCTCAGTGTTTCAGCACCAAGGACAGCGTCACAGCCTCAGTGTTTCAGCACCAAGGACAGCGTCACTGTCACTGTGTTTCAGCACCAAGGACAGCGTCACTGTTTCAGCACCAAGGACAGCGTCACTGACACTCAGTGTTTCAGCACCAAGGACAGCGTCACTGTAGCTCCGTGTTTCAGCACCAAGGACAGCGTCACTGTCACTGTGTTTCAGCACCAAGGACAGCGTCACTGTCACTGTGTTTCAGCACCAAGGACAGCGTCACTGTTTCAGCACCAAGGACAGCGTCACTGTCACTGTGTTTCAGCACCAAGGACAGCGTCACTGTCACTGTGTTTCAGCACCAAGGACAGCGTCACTGTCACTGTGTTTCAGCACCAAGGACAGCGTCACTGTCGCTCAGTGTTTCAGCACCAAGGACAGCGTCACTGCCTCTTGGTGTTTCAGCACCAAGGACAGCGTCACTGTAGTATATTTTTACGTATATTTCTATCACCACTCTTTTATTACATTTTTTTGTCTATTTTTCTCATGTAGTATCTGAGATTCAGTACACAATGCAATTTCCTGGTAGTAAATGTAGTTAACAATACAGGTGTTTTTTTTTTACTTTACAAACGGAACGTTTTCGAGAGAGAGAGAGAGAGAGAGAGAGACAGACAGACAGACAGACAGACAGAGACCAGGACCAGTGAGAAATTCAGTTTTATTAAAGTCCCAAATCACAACAAGCTATCTCTCTCAGGACACGTTACGTCTAGAGAAGCGACCCAACATGGTCCCGCCCTGAGCAAGACACGTTTACACATTATCTGTCTGTGTCCCACATGGAGATGCAAACTGAGTGTGAGTGGTTAAGTAATCAATTGTCGGGTGTGGTGTGGGGTTGCCATGGCAATCAATTGGCTGAGGCAGAGCCTTTTTGTGGTGGTTCTGGAGAACCGTGGGTCCGACGTGTGTTGGTACTTGGCTCCGTTTAGTTTAGTGTGAGTTACTCATCGCAGGCCCAGGAGGACCCAGGTGTCGACGCGGGGAGGAGACGACCGTGATTTAGGAGTAGAGGCGTGTGGACAAACAGCGGCAACAACAACACAGACCCTGTTTGGCTGATTTATAGGCCTCTGCTATTGGCTGCGAACGGACAGGCCGTAGAAATAAATGGCCATCCAGTAGGCCCGAGGATACGTCAGGAAGAGCCTCAGCGCTCGCTTTTAGACACCCAGGATAATGTATAACGCCAATAAAAGCCGTCCTTCTGCTCGGGTCAACGGAGAGGGAGGGAGTCGCTGGATAGATGGAGACGGGGCAGGACATTAACCCATTCTGACCTGAGATCTGATTCTAAAAAAAATGTCTTCTACATCCTGACAGTTTTCTGAAAAAGCTATGTTTCTATGTCATTGGTTTTTCGATTAATAAAAAAATAGCAGACCTACAAGCTCGTAGCGCGCCACTCGGTGGCGCGCTATGAGCTTGTAGATCTGCTATTTTTCAATAGCTAAATTATAACAATGTTCATAACACCAAAAGGGTTTCCGGCCCAAAATGGGTTAAGCAAACCACATGGATATATTGTCTACCCATGGACCGTGGTGGAAAGTAACCAAGTCCTTTTACTCAAGTACTGGACCTAAATATAATGCAACGGTACTTTTACATTACTTGTCAATTTGTCAATACTTAATGCTTCTACATCTCGGAGGCAAAATTGTTCTTTTTACTCCACGTTTATCTGAAAACTTTAGTTACAAGTTACTTTGTTATTACAAAACATACATAAACCATCAATCAGCCTGTTTTATATACTTTGTCTATCGGAAAACAGCTGATCTACAAGCAAGCTCATAACAGAGTGACAAAAGTACACAGTTGTACTCCAATACAATTATGATTACATTACTTTTACTTGTAATAGTAATACATTTGTGGTAAATTACTGGATGGCCATTTATCGCTGTGCATGTGTGTCCATAGTAACTATTTAAGTTACCTAAGTTGAGCCTTTGCATACGCCTGTAAGGTCGTCGAGGCTGTGGGCTAAGATGGAGTCTTAGCCGCAGACTGCGGCGGAAGATTGGGAGTGAGTCTGCAGTTCTGATTGATATTGTACAGTATGTGATGAAAGGTTGGCAGAGAAGCTGCCATACTTTGATGACTGCTGAATCATGTCTAGAAGAGGGTGAGGGAAAGGGCAGGGGTGGACGGGTGAGCAAAGCAAGGTCTTGAGGGATGAATTGTATTGTACTACTAGTCCTTCTTACCCGTTCTGAATATATGAACAGCAAATGATGTTCAGTGTGGGTAATGTGATAGGGCGGGAATTGTTTACCTGTGTGCGTCTGTTGTGCGTAAAAGTGTGTCCCAGTATTAATCTGTGTCCGTCCCAACATGATATTTCACTGGTGACACGTGATTTGCGGGGAGATGTTTTCTTTTTTGTCGCAAATTAATTTAATTAAGATGAATGTTGGAATGTTTGGCGTGTGTAATTCAGGGCAGATTGAGGTTGGAGGACAGGGCTGTGTGCCGCTAGGTTCCGTGAGGCGGTCGGTGCGTCGTGGCGTTGTGAGATGGCGCAGAAAGGGAGCAGCTGTCTTGCTCTATGCTTAGGAAGTACTCTGACTGTCAGACAGACAGCGACCGAGAGATTTAAACAGCGAGCGAGCGCCTGCTAAATTATTAGAAAGATTGTATTGCACACACATGCTCTAATCATGAAGAACAAAAGGGCACAGTACAAAACTTTTTTTAGTTGTTTTTTTTGTGTTGTATCCTGCCCTTCTTTCTAATTTTTTGTTCGTCCCCAAAAAATGTGTTTGTTGTCATGAGAACCTAATCATATCCGTTGTCATAGCACCCGTTTTAGCTATCTGTCTGTGTCCCTTTTGTGCAACAGGTATGCAATACCTGTTGTCCATAGCACCCATTTTAACTGTCTGTCTGTGTCCCACATGGAGATCTCCTGTATCTGTCTGTCTGCCTGTGTCTGAAGAGTGCAAACTGACTGTGAAAAGTGGAGTGGTTATGTAATCAATTGGCAGGTGTGGGGTTGCCATGGAAATCAATTGGCTGAGGCAGTGGCTGGAAATTGCACAGGTGAGAGGACTTGGCCTCATTAGGCCCACTGGCAGAGCCTTTTGTCGTGGTTCTGGAGAACCGTGTATGCCACCGACTCGAGGCCGGGCACTGCACTCATTGCACTCCCTGCGGGGACCCACCGAATTTGAATTCGGTGGGTCAAACGGTTCGCAAGTTACGTGCATTAGAACTGTGCATGCACGTGCACACACACACACACACACACACACACACACACACACACACACACACACACACACACACACACACACAGACAGACAGAGACGTGGCACATTTATAGTTAGATGATGAACCAGATATCTGGAATAAAAGGAAGGGGTGTGTGTGTGTGGGTGCATGTGTGTGTGTGTGTGTGTGTGTGTGTGTGTGTGTGTGTGTGTGTGTGCGTGCACGCTCACTGTGTATGTGTGTCCATAAAGGGCTGTGGAGGACATAAGCGGGACACACACACACACACACGTGCAGCAAAACCCAGAGTATTAATTTAACGAGCTGTCGGACGCGTGTCCTGCGCTGCAGCCTTCGTTAACGCCACCGCTCACAGGATCCATTTCTCTGCCGTCTGGACGGAACTAATTGACTTGTTCCACAGGCCTAAGCAGCAGCAAACGCTCTCCACATTTTCATATTCATCTTTCCTTTCTTTTTCTTTAGCTGGTCTGGGTGCAGTGTTGGTTCTGACAGCACGTTTTTGTTTTAGTCTCTCTACGTGGTCCTCAGAGGAGCCCTCCATCGGCGTCTCCAGTCATCTCGGTTCTCCGTACATCTGGCCAGCTCCTTTGTGCTTTCTGCAGCGGCATCTTTCTTTAGTATACGTCCACGTAGGTATAGGTGTGGGACGTCCTCTCCATCGATGCCCGTGTGTTGGTTCCCTCAGTACAAGCTTTTTGGCCCGGGAGTTATTTGTGTCGGGTGGCAGCTAGTGGTCAGCTAGTCTCATCCTCCTCACTGCTATCTCCTCTGATACACTTGGTAATGCCCCGTACAGTGGTCAGCTAGTCTCATCCTCCTCACTGCTATCTTCACAGCTATCGGTACGGGGCGTGTGCGTGTGTGTGTGTGTGTGTGTGTGTGTGTGTGTGTGTAAGCATGTTTTATTTTGTATTAGCTTTACAACAAATTCTCTCAGGAGAGAATACCAGCAGTCACGGACATGGTTTAAGGCACTTCGTATTATTTTATATCCGCACAGTATGCTGCAGAGCAGACAGCACAACGTACGCGTTTCACAGTATGCTGCAGAGCAGACAGCACAACGTACGCGTTTCACAGTATGCTGCAGAGCAGACAGCACAACGTACGCGTTTCACAGTATGCTGCAGAGCAGACAGCACAACGTACGCGTTTCACAGTATGCTGCAGAGCAGACAGCACAACGTACGCGTTTCACAGTATGCTGCAGAGCAGACAGCACAACGTACGCGTTTCACAGTATGCTGCAGAGCAGACAGCACAACGTACGCGTTTCACAGTATGCTGCAGAGCAGACAGCACAACGTACGCGTTTCACAGTATGCTGCAGAGCAGACAGCACAACGTACGCGTTTCACAGTATGCTGCAGAGCAGACAGCACAACGTACGCGTTTCGGCATATAGCCTTGGTCAGCGTTATACTATTTAGTATAATTAGACCTGTATGTGGCCGATTCTACAATCTGTGCTTCTCACACTTGATAGATAGCAGATGTACAAGCTTGCAGATTGTATATCTGCTATTTTTAAGGGGCTCCTATATTCTAACCTGACGCTGCCAGATCCAAGAAGCTTGCTACACAAATTTGTTTCACAGCTTATTGGGATCAGGGATCTCGGAAGTAAATTCGATGACGGGGCTGTTCCTTTTTTTTCAAGATACTTGGTAGATGATTGGATGGGGCCGTCTGTCTATCACCGTGTGGGCGTGCAAACACAACCAATCATATTGACGTGTCTATATAGCTTCACATCCGGTTTCGCACATATCCCGCCCTTAGCTCACGCTGATTGGTTCGGTGCGGAACGGATCGGTGTTAGCTCAACTCACTGAGAGATCCCAGATGGAAGCTGTGTTGGGGAACATGGTTACCCAATACCGCCCCCATCTGGCAGCGTCAGGTTACCTATATTCAGCTATCAGTGTAGATTTACGTCTTACGTAAACATTACATTCCCATTGACAATGAATGGAGAATTTACGTCATATGTAGACGAGCAAATTTTCTATTTTTGTCCCACACAAACATTAAATTCCCATTGACAATGAATGGATTATGTACGAAGGAAAGAGCGCCCCTCACTTCAAACGGGTATATGATTTTCTTTTTTAATAGCCAACTCAAAAAAAATCTAAAATTGTTAAATTGTATCGTAAAATGTCATAGAACCAGTTCTATTTACCGACAGTAGAAACAATGTAGTACTTGCAATACATATAACCATTATAATAAAAATCACTGGTACAGTTATGTGAGAGGTATTTCATCATTAAAGTTCTATGGCTTACTGCCTGAATGCAGTCAGTATATCTTATTCCAAACCTTTTTTTTTCACCAAATATATTTCTCGTTCTTCGACCTTAACCCATTCTGGGCGGGAACCCCTTTTGGTGTTAGCATTATGTCATGCTTTAGCTATTGAAAAATATCAGATCTACAAGCTCGAGTGGAGCGCTACGAGCTTGTAGGTCTGAACGACTGACATAGAAACATAGCTTTTTCAGAAAACTGTCAGGATGTAGAAGACATTTTTAGAATCTGATCTCAGGTCAGAATGGAAAACTGTCAGGATGTACAGTAGAAGACATTTATAGAATCTGATCTCAGGTCAGAATGGGTTAATACTTCTACACTTCGTTTCTTGCCATAATATTTCTCCTACACGGTATTTATTGCTTCTGAACCTCAAGGGCAACTAATGCAGTAAAACCCCGAGATTAATAATGTGTAGAGTTTGGATCCTCTGAGCCCTCTGAGAGGAGGTGCTATTGAATTACAGCGCACAGTCTTATACCTATCGTTGCTTATTGACTCAACAGCAAACCGTCTGGCCTTCTAAAAGCTCCTATTGATTGGAAACGCAGATGAATTCAGTCTCCTGGCCGTGTTGACAACACAGAGGAGAAGAGCTTTCACCTCTAAATTAATTTGTACAAGAAGCAACTTAATCCATTAACCCATTTTGACCTGACGTCGAAATTAAAAGAAAATCTTGACCGCTTCAGTGGTGCTCAATATTTCATGTCAAGGACCCCTTTCCACGTTGTATAATTATGCCTCGTCATCATCGCACCTGCTCCAAATTACCTATACCGGGAGTGCGGAAGTCATCTCTATATGTCAAGGATCCCAAAAATTATATGTAATATGCCTCCTCCCCCCCCCCCCCCCCATCTGAAAATATGTTGTTCCAGGGACCTCCCCAGACACAAAGATTTTAGTTAAAATGTTCACTCTGTAGTCTGTAATAATATATTTTCAAAGATTTCAAGATTTAAAAACAATAGCAGACCTACAAGTTCATAGCGTGGCACAGAGTGCCGTGCTATGAGCTTGTAGATCTGCTATTTTTCAATAGCTAAAGTATAACATAATGCTTTAAAACACCAAAAGGGGTTCCCGCCCCAGAATGGGTTAAGATCTGAAGCCGAGAAAAAAAAATGATTCTAAATCCTTATAGTGTTCTGAAAAAAAGAATAACGTGTTGCTGTATCAGTGGTGCTCAAACTTTTCCATGTCAAGGACCTCCAAAATGATGTATTTGTCACTATTTCTCAAAATATGATGTTCCAGGGACCACCACCACCAGCAGTAAAAAATAATATTGTTTTAAACAATGTTTGCACAAAGATTTGCACACATTTTCAAGATCTTTCAAACATAGATGGCAGATCTGCAAGCTTTGTGACGCGCTATACATTTGCAGATTAACTGGTGGTGAATTAATTAAATGTTGGTAATGGATGTAAAGATCAGCATTGTGTCTGAGAACATCAGAGAGAGAGAGAGAGAGAGAGAGAGAAGCCTGTGTATAACATTTCATTGAAGAGATAATCCTCTTGAGATGCATCATCTGGTTTTAGAGGGTGGGGGTCTTGCATGCAATAGAAGAGGAGAGGGTTGGGTCGAGGGTGTGAGAGGAGGAGACGTGTGACAATGTAGGACAGGACAGGAGAGAACGACCGTCCCAAACCCTGCCTTTTAATTTGTATCCTAACCGAAGTCTCCATAATCCCATTACTCCACACAGTATAGCTGTCATGTTCCAGTTACCGTGACACTGTGAACCTACAGCTGTGATGCAAATGGAAGCCAGGCCTCGTCCATCCATCACTGTCATCACCACACTGTCATCCATCAGTGTCTGCGCTTCCACTGAGATCTACTAACTGCTCTTAAAACTGTGGGGGGGATGGCTGTGGCTCAGGAGGTAGGTCGTCCAATGAGCCCTGAGTCGGCGGTTCGAATCCCGGCTCCTCCTGTTCAGATGTCGGACTGTCTTTGGGCAAGACACTGAACCCCACCTTGCCACCGTCGGTGTGTGAATGTGGGACGTGAGGACGCTGGCGTCGACTGTTCGCCGCTTCATCTCTCAATTGTATGAATGAATGGACCCGTTGTAAAGCGCTTTGAGCACTTGGAAAAACGCTGTAATAAAATGGACAAAGCTTATGATGGTACCTTGGCCCTGGTACACTGCGTTACCTTGGCCCTGGTCCATTGCGTTAGTTCTGCCAGGAGAACGCCTCTGCTTCACACCAACGAAAACTTTCACTGCCGGTCCGACTTTAGTAACAAATTACAACTAAACTATACTTTGCTATACTCATCGAAAAAAAAGACTGTTTTGTGTTGGTGAAAGTCTATTCTCCAGCCTGGGAATAAGCCCGTCAGGATCCCAACTTCTCGGTATAACATCTACCTTTTGGGCATAACATAATTATTTTTTATTTTACAGATTGACCAGATCTTATTGATCTTACTGACCCGAGGCTTCGTAGCCACAGAACCACCACAATGGGTCGATACATCATGTTATTTGTTGAGAGAACCTTGGTACTGGTCTGGACACACACTATAGCAATAATATTACTATGAGAATATACACCTATTTAACACTTATTTTAACAAAATAATATCACTCACACCGCCTTTATTACCACTCAAGAATTGTCTGTGGAGGTGAGAGTCTCTCTCTCTCTCTCTCTCTCTCTCTCTCTCTGCTCCTTTATCTCGGTTACTCCTCCTGCCTGCGTGGTGTCTTTGCTGCCGGGGAGGGTTGATCTCATTAACGCTCTTCACTCGTGCGTGTGTGTGAGAGAGAGACAGACAAGCCTCGTGATCAGACAGAACTAAAGGCAAGGACAGATGCATGTGGACTAAAACGCAGGTGATGCATTAGAACATTTCCCTTCACGCTGCGGAGCCCTTCCCTCCCTGACAGGGCAAGTAGCCAATAGCAGGACTCCCCAGAGATACTGCAGGGGGGCGGGGGGGGGGGTGTTTGTGGGTGATAGGGATTTTTTTTATTTCGACATAATAAGGTCGCAAATACAAACGGCCGAAATTAGTTTTCTTTGTTGGGGTGGCTCTTAGGTGGGCATCTGGTTAGGAAGGATCACGTCCCACTGGGAGGAGACCCCGGGCTAGACCAAGGATCACGTCCCACTGGGAGGAGACCCCCGGGCTAGACCAAGGATCACGTCCCACTGGGAGGAGACCCCCGGGCTAGACCAAGGATCACGTCCCACTGGGAGGAGACCCCCGGGGCAGACCAAGGATCACGTCCCACTGGGAGGAGACCCCCGGGGCAGACCAAGGATCACGTCCCACTGGGAGGAGACCCCGGGGCAGACCAAGGATCACGTCCCACTGGGAGGAGACCCCCGGGGCAGACCAAGGATCACGTCCCACTGGGAGGAGACCCCCGGGCTAGACCAAGGATCACGTGCCACTGGGAGGAGACCCCGGGGCAGACCAAGGATCACGTCCCACTGGGAGGAGACCCCGGGGCAGACCAAGGATCACGTCCCACTGGGAGGAGACCCAGGGGCAGACCAAGGACCACGTCCCACTGGGAGGAGCCCCCGGGGCAGACCAAGGATCACGTCCCACTGGGAGGAGACCCTGGGGCAGACCAAGGATCATGTCCCACTGGGAGGAGCCCCCGGGGCAGACCAAGGCACAGTTGGAGGAATCACAGCGACTCACTGGCCTTGGAACGCCGATGGATGGATGGATGGAACATTAGCCGAAAATAGCCCATCTACAAGCTCACACCGCATTGTGAGCGTTTTCTGACGAAGCGGTTTAGTGTACAGGGAAAAAAATAGTGGACCAAGTACAGAGGCAAATGTCAAAGTTTATAAAGTTGTGTGTGTGTGTGTTTGCGTGCAACGTGCGCATGTGCGTGCGTGTGAGAGAGAGACATGGAGATAAATGCGTGATATAATCGATTGAAGTGCTCCCAGCACGTTGCCGGTTATTTTCTGTTCTCTCCGCGGCGCCCAGCCGAGCATTAGCGACGTGCGTGCGTGCGTGTGCGTGAGTGAGAGAGAGAGAGAGAGATGGAGAGACTGAGATAAATGTGTGATATAATCGATGGACGCGCTCCCAGCACGGTGCCGGTTATTTTCTGTTCTCGAACGCGGCTCCCCAGCCGAGCATGTATGAGCGAGGCATGATGAGGATTGTACTTCCCAACATGTTGACAGCGACTCTGACATTTCATTAATCCTCCATGAATCCCTTTAAAGTTGCTCAAGTGTGGACTCTATATTTTCACATTTCCTATTAGTTCCTCTGTGTGGATTAACTCATTCTGGGCGGGAATCCCTTTGGGTGCTTAATGTAAATCGCTCTGGATTTAGAGCGTCTGCTAAATGCCTAAATGGTACATTGGTGTCTCAAGCATTGTGTTATACTTTAGCTATTGAAAAATAGCAGATCCACAAGCTCATAGTAACTTGTAGGTCTGCTATTTTTGAAAAATCGTGAAAATGTTGCGAAAATCTTTGAATATATATTCTTTCAGAGCAAACGTTTTTAACTCAAGTCTTTGCTTCTGGGGGGTCCCTGGAACAACATATTTTCAGATGGGGGTCAGTGGCCAAATACATATATTTTTGGGAGTCCTTGACATGAAAATGTTTGAGAACGGCTGACATAGAAACAGGGGTTTCAAGAAAACTGCCAGGATTTAGAAGACATTTGTAGAATCGACATCAGGCCTAAACGGGTTAAAGTGCTCCAGTTCACCAGTGAGCCAGCCGCAGCCCCACAACAGCTGCTGTAATTGGCTTGTAAATGGATTTGTGGATGGTTTTGACATCATGCGCTGATGATTTGTACAGATCTCAGAGCCAGAAAGATGTTTTCCACGCATGCAGCTTATTTTCCTCGTATAGGCTACTGCACTTAAAGCAGCACTATGTCATTTTTATTATTTTATTTTCTTTATGAATAATATGTGCGATCTTGTACGGTAGAATACAATATAACTCGTACAATTGCGGTGGTTGTATTTTTGTCTCCATGCTCTTCTTTTGAGACATTTTGGAACGTGTCAAAGACGGGATATTTTACCTGAATCCTGATAATCCTGACAAAATTAGTTTTCTCAGACTGGCATCTCCCTTAGAGATAGGGTTAGAAGTTCATCTCCTTTAGAGATAGGGTGAGAAGTTCAGTCACGCGAAAGAGACTCGAAGTAGAGCCGCTGCTCCTTCGCCCATGGTTGATTTCTAGATTTAGATAGATTATTAAAACAAAACGTACATTAACCACCTAAAGCAGGACTGTAATATTCTACCCCAGATTTGAATCTGGTTCTCTGCAACTCAATGTCTGCCAAGGACTTAATTGACTTATTTTTTTATCAAACATCCATCCATCTTCAACCGCTTATCCATAGTTGGGTCGCGGGGGACAACAGCTCCACCAGAGAGCTCCAGACTTCCCTCTCCAGAGCAACATTAGTAACGTAACTTCATCCTGGCATATCTTGGAGATTAATACCCTCCAACTCATCCTTGGTCTGCCCTTGGGGTCTCCTCCCAGTGGAACGTGCCTCGAGGACCTCCCTATAGGGAGACGCCCGAGAGGCATCCTAACGTAATTCCAACGGAGCATTAGTCCGACATGCAGGAACAACGGTCGGACCAGCGCTCGAACATGCGCTGCTCCGTGCTTGCGGTTATGGTTAGGTTAGGGTTTGAGGTATAGGTTGTAGAACTTGTAGGTTATGGTTAGGTTAGGGTTTGAGGTATAGGTTGTCGGTCTAGTGACTGTTGGACCAATACTAGTGTTGGAACTAAAGCCTGTACCCAGTCAAATAATTGTAGTGGAGGAAAAAAGTGCCACATTTGCAATTATGTTCACTAGCAATGCATTTTCTATAAGATCTTAACCCGATACGATAATCATAATGCATATTTGGCTGCCGGACACTCATCTGAAAATGTTTTGTGCCAAAATTGGTTTAATGGTCTTGGATATTTCATACTTTTGTTTAAAAGCAAAGATTAATGCCTGAGTCTGTGACTCCTTCTCCTGGCTGAACAGCAGGAACAGTATTATTAAAACATCATAATTTGATGTATTGTGTTCATTTTTTTTTTGTTAAATCAGTGCTATAGTCTCTGCGGCTTCGTTCACACTGTTTCACAAATCACACTGAGATTTTATTTTAGTTTTCCATCCATGAGCTACAGCAGGGCTAGGCAATTTTATTTATAAAAAACCCCTATATACACAAGGCAATTAATTCAAAGTGCTTTACAGAATAAAAACAAATACAGAGTGTAACCGTGCACTTTAAACTATTTACTTTACACTTTACCATTAAAATAAGATAAAGGAGCATATACATTAGAACAAATACTCCCACCTTTGATAAAACAAAAAACAAAAAAAGAAGAAGCATTTTTGTCCGCCATGCCGGACATGCGCTGCTCCCGGGCTAAGCGGTTATGGTTAGGTTAGGTTAGGGTTTGAGGTGGGTTGTCGTTTGTCGGCCCAATGACTAGTCTGAACTAAGTACTGCACCCCACCTTGTGGTCATGTACTGTATGGCTAGGGTTGTAACGATACATTTTAACAGTGATTTTAACAGTGTCATGCATGATACAGTTAACGGGCAATTATGGGCACTGTATTTTGCCCGTAAACCTCAAGTTTAGCAGCATATACAGTTAACCCATTCTGACCTGAGATCAGATTCATACGAGGTTTTCCACTGGACACACACTGGTCTGATTAACCCATTCTGACCTGAGATCAGATTCTAGAAATGTCAGTCGTTCTTCGAATTTTCAAAAATAGCAGACCTACAAGCTCGTAGCGCGCCACTCGGTGGCGCGCTATGAGCTTGTAGATCTGCTATTTTCCAATAGCTAAAGCACAACATGATGCCAACACCAAAATGGGTTCCCGTTCAGAATGGGTTAATATACGGTAATATACAGGTGTGATGGTGCAATTCTGGAGTTTACTGGAGTTTGTTGGCCAGTTTAACGGGAGTTTCCTGTTAATATACACATCCGTATTCCATGCTTTTTGCGCATTGATGGTTTACGATACATGGACAATATTGGTTCATTATGGCGATCGATACGATACGATTCAATGATTTGAAATTGATACAGTAACTATTAATACCACGTACAAAAATAGTAGTATTGATACAATCGATTATTTGCAATGCATAGCAAAACGATTCGATACCGATTACTTGCATTGCAAAACGATACGATACAATGTTGCCGTTTTTCATTTTGATATACAGTACTTCGATTCTTGAAATTAAAATAGATTTTTCGATGCCTTTGCTATATCGTTACACCCCTGTATGTATGGCTGGCGGAACGAGTGTTATTTTAGCTAATTGGATCAATGGAGATTATGCGTGTGTTCATGACACACACACACGCGCACACACACACACGCACACGCACACACCTCAGACGTCATCAGTTCCAATTAGAACCCTCTCAGTTCATATCCATATATTCCCAGAGGTGTTACTGTACTGGAGGTTACTGTACAGAGGTGTTACTGTACTGGAGGTGGGGCACGGTGTAGCGCCGTCGCTCCACTCGTCCACAGCCTTTCACTACAGTTGTTGGAGCTCGTTGTGAGAGAGTGCGTCTTTCTCACCTCGCATATCGATTACAAACCCGTTCACCTCCTCTTACCAGCGCGTACAAACACTGCCGAGTGTCGACTATAGCGTGAAGAGAGACTCATGTACGTTCTGAATGCAGGACTTGTTTTTTTTTTATTAAGCTTAACCCATTCTGACCTGAGATCAGATTCATACGAGGTTTCCACCGGACACACACTGGTCTGAATAACCCTATTCTGACCTGAGATCAGATTCTAAAAATTGTCAGTCGTTCTTCGATTCTTCAAAAATAGCAGACCTACAAGCTCGTAGCGCGCCACTCGGTGGCGCGCTATGAGCTTGTAGATCTGCTATTTTTCAATAGCTAAAGCATAATATGATGCTATAACACCAAAATGTGTTCCCGTTCAGAATGGGTTAAGCACATACAGGCTATGAGAAAATACATTCAAAGAGCCTATCAATGAACTGCAGCTACTCAGTCAGGCGTATACAATATGTCTAAACTGAATGATTGGATGAATGACAGTCCTTGAGCTTTGTGCGATTTAATTACAGTCACACACTGAGGAGGTGTTTGTTCAGCCTCTTCTTGAAGGCGTGAACACTGCTAGATGCAATGTCTCCAACAACAGAGTTGTAACAGAGTATTTCTGCAACATTGATACTAATAAAACATCACACTCGTGTGAAGTGAGGGGCGCTCTTGTCATCGTACATCATCCAATAAAAAAAAAGCCCAGAGCTGAATTAAAACAGTTGCACTCTGTTTAGAAAAGAGGATTTGCTCGTCCACCTAATGACGTAAATTCTCCTTTCATTGTCAACGGGAAATAATGTTTGTGTAGCCGTAAAAAAGCAGATTTGTTCAGACACGTAAAAATACAGATTTGTTATAGATTGATTGGCCATTGTCTGCGCTCAACACTGTCATACGAAGGAGCATGAATCAGACTTTTAGCATTTTCTATTCCTTGCGAGCTTGTAGATCGGCTATTTTCAGCGTTGAGTGTAAAATCAGCCATTATATGACGGCATCAAGGCCAGCCAAAATGCATTTTAGTCAACTAAATCAACTGTAGATTTAGTCGACTAAAATCGTATGATATTTTGTTGACTAAAACTAGACTAACACTAACACATTCCGGGTGACTGAAATGTGACGAAAACTAAATGAAAACTAGTCAAGAGGACTATGAAACTGAAACTAAAAATGGAAATTTGCTGCCCAAAACACCACTGCAGTCACCAAACGCACACAGTGTGAAACTAACCAGGCTGGGAGGCGGCCAGCCGTGGCCCTCTCCATCATGGAAGGTAATTACTTCATAACGAGCTGGTCAATTAAGGATGCCACGCTTGCGTTAATGTGGGCCGTGCTACAGTACAGAGAACATGCAGTCTATGTTCAGAAGCACGCACTGTACATCAGCATGTAATTATTTAGGCACGTGTTTGTGTCTTGTGTGCAGGAGCACACTGCCAACGTGTGTGTGTGTGTGTGTGTGTGTGTGTGTGTGTGTGTGTGTGTGTGTGTGTGTGTGTGTGTGTGTGTTTGTGCAAAAGCTGTACATACTCACGTATGTACAAACCTCTCCGCCTTAATGTTGCTATAGTCTCCACAGAGCAACGTCCTGGGACTTCTCATGTAGATCTGTGTATTCTCCAGTGTGTGTGTGTGTGTGTGTGTGTGTGTGGACGTGGACAGCATGTGTCAGTGTTTGTTTGTCCACGAGGACCAAAAAGCAGATCTACAAGCTCACGGTGCGTAGCGTCGTGGACGCGCTTTGAGCTTGTAGATTGGCCTTTTTCAGACACCGGCTCGACACCGCCATACAAAAGAGTATGAATGGATCAGACTTCAGCATTTCCTCTATATTCCTTTGCCGTTATCTTCTAACCATAGAGAGGACTGGAATAGATTGTTTTTTTTCACTTATTTTTTTATTGAGAAGAAAGACAAAAAACAACACACAAAAAATAACCCCAGGAAAAAATGAAGAAAAAACCCCCCCACAACACAAAGGACTGCATTTTTCATATACTACAATAAACAAACAAACAATGTTTGAAATGTTCATACATTAGAAATGGGCTGGAGGAAGAGATCCCACTTTTCCCCATTTTTATTTATAGAACTTATCCTCTTGTAGTCTTAAGTGTGAATGTTTTTCCACGATGTATATTTTGTCCATCCGCAGTTGCTAAAAGGATCTTGAATAGAATTTGTTAGAAAATCTTCAGGTATATTCCCTAACAATAATAAAGTATATTCCCTAACAATAAAGAGGAACAAGTCTGAGGTAGGAGTGGAGCAGATTTAACCCATTCTGACCTGAGATCAGATTCATACGAGGTTTCCACTGGACACACACACTGGTCTGATTAAGCCATTCTGACCCGAGATCAGATTCTAAAAATGTCAGTCGTTCTTCGATTTTTCAAAAAATAGCAGACCTACAAGCTCGTAGCGCGCCACTCGGTGGCGCGCTATGAGCTTGTAGATCTGCTATTTTTCAATAGCTAAAGCATAACATGATGACAAAATGGGTTCCCGTTCAGAATGGGTTAAACATGTCATCTGTCTTACAGCACCATGCAGTCACACGACTCCAGCAGTCATCATCATGACTGCATCTACATGCAATAATAACCTTCCCGGGAGCCGCTCTGCCTCGCGTGTGATATTTGTACGTTCTCATCAAGCACCAACCATAATATTCAGTCTTCGCCTGAAAGAATTATGAATTATCATTCTCCACTGTATTAAGCCTAGAGAGATCAGGTTGAGGGAGTGTTCACTGTTAACCTATTTTGTGTTTCAAACATTGTTATAATTTAGCTATTGGAAAAATAACAGATCTAGAAGCTTGTAGTCTGCTATTTTTGAAAAATCATGAAAATGAGCTTCAAATCATTTCATCAGAGTGAACATTTTTAACTCAAATCTTTGCTTCATGGGGGGGTTCCTGGAACAACATATTTCCAGATGTGGGTTGGCGGCCAAATACATATAATTCTATGGGTCGTTGACATGAAATATTGAGCACCACTGATACAGAAATATGAGCTATTTCAGAAAACTGTTAGGATTTATAATCAATTTTTTTATATTCAGCCTCAGGTCTAAATGTTTTAAGACAGAACAAGTTCACCAACATCAAAAAGTGCGTGGGGGGAGGGGGGGGGGGTCATGACAGTTACAGCTCGTTAAAGCACGTAAAACAAGTCTCCCGCTGGTTCATATACAGCTTCTTTTTGACGACAATCAATCACCGGAATCAGCATAAAATGTGATTATACCTGCAGAGCGAAACTTTAATGATATGCATCGCAGCTGTCTGTCTCTTCCCCGACACTCTAATTATTGCACACTCGTGTGATTCTGATTTCCATTTAGACGCCATTAGGCTCCTGACTGGGTTTCACTGGGGAAGACAACATGCCTTCTAACCTGCTGCTGCTGCTGCCAGCGTTGGCAGGTCCTATGCGAGAGAAATAAGCAACCAGGTCTCTGAAAACAATATTATATTTTTGAGGAGCGCTAGCCCCTCCTATATGGCCAGCTTTGAGGGTTTGTGTAAACACAAACATTGAATGGTACATGGTGCATTTATATAGCGACCTTTATCCAAGGCGCTTTACATAGATTGTGCATTACATTCACCCATTCACACACACATTCATACACCGATGGCGGTGGAAACCATGCAAGGCACCAACCAGCACATCAGGAGCAATTAGGGGTTCAGTGTCTTGCTCAAGGACACTTCGACACTAACTCTGGGGAGCCCACAGGGTTCGAACTGGGAACCATGGCGGTTTCCATCCGGTCACTCTACCCACTGAGCCACCGCCGCCCTCTGGTGGCAGAGGAAGGTGGGCACACACAAAACGCAAAGACTTATATGGGGCAAATAGGAAACGGTTCAATAATTCACAAGCGACTTTACAGAAAAACCACGTCCAACGTCGCTTATAATAAGCAGACATGGCAACAACACGGACCTGCTGCTGCTGCATGTGTAAATGATGAATGATGAATTAATGAGTGAACCGTTTAATAGCAGCTACATTAAACCATTCAGACCTGAGGACGATTCTACAAATGTCTTCTAAATCCTGACAGTTTTCTGAAAAACCATATGTTTCTATGTTTCTATTTTCACGATTTGTCTAAAATAGCAGACCTACAAGCTCGTAGCACGGCACTCTGTGCCACGCTATGAGCTTGTAGATCTGCTATTCTGCTATCTGCTATTTTTCAACAGCTGAAGCACAAGACAATGCTTTTTAACACCAAAAGGGGTTCCCACCCAGAATGGGTTAAACCTCCATTAGCACACCCCCGCTAAACACTGGTTTACTCATGCCAGCGTCACTCTCTCCATATATGGTCTGCTTCCTGCCACCTTCATCCTCCATTGATCCTATAGGTTCATATGACTGATGAATTGAACAGAGGAATTACAAGGTCTCTCCGGTAACTCTTGGGTCCATTTGGTTTCATTTTACTCTCTCAAGAGTTTGAAATTATTGTTATTTTTATCAACGTTTTGCCTGTTATATCTCTCCTAATGTTACCAACATCAATTCAGCATGGAAATGTGGACAAAATCTTATCCAATGACAACAAAATATTCTTTCGTTTTGGGTCCGTGGCTCAAATGCCCAATAAATAATGGACCTTGATATGAAAACGGTTGAAACCCTGCACTGGTTTGGATGGATGGATAGATGGATAGATAGATTGATTGATTTAGACTTTTGTTGAGCAGCAAATTCAGTTAAGCCCTCAGCTTAACAGCTTAAACTCGATCAAACAGACCTGTACAGAACGCATTTGGTAATACGCACTTATTTCACTACACAAATCAATTCGCTAAATAAAAATAGCAGATCTACAAGCTCACGACGTGTTATGTTGCAACGCATTGTCAGCTTGCAGATGAGCTATTTTCGTTCCCAAGTCGTTGACAAACGTGGCATTTTAAGTTTTATAGGGCATTTTTTGACGATCGCGATAATATCGTTAATCACAATTATCTTTGCCACAATATTCGTGACGTGTAATTGTCATTTCTATACAGGACAATTAACAAGGAATGTCAAAAGCAGAGACGTCATTGGCTGTATATCCTGTATCCATAATACATACCAGGAACAGTGTTGGATGTGAAGGTGACTCCATTAACCCATTCAGGACTGAGACCAGATTCTACAAAATGTCTTCTAAATCATGACAGTTTTCTGAAAAAAAAAAACTATACGTTTCTATATTAGTGGTTCTCAAACTATTTCATGTCAAGGACCCCCAGAATGTCTGTAATTGGCCTCCGACCCCCATCTGAAAATATGTTGTTCCAGGGACCCCCCCCCCCCAGAAGCAAAGATTTGAGTTAAAACGTTTGATGTGAAAGAATATACAGTATATTCAAAGAATTGCACAAATGTTCACAACTTGTATAGCTGATCTAGCAGATCTACAACCTCATAGCACGGCACCGAGTGCCGCGCTATGAGCTTGTAGATCTGCTATTTTTCAACAGCTAAAGTTTAAAATAATGGTTGACGTGGTTAAACTCTGAAGCGACACAGATGCGTTCCCGTCCTGAATGCCTTATTAATAGACTTGCATAATGTTGTGTTTGGTGCTGCTGCGTTTGGCTTTGCTCCTCCTCTATAGCATCCATCATACAAAAAAAATGCATTTATTTATTATAGTTGATAAAGTTGCTGACTAATGCAGTTTTGTTCGGATCAATAGCTGCCTACTAATACCGCCAGAGAACACTCTGCTACCCACAATGCAGTGCTGGAGGTGACTTTATCCAAGGACTTGCAGCTATACACATCTTGCAGACAGAACAGAGAGCATATTTTTTTGAGCGGTGCAATCACTCTTATAGACAGATATGTGTGTCCCTGGCTGGGTCTGTCCGAGCGCGAAAATAGCGTTTGGATGGTTTTCACCATGCACCAAGTGTCACTGTTGCGCAGCCTAACACTAAAGGCTCATTCTTAGTCGAGACTAGTGGACAAGAGATCCAGTATAAGTCATTTTACACTTGGTTGCATGCTGAAAATAGCTGATCTACAAGCTCACGTCGCTAGGGCTTGTAGATCGGCTATTTTCAGCAAGTGAAAAAAATGTCATTACGACGGCATCAAGCCCCGCCAAAAACAACTCTAAATCAACTGTAGATTTAGTCGACTAAAATCGTATGATATTTAGTCGACTAAAACTAGACTAACACTAAAACATTCCAGGTGACTAACATGTGACTGAAACTAAATCAAAACTATAGTCAAGATGACTAAAACTAAAATCAAAATCTGCTGCCAAAAACAACACTGGGGGTCCTTGAAGTAAACCTTGAGAAGTACAATCTTGCCACTATACAGTGCAGGCGACTGTATAATCTTGAAACGTAATATTGCAGTGAGAGATATTGCTATATGTCTATACGCCTATACAAGTGGCCGCGGATGACTGAGAGGTGAAGCCAGGCTAATGCCGTATACCGGAGATGAAGTCAGAATATTGCAGTCAGCTACCGTAGCCAACACCATTTGTATGTTATCCCATTTTGGGCCGGGAACCCCTTTTGGTGTTAGCATGATGTTATGCTTTAGCTATTGAAAAATAGCAGATCTACAAGCTCATAGCGCGCCACCGAGTGGCGCGCTACGAGCTTGTAGGTCTGCTATTTTTGAAAAATAGAAGAACGACTGACATATAAACATAGCTTTTTCAGAAAACTGTCAGGATGTAGAAGACATTTTTTTTTATCTGATCTCAGGTCAGAATGGGTTATTTTCTTTCCAGGGTACGGTAGATGGAGCCATTATGTGAGTGACTGATGGAGGCGGCCTCCGGCGCCCCCTCACCCATGCCCTGTATATCAGCTCCAAGCCTTCACGCTCCCCAGGCAAACATGCATATTTATTGACCCTGGTAAATGGCACCCCATTTCCCTCTCTGTAAAGAGACCCTTGTTTTTCATAAAAACGTACAGCAAGGTGCCCAAACTGTGGTGCGTCGGTTCACCTCTCGTGGTGCAAGAAGACCCTGAATGAAAAGGGTTGTGGCGGTTGTATGGTGTTATTTAACCGATTTGGTGTTTTAAACAATGTGTTATACTTTATCTATTGAAAAATATCAGATCTACAAGCTCGGTGCCACGCTACTAGCTTGTAGGTCTGCTATTTATTTTTTATCGTGAAAATGTGGCGCAAATCCTTTAATGTATATTCTTTCAGAGCGAACGTTTTTAACTAAAATCTTTGCTTCTTGTCCCTGGAACAACATATTTCCAGATGTGGGTCCGCGGTCAAATACATATAATTATGGAGCTCCTTGACATGAAATAGTTTGAGAATCACTGGCATAGAAACATGGGTTTTTCAGAAAACTGTCAGGATTTACAAGACCTGTAGAATCATCCTGAGGTCAAAATGGGTTAACACAAACGGTATATAATCGGACAAAACACTGTTGTAAGGAGATGTATGGAGCAGCTGTGGGAGAGTACAGCAGCTGCATGTCTCTCAGTGCAGTGACAGTCTGTTATTATTTGCCATAATCATAGTATCTATACTGTACAATGTGCCACCAAGTCTCTGTAATCCACGTATAACTCGAGAACCGTTCGCCTCAAATTCAAACACACACGCTCGGTTGCGGTGAGCCGCCCCGTGTCCGAAACGGTTGAGAAATTACAGAGTTACCGTGTGGGGGTCACCATGGGGTCCCTGTACTGTACTGTACTGTACTGTACTGTACTGTACTGTACTGTACTGTACTGTACTGTACTGTACTGTCAAACCCAAAGTCATCATATATACAGTTAATGTGTGTGTGTATTAGGCTGCACAACATTGACACTATTTTCGTGCTCGGACACAGCCAGGGACCCAGGGACACAGTTAGGGACCCCGGGACACAGCCAGGGACCCAGTCAGGAACACAGGGACACAGCCAGGGACCCAGGGACACAGTTAGGGACCCCGGGACACAGCCAGGGACCCAGGGACCCAGTCAGGAACACAGGGACACAGCCAGGGACCCAGGGACACAGCCAGGGACCCAAGGGCACAGTCAGGGACACAGCCAGGGACCCAGGGACACAGTCAGGAACACAGGGACACAGCCAGGGACCCAGGGACACAGTCAGGGACACAGGGACACAGCCAGGGACACAGCCAGAGACACACAAAGCTGTATAGGAGTGGTTGCACCACTCAAAAAGCATTTTCGGCCAAATACAAGGAGACTTAGCGTCAGCTAGGACAGGGGGTGCGTCAGCTATAGGACAGGGGCAGGGGGTGCACGGCCAAACACGTTTGGGGACCGCTGCTGTACAGAAACAGATGGGCGATCGTCTTAGCTAATTTCTATGTAATTACTTTTTTGGAGGGTTTCCAGAAGCCACCCACAGCGTGGGTGTAAAACAAGGGAGTAGTCCTTAATGGAAAAAGATGTTCAGGAGCCCAGGGGACACTTTAAACAGATCTCTCTGCTTGTGTCTTGGTTTTCTTTCCGCTTTGTGATTATACTGTGGTTCACCCTCGTTAAGCGGCCAGAGTTTGAGTTGTAAGAATCTATCAAGTCCCAAAAAACACAGAAAAACGAACCTAAAGTCTCTTATGATTAGCAGACATGGCAACACTGGCAGAGAGTGGCCATAAGAAGCTAAATATAGGAAAATGTGTTTATACCCATTCATTAAACTAATGGTCTTATCAATCAAAAATTTTTTTTTACATTGCTGGTGGATTGATCTCACAGTCCACTCGTGGACTGATCTCACAGTCCACTGGTGGACTGATCTCACAGTCCACTGGTGGACTGATCTCACAGTCCACTGGTGGACTGATCTCACAGTCCACTGGTGGACTGATCTCACAGTCCACTGGTGGACTGATCTCACAGTCCACTGGTGGATTGATCTCACAGTCCACTGGTGGACTGATCTCACAGTCCACTGGTGGACTGATCTCACAGTCCACTGGTGGATTGATCTCACAGTCCACTGGTGGACTGATCTCACAGTCCACTGGTGCAGCACTGTGTTAGGAAACAGGCTGTGATGCGTCCCATACAGAGATAATGAAAACAGATAGAAAGGCCTTCTGGGCACCGAAAGACACCTTTTTCCCCATTGTGAGCCAACCGTGTGAAATCCAATTACAAACTGTAGCTCCGCACGCACGCACGCACACGCACGCACGCACGCACACACACACACACACACACACACACACACACACACACACGCAAAACACCTGAAATGAATAGTTAGTTATTCTTAATTTCTTACACATTCTCTCGTATGATAACCTAGCCGGTGACATTACGATCCCCTTCCAACCGTGGCGTCCACATTTTATGCATCCGGGTGCTTTGTGAGCTTGTACAGATCGGCTATTTTTGTGTGCAATGTTTTTAAATGGGGCTTAACCCATTTTGGGGCGGGAACCCCTTTTGATGTCTTAAACATTATGTTATATTTTAGCTATTGAAAAATAGCAGATCTACAAGCTCATAGCACGCCACCGAGTGGCGCGCTACGAGCTTGTAGGTCTGCTATTTTAGAAAATTCATGAAGATGTGGCGCAAATCATTGAACATATTCTTTAAGAGTGAACGTTTTTAACTCAAATCTTTGCTTCCAGGGGGGGGGGGGGGGGGGGGGGTCCCTGGAACAACATATTTTCAGATGGGAGTCGGTCGCCAATTTCATATATTTTTGGGGGTTCTTGACATGAAAATGTTTGAGAACCACTGACCTAGAAACAGTTTCTAGAATCGGTCTCGGTCGAAATGGGTTAAAATGGCTATAAACTTCATGCACCACCACAGTGGTGTCTGGGGGCCCCCCAGACACGTGCATGCTCACGGTGGTGGTGAGTGGTGGTGTGCATCCAGTGTGTAATGTGCTCGGGGGCCGTGCTATGCAGGCTGAGATGGAAGATAATAGTGTGGAACTATAGTGGCCCCTCTGGAGTGAGTGTGGAACTATAGAGTATCGCTGTCCCGCCCCCTTTCATGACGACGCCAGGCCCATGAAATGAATCCCAATGCATTTTTCCCACAGACATTTCAAAAAGTATTTATTTAAAGACCTTTTAAGCGTCTTACGAAGCCAACTCTCGTCGTGACAAATCATGACAACACACGCAATATTATAGAAGAAACAACAAAAAAAGTGTATTTTTTTTCTTTCTACTTTCTAATTCTTTGTTTGGCCCAAAACATTGTGTTTATTGTCATGATTTGTCACGACAAATAGTTGGCTTTGTCCGTGGCGTAAACGTCTTTAAATAAATACTTTCTGAAAAGTCTATGAGGAAAATTAACAGGGATTTCATTTCCGGGTCTCTCGAGGGGGGGGTGGGACTGCGACGCTCTATAGTGGCCCTCTCCATTGTCTCCAGGTTGCACCACCTCTGATTTAAGGTCTTTCTTCAATCTTGCAAGGATTTCAGGAGCCGGTAGGGATTTCAGCTGCTATCGTATCCATCCAGACGAAGCCTTTCTATTGGTTCTTCTCCTGCCTGCCAACGCCACCCCCCCCCCCCCCCCCCCTGCCTCCTGAGGCTCACTGCCACTTATGGTGATGACGGTACTTTGGTTGTCATGGCGATATGCGCAGTGACTATGGAAGGAAGTGTCGGTAATGCATGTGACCTTCGTCAAAGCATATACGGACACTGATGTCTCCACATACTGTACACTAATGTAATCTCTATGATACTGTACATCAATGTAAGCCCTTAACCCGTTTGGGCCTCACGTCGGGGAAAAAAAAATCCTGAAAGTTTTCTGAAATACCTCATGTTCCTGTATCAGTGGTGCTCAATATTTCATGTCAAGGACCCCCAAAAAATATATGTAATTTGCAACCGACCCCATCTGAAAATATGTTGTTCCAGTGACCCCCCCCAGAAGCAAAGATTGGAGTTAAAAACGTTCACTCTGAAAGAATATATATTCAAAGATTTGCGCCACATTTTCACGATTTTTCAAAAAATAGCAGACCTACAAGTTCACATGAGCTATGAGCTTGTAGATCTGCTATTTTTCAATAGCTAAAGCATAACATAAAACACCAAAAAGGGGTTCCCGCCCAGAATGGATTAATATAATCCATATAGGCATAATACAGTAGGCTGACTGTTTCTGTATGAAAAGAAGGGTGATCGTTCTATGGCAGCATGGCGGCTGGAATTGAAAAGGGGGAAATTGCTCATTAAAATGTGATTGTGAGAGAGGGGCTAATTCGGTCCGGCGCTTCGTGGTCGTGGCCACTTTGCACACGTTTACCTTGATAATTTACACCTCCTCGAAGTGTGGGCTTACATAAAACAGGCAGGGGAAACTTAATTGGCTCAATAAATTGCGATGAAGTCGTGCATGCACGTTATTTTTTTATTGAATGACTTTTTCCTCCCATGTCTAGTGTATGCAAGTATGCAGACATACTGTATATTGGGTTCTTGGCCATTTTCTTTTCTTTTTTTTTGTGGCGCAACCACTGAAAATCGGGGAAAATCACCGTCAGAGCCGTACAAACCTTGGCATATCTTTTCAAATGGGGGTCCGCAGGCTAATGAGAGTCACTTTGGGGGTCCCTCTTTCTCTCTCTCTCATATCCAAGAGTAAGAACATGTCTCATTTTTTTAGCTTGCACAAATTTGAACAAGTACAAAAGTTACAAAATCTCTCACTCAATACCAGAACAATACATCTGGTGTAAAATAAATACAATTGGCAGGCTTAGCTTAGCTGGTATAGTAAATGCACTATGCAGAAACCCAGGCCATAATGCATTGCATGGACAGGTACATTTGTGCAAGTAAAAACAAACAAAAAACGATTTTTGGAAAATGAGAATCGATTCTGAATCGGACGGCATTAGAATCGCGATTCTAACTCCAATCGATTTTTTTTGACAGGCCTAATGTACATGTACGCACCTAGCAAATAACGTCCCATAGCTGGGACTACTATTAGTAGTTGTGTTGTTTTGTAAACCCTTGGCTATGCTGTGCTCAGAACAAGCCAAAAGGCACTTCTCCTGCCTTTACTGTGCTCAGAACAAGCCAAAAGGCACTTATCCTGCCTTTACTGTGCTCAGAACAAGCCAAAAGGCACTTCTCCTGCCTTTACTGTGCTCAGAACAAGCCAAAAGGCACTTCTCCTGCCTTTACTGTGCTCAGAACAAGCCAAAAGGCACTTCTCCTGCCTTTACTGTGCTCAGAACAAGCCAAAAGGCACTTCTCCTGCCTTTACTGTGCTCAGAACAAGCCAAAAGGCACTTCTCCTGCCTTTACTGTGCTCAGAACAAGCCAAAAGGCACTTCTCCTGCCTTTACTGTGCTCAGAACAAGCCCAAAGGCACTTCTCCTGCCTTTACTGTGCTCAGAACAAGCCCAAAGGCACCTCTTCTGCCTTTACTGTGCTCAGAACAAGCCAAGAGGCACTTCTCCTGCCTTTACTGTGGTGACGCAGCGCTCTCTAATACTTCTGGACATCTCCTTCTAATCAACTGAAGTCGCTTTTTACATTGCATTATGGATTATTATTACACTAGTATTGCATTGCATGATTAATTATTTACAATATTACGTTATATATCATCTGAGGTTGAGTCAGCTCCCTATACTTCTTGTACTGTATGCTTTTTTTACGCTGATATGATATGATATCACAAGAGGTTACTGTATATATATATATATATAGCTGATGATAAGCTTTCTCCCATATAGGCTTGAGTTTCAAACTGTTTCTAGCCATGAAGCTCTGCAGCTTTGAATTTTCTTTTGATTCGTTTTTAATCTTGGATTTCTTTGATCCCTAAAAAAACAAAACAAATACATGATAAATAGCTATGTTGTTTGTTTTTGGAAGAAATTATTATTATCTTTTTTCAAATGAATGCTCTAATTACTTTTGTTTGAATTTGTATTACATTTAGAACGAAAAATGTGAAGACACATTTGCAATATAATTAAACATTAGCTCTCCCCGTCTCTACTGAAATTATCTCATATACATATTCCATAACTATATTTATTTTCTTTTTTTGAATATTTTTTATCCCACGATTTTGTAACCCATTTTTCACGCTTAAAAGGTCTTTAATTAAATACGTTTTGAAATGCCTATGGGGAAAATGCATTGGGATTAATTTCCTGGGCCACTCGTTGTTCTGAAAGGGGGAAGGACTGTGACGCTCTATAGAGCACCGAAGTCTGACGTCACTTTCAGTAGAGGGCGTCAGTCCCCAGGTTCATGTATTTGTTTATAGTTGCATTGAAATCCCCATTGAGGCGATTTTAGATCGCCTCATATAACAACTGTGTTTGAAGAATAAACATGTCACCCCGGCCGCTTCACTCATATGGATATGAAGAATCAACTGACTGAGAGAAAACGCTAATGTTACTGCTGCTGAATTAGTTAGATTTTCGCTAGAAGCAGACTGTATCATATATGAGTGACTGACTGTTGCAAACGATACAAACGAGACACCTCCCTGACAATTACGCCGAGACAGCTTGTTTATGTTTGGACCACAACGCTTATAGTAGACGATATTAAGATCACCCCATGTTATTCTCCATAGAGAAATTACTTCCGCGAACCAGGGGAATCGTCGGGATGAGCCAGTTACGTCAGGACTTCGGTGCTTCCCTGCCTCAGGTATGGGCACTAACGCGGAGGAGGAGACACGCCGCCAGCACCCACAGCGCCCTATAGTATATTTCTTGAACTATGTACATAGTTCCATTAAACAGCACTGTGTGCAGGTGTAGCCCCCCCCCCCACTGTTAATCCAGCGCTGGAGCCGGGGAGGGGATGGCAGTCTGCCGAGGGTAATCACAGCACACGTTACCACTGTGTGTGGTAATGATGCTCATGGGTGTATTTCCTTTACCACTGTGTGTGGTAATGATGCTCATGGGTGTATTTCCTTGGTGGAATTCGATGTTGAAACTGCGTGAAACCTCGGCTTTAAAGCTCTCCTTCACATTTCAATCACATGAATAAAACAGCAGCCAGAAAGAGAGGAGATGGGAACTGTGAGGGTTCTTTCCCTTCTTTGTGGGCTGTGGTGTGTGTGTGTGTGTGTGTGTGTGTGGGGTGGTGTGTGTGTGTGGGGTGGTGTGTGTGTGCCCGCTGTGTGGTGGTGTGTGTGTGTGTGTGTGTGTGTGTGTGTGGGGTGGTGTGTGTGTGCCCGCTGTGTGGTGGTGTGTGTGTGTGTGTGGTGTGTACTGTGTGCCCACAGCGTATACGATGAGATCGATGTGTTTTTCCTATCCTGGGCTCCCTGGCCACGCTTTAGCCTCGCTCACATAAAAGACAGAGATGGTGGAAAAAGTACTTGTATTTGTTTTACTTAAGTCAAAGTATTAAGACTTGCAATGTAGAAGCACTCTGTTACAAGTAAAATATTGTACAGCGATACAGAGACACCTTCCTGACAATAGCGCCGGGATTTAGTAATAATGTGAGATGATTCTTTGACCAATGTTCATTTCCGTAGATAAAATACTTATGTTGACCCAGCCGGGGATGAACGAGTGACATATTTATCGTGAATATTGTATATAATTGTGTTGATTTGTAGCTGGGCTGCATGCGAGATTCGAACCATGGTGTTGTGTATGTAGTTGGAGCACTAGTTGGTGACAGCTTTAGGATTCTGGATCTGTGAAAAGTGTACATATAAATGGAACCAAATGGACCCTTACAGGTCTGTAACTCTGACAGAATCAGATGAGATGGACCTGTCTCTGGTTCCATTCCTATACGCTCTCTCAAGACTTAACCCATTCCGGGCGGGAACCCCTGTTGGTGTTAAACTTTTAAGCATTATGTTATACTTTAGCAATTGAAAAATCACAGATATACAAGCTCGTAGCTCGTTGAGTGCCGCGCTATGAGCTTGTTGCGCAAATCTTTGAATATATATTCTTTTCAACGTTTTTAACTCAGATCTTTGCTTCTGGGGGGGGGGGGGTCCCTGGAACAACATGGGGGTCAGCGGCCAAATAACAGATAATTCTGGGGGTCCTTGACATGAAACAGGTTGAGAACTTTCAAAACTGTTGATGATTTAAAAGACATAATTTTGTAGAATCCGCTCTCAGGTCTAAATGGGTTAAATAAACACTGACGGTTTGGCCTGGTGGCCCCAGAGATAAAACAACCTATCAGAGTGGGGTCCGTGGCCCTAATGCATCAAACTGCCGGTCCGTGAAATGAGAATCACACCTCTGTTGCTCTCTCTCTCTCGCTATCCCCTCTTCTGTGTGTGTGTGTGTGTGTGTGTGTGTGTGTGTGTGTGTGTGTGTGTGTGTGTGTGTGTGTGTGTGTGTGTGTCCGCTCATTGAAGTACTGACCACATGCAGTTTGGCCTCTTTCTGTTTATCTATCAGCGGTGAGTCTATATGGAGGCAGATGGACCCAGTTGGAGTTCTCACACACACACACACACACACACACACACACACACACACACACACACACACACACACACACACACACACACACACACACACACACACACACACACACACAAACAAACACAGCGCACATCAGCCCTGCTGTTCTGTCACACACAGTGGCAGCACATCACACAGTCTGTTCTCTTCATCCACTATATCAATGCAATGATTATATACATTTTTCATAAGGAACCTCCCGGGGGTTCATGTGATCCTCCATGAACTGGCCCCCCTAACCAAGGCCCCCTACCCAGAGGCCCCTGCTACCCAGGGCCCCCTGCCCAGAGCCACCTGCTACCCAGGGCCCCCTGCTACCCAGGGCCCCCTGCCAAAGACCCCCTGTCCAGAGCCCTGTGTCCAGGGCAAGAGTCGTGCAGCATAGTTTTACTGAGGTTAGGTTTCTGGTTTAAGGACTTCAGTGTTTTGTATGTATATTAAGTACAGAACAAAGAATGTTTGCTTTTGCCATCTTTGTTGAAGATGAGCCTGGGCAATTGTGATTTAGTCTTAATGAATGGAATCACTACAAAATAGACAAACTGCATATAACAGCTGAAACAGAACAGTACTTGCCAAGTTGTTTGGCTTTGCTCTTTGTCATGCCAGCTATTCTTAGGCCACTCGTGGTTAGTTTATGCACATGGCCCAGGCTTCCTCCGAATATATCAGTATGGGAAATCTACATCGATACCCCAGGTTTGTTATAATTCAAAGTAATGGTTGGTACTTAGAATGTTTATCTTGGTATGCCTGGTCCATGTACAAATCAAAGACAGCCTACATCCTTGTAACATCTGGTGTATTTGGGATGTTAGCAAAGACATTGAATGCACAGCTAACATCTGGTAACATTAAACAATGTTTATACATTGCTGCACTAGATGGCACATATTTTCGAACTGCATCAGACACTAGGTCAACAATACGGTCGTATGTGGCGAGTAATATACCGGTACACATTTTTGTATGCATCCATTTGCTATGTGTGCGATGGATTCTAGGTGTTGTTCAGAATCATGATGGTTTATACAGAGTGGAGTGTGGGTGATACCAGATTGACAGATTGTACTTGGTTGGTAATACTCGCAGTCTTGCTTTGATGGTGAATTTTAAAACATCCTCCCCAATAGCAGCATTTTTGTACATCAAATGTGAAACATCAGCTGAATCAATACAGGCCGACTTTCCCTGCAGTCGAAGGCCACGCCAATGTTCTTTGGCTTCGGTCCGTTTCGTGCTACGCAGAACCCTTCTAGCTGTTTCGTCTGTCTAGTGACCCGTCCCTGGTGGGTGAGGGTAGCCTCCAGTAGTCTGTAATTAATCCATCGGAGATCTGGGCACATTTTCGTAGTTATTTTGCCCATTTTAGCTGGACTCCTGTCCGGTGGCAGAGGTCGTTGAGATCTGGCCAATCGGACCAGACACCGAAGCCCTTGGCTTGTGAGTCCAGTTTCCTCCTAAAGCCCAGGGAGTTATTCTGGTCTGTCTGCAGCAACCAGGGGTACCTCTTCCTCCTGCCCAGGTCCAGTAGGATCACAGTGAGGATCACATTTAAAGGTTGTATAAGCAGGAGACCAGAGGGACTGCAGCTGCATTCTAACGAACCACACTGATCTCTCTCTGCTAGCTGACAGTAGCAGAAATATGTCCTGCAAAGCCTCACGGGTCCTCTATAAATAAATACTCAGTTAAAACTGTACTGTACAGCTTGTACACCAGGGGTTTGTACATGTACACCAGTTCTCAACGTTTCTTTGGCTGAGGAGCGTCAGGCGAGGCGTGAACGCACGTCGGACGCCGCTGGTGTGCGATAGGTTCATTGAAAATAACGGAGATGGCTGTTTTGACGCACGGCGTTCGCAGACGGTGTGTGAGGCCCTTCACAGAGACAACAGGCCTGGCTGACGCTACTTAGTTTAGTTTAGTGTATTAGTTGTTTTTTCATACAAAAGAAAACTTTCTTAGTTCATCAGTTTTTCTTTTCTTAATCTGGAAAAATATATATAGACTGAAGCCTAGGCTTCTGTTAACTTAAAATAATAAAAATGAAAAAAAAAAGAATATATATATATATGTATACCCCTTTTACAGGTTTTCAAACAAAACAGTTCATGCGTCTTATTTCTACTGAACAATGTAATATTCAAGTATAGCAGAATGAAATAAAAAGTGCTTACATGCTCCTCATTATAGACTTGCGGTGGAATAGAAGCGGACAGATGCGTTTTTATATGTCTGATTGTGGACAAGCTGTCGCATGACGGGGCGCTCCACTTTGGCAGAGGAGAGCGACATGAAGCCATTAAAAGAGATTGCACTGAAGAAAGTGTGTATGCTGTAATTCTGAATGTCCAGGCAGAATCGCCAAGTTGATCAAAAACCACCATTATTGCTTTGTGCATAATTGCATTAGCATTATAGAGCGTCGCAGTCCCATCATCAGGTCAAGTTGACAAATCATGACGATAAAGACTTTCTTGGTCCGAACAAATAATTAGAACGAAGGAAAAACAAAAAAAAAAAGCGTCCTACCCTCACCTTTTCTTCTTCTTTCTATTTGGTTCGGCCGCCAAAAAGATTGACCAGATTTGACTGAGAGCCTGCCCTCGCGCATATTCCAGCTTTTCACCAGAGGAGAAAAACTTTTTTTTAATGAGTTAATAGCGCAGGCAGACTCTTCACATACTAGAGCATGTCTGAAGTAAGTGTCAGAGCTGAAATCGACATGTAAATATGAAATGAATGCTTAAACATGTAGCTATAGGTGTAATGAGACCACAGAAGTGAACCTTTCAAATTCAAGCCTGTTTTCTCAACTCGCTGTTTCTCTGCAAGACATTACTCTATAAGCCATATCTCCAGAACTGGTGGGTCAAACTGAACAACCAATATAAAGTGGTGTCAATTTGAAGCTACAGTATCATTCCCTGCTTTCATATGACGTGAAAAAAACACGAATATTCAAAATAAATCCAATGGCAGTCCCTCAGTCAAATTTGGGTCACAAATGTGTTTTATTGTCATGATTTGTCAACTCGGGCTGTTGGCTTTGTCCGAGGCTTAAATGTCTTAAAATAAATACTTTTTTTAAACGGCAATGGGGGGGAAATTAACGGGGAATTATTTCCTGCTGTCCTCGTCATTCTGAAAGGGGGCGGGACCGCGCCACGCGCTATTGTCTCCTTTGTTTGTTTTGTATCCTATTCTATAATTAGCAGTTTATAGTTTATACTAAGGCGTAAAAAGCAACCTCTTAATTGCTCTCGATATGAAGGTTGGTGCCTTGAATGGATTCTAGTGTGTGTGTGTGTGTGTGTGTGTGTGTGTGCGTAAATGGGTGAATGTAATGCACTTTAGAAAGCGCTATATAAATGCACCGTTTAGCAACAGTGGTCATTACTGATCGGCCTTTTTTTAAAGAAGCGTGATTACCTGACATGTTCCTTTGGTGTTAAAAGCCTTTTGACAGAGGGTTTATACGTCATCCATAATTGCACGTTCGCGGTATAGCTTTGTTTCACTTAAGCTTTTAGCACATCATTGACGTCAAAACATGCTTTTTAA
This sequence comes from Protomyctophum bolini, assembly GCF_963924005.1. NCBI lineage: Eukaryota > Metazoa > Chordata > Actinopteri > Myctophiformes > Myctophidae > Protomyctophum > Protomyctophum bolini. Next base: position 5,562,989 of record NC_137881.1, read on the forward strand.
AGTGCAGTTAAATGTGAAAGCAGGCAATCATAGCTTCAAATGGACATATTCGTTGTTCCGTTTGACCCTCCAGTTTTGGAGATATGGCTTATAGAGTAATTGATGTCTTGCAGAGAAACAGTGAGTTGAGAAAACAGGCTTGAAAGGTTCACTTCTGTGGTCTCTAACATTACACCTATAGCTACTGTACATGTTTAAGCATTTATTTCATATTTATATGTCAATTTCAGATCTGATTGGCGATTAACACTTCCGGTTCAAACTACCATTACACCGCTCTTCTTCTCTGCTTATTTTGTGCGTTTTACTTACTTGCTCATGGCCACTGATCGCCACCTACGGTAACGGGAGGGAACGTGTTAACCCATTCAGGACGGGAACCCCTTTTGGTGTATTAAGCATTATGTTATTCTTTTACTATTGGAAATTAGCAGACCTATAAGCTCGTAGCGCGGCACTCTGTGCCACGCTACAAGCTTGTAGATCTGCTATTTTTGAAAAAATGTGGCGCAAATCTTTGAATATATATTCTTTCAGAGCGTCGGAACGTTTTTAAGTCAAATCTTTGCTTCTGGGGGGGGGGGGGGGGTCCCTGGAACAACATATTTTCAGATGGGGGGGGGGGGGGGGGGGGACCACGGCCAAATACAGATAATTCTGGGGGTCGAAAAAGGTTGAGCACTGCACCACTGATATACCGTAGAAACATTTCATGGTTTTTCAGAAAACTTTTAGGATTTAGAAGGCAAAGGTAAACCTGGGTACACGTGTGATGTGATGAGTGCTCTCTCTATGCCCATCCTAACCAGGCTTGATCTTCTGAGATCAGTGGAAACTTGATCAGAGTTTTCATCACAAATGATCAGAATCTGCAGCATCAAGGACGGACGGATGTGACTTTGATGCTGGAGGTTTTTTTTTTGAAGATACTTTCATGAAGAAAATCCTTCTATCGTCTCTTCAGGTTGAATGGCGACAGTGTTATACGGCCGTCTTTCAGGCTAGACTGCCTATGTTTAAAGTTACCTTTGGAAACAGCCACTGAGTTTGTTAGAGTTACCTTTGAACAGCCACTGCACCGACCACTGAGTTGGTTAGAGTTACCTTTGAACAGCCACTGCACCGACCTCTGAGTTGGTTAGAGTTACCTTTGAATAGCCTCTGCACCGACCACTGAGTTGGTTAGAGTTACCTTTGAACAGCCACTGCACCGACCACTGAGTTTGTTAGAGTTACCTTTGAACAGCCACTGCACCGACCACTGAGTTGGTTAGAGTTACCTTTGAACAGCCACTGCACCGACCTCTGAGTTGGTTAAAGTTACCTTTGAACAGCCACTGCACCGACCACTGAGTTGGTTAGAGTTACCTTTGAACAGCCACTGCACCGACCACTGAGTTGGTTAGAGTTACCTTTGAACAGCCACTGCACCGACCACTGAGTTGTTTAAAGTTACCTTTGAACAGCCACTGCACCGACCACTGAGTTGGTTAGAGTTACCTTTGAACAGCCACTGCACCGACCACTGAGTTGGTTAAAGTTACCTTTGAATAGCCACTGCACCGACCACTGAGTTGGTTAGAGTTACCTTTGAACAGCCACTGCACCGACCACTGAGTTGGTTAAAGTTACCTTTGGAAACAGCCACTGCACCGACCACTGAGTTGGTTAAAGTTACCTTTGAACAGCCATTGTAAACAATAGGGAGTAGGGACTCAAGTCATTTTACACTTGGTTGCATGCTGAAAATAGCCTTAACGTCAGGAAAGTTATACACTTCTGACCCACCCAGGTGACGACGATAATAATAATGACCAATAGTCTTACCGCGCAACATTAAAACTCTTGTCTGGCAGTCGTTAAAGATTTCTAGTTTATTTAAATAATGTCATGCACGTTATTTTGTCCAGTGTATAGCCTATACTGCAGGCTGCTTGACTACATTTAGAAGACATTTTGAAGCTCTTGCTACTGAAATCTTCGATTATTTATATTATGGAGAAATCCCGTCATTTAACAACGGGTGAGAAGGACAGCTTGTCCTGTCTCCTCGCTGCTAACGTGGCTATTGGACAAGGACGGGTTGGGGGAGGGACTTGGCGAAGGGCTAATTCTGTCAAATTATTTTTATTTTCAAGCAGTGTTTATAAACCACAGTTCAACCACAGTCTGTGTCTCCTCCGTCCAACCTCTCTCCTCGGCGCTTCATTAATAAATGAACGTGTTAGTTCATTTTAGGAGAGAGGGAGAACAACTCTCAGGATAAATGCCGTGTCGGGGAAACAATAAGCACTTGTTTATTTCCCATGCCTGCCGGAGGAGGGCACAGCATATTCATTAGTGTTTTGATGTATAGGTGCATGTTTATCCCATTCAGACCCCATTCTATCTATACAAATGTCTTCTAAACCGCATGACAGTTTTCTGAAAAACCTCATGTTTCTATGTTAGTCGTTCTCAAATTATTTCATTGTAAAGGACCCCCAGAAATGTTATGAAATTGGCCCGCCGACCCCCATCTGAAAATATGTTGTTCCAGGGACCCCCCTCCAGAAGCAAGGGTTTGCGTTAGAAACATTTGCTCTGAAAGAATATATATTCAAAGATTTGAGTTAAAAACGTTCGCTCTGAAAGTATATATATTCAAAGATTTGTGCCCCATCTTCAGGATAAAAACAAATAGCAGACCTACAAGCTCGTAGCGCGGCACCGAGTGCCGCGCTACGAGCTTGTAGATCTGCTATTTTTCAATGGCTAAAGTATAACATGATGCTATGAACACCAAAAGGGGTTCCCGCCCAGAATGGGTTATTCATTACCTTCTCTTCCCATTGTTTGGAGGCCATGCTGACGTTTATGATTATATATCTCTGTGTGCAATTAAAGTCTGTTGAGTTCAGGGGATGGACGGCGTTATAATCATCACTCCATTTATCCCAATAAAGCCAAGATAATAAACACACATTGCAGGCTCTTTTCCTTCAGTACATAACTTAACAGAGTTCATCTTTCAGGACACTTTGAAAACAGCCTTGAATAGCCTGCAGCTATTTTCAAAACCTTTTGCCTCTTTCTTATAATTTGACAGTTTGGTCCATGTTGGTCCAGTTTTTCTTTTATCTTATAGTTCGCTGATTACTTTTGGTTTAGTATATTGGTCTTGTTTCATGTCACTCCTTTTTTATTATTATTATTTTTTACCCCCAGGGGTTAACTGGGGACAGGGAGGAACTCCTTATATGGTCAGCACACTCTATAGTAGGGAGGATTATCACGACAAAACAAAAAATAATAATTCAGTGAAATCACTGAATATACCTTTAAATTATCACTTTCCTGTCAACTTGGGACCCTACCCAACATCATGTTTGGGACCCCGTTGTGGGTCCTCAACCCACAGGTTGAGAACCACAGCGATAGACGGTCAACACAGTCCCTGATTGGCTCCTCTTAACGAGGACATATAGTGCAGCTTTGGGATCTACACACCTCTACATGTCAGGACCATTATTGGCAACAAGGGAGAAAGACAGAGAGACATTCATTGTGCCTAACAAGGTGTGTGTGTGTCTCTCTCTCTCTCTCTCTCTCTCTCTCTCTCTCTCTCTCTCTCTCTCTCTCTCTCTCTCTCTCTCTCTCTCTCCGACATGTATTAGCCTGCGGACCCTCCTTCAGAAAGTTGCCAACATGGACCCCCATAAGACATGATAAAACATGATTTTCAAGCAGTTTAATTTCAAGGACCCCCCTAGTTTGACATGTGCATTAGGCTATACGGACCCCCCATTTAATGGCATTTTGTCGTAGAAATGTAGATGTAAACATGTAATAATACCCCTTTTATAAAAGAGTATCTCTAAAGTTACAGTAAAGCCATTTCCTCTGAGATTATCTCGTCTGTCACACCCCTGTGGTGCTGTTTTGTCTCACAATGTTACTGTCCCATTTCTTGAACTGATATAGGCTCAAGTCTTGAGGCTATGTTATGTTGGGGGGCTGGCTGTTGTGGGAGTGAAAGCTATAAAGGCTTTACAAACTCTGAATTCTTTGTGTTGCCTCGTTATTATAATTGTCCTTCTGAGCATTTGTCCCACAGACTGCCTTAACGATTTCCATCTCTGGGACTCCAATTTATATTTTATAATAAGAATGTAGCTCTGAGAAATTAAACCAAACAAACATAACAAATGGAACCAAATTGTGCTCCGTGCTCTATATTGGAATGCAATCCCATAATTCTTCGGTTTTAGTTTCTCCTCAGTCGAACTCTCTGTCCTCTTCATTACATGAATGATCCTAGAATAGTTTATGTTAGAGCTTCTGTTTGTGAAACGGCATCTATTTCATAATTTCTTCTTCTCTCCTTCTCTTACATGTGGTTCTACGCTGGGCCATTACTCACTGCTCAGGTAAGAACACATCTTGTGTGTGTGTGTGTGTGTGTGTGTGTGCGCGCGCACACACACACGTGTGTGTGTGTGTGTGGCATATCTGAGAATATGCATGTGAAACATACTAGGGACATACTAGAGCTGTCGAATAGTCGACAGCTCTGGTGATTATTATTATTTTTTTTTAAATCAATATCGGATGACACTTTTAAGATTTTATATTATGCACATGCCATGGTCACATAACCATTATATGTTGAGTGCATGCTTTGATGGTTACAGTTTTATAATCCGTTTTGATGAGTAAACCTTTGTGGAGATCTTCTCAGTGCCATTCAGGATGGAAAATGAAATCCATTTGGATTTGGGCAGAAGTAGTTTCATAAGGGGCTGGTATGAAGTACTTGATATAAAGAGAACATGTTCAGTTCACTAGTCTACACTCTACTCTACGCCTGCCTTCATTTCATCTGATTGTCTGTCTGGCAAGTGATCATTAACTGTGTCCGTTAGAGAGAGGGGCAGAGAAGAGTGGCTTTGCTCAACTTGATTTATACTTATATTCTCCACTCTGATGAAGGTACATGTTCGATATATCATGCAGCCTTACTTATTAGCCTATATTTTAACTATCGGAGACTACGATGATTAATCGGAAAATCGATTAATCGGCGGCATCCCTAACACATACTAGAGCATGTCTGAAATAAGTGTCAGAGCTGAAATGGAAGTGTAAATATGAAATAAATCCTTAAACGTCTAGCTCGGTGTAATGTTAGAGACCACAGAAGTGAACCTTTCAAGCCTGTTTTTGCTGTTTTCTCTGCAAGACATTACTCTATAAGCCATATCTCCAAAACCAATATGTCAATTTGAAGCTATGATTCCCTGCTTTCATACGACATGAAAGAAACGAAAAAAATAAAATAAATCCAAAGGCAGTCCCTCAGTCAAATTTAGTCACCGTTACAGTTTAAAAGTAACTCGTTACAGGATTTCCTTCTGAAAACATTAAGGTCACTATAAATCGCCACAGACTGCAAGGCACAGATTGTTCATTGCTCACGTGGCCTAGTTGCTTCTTTTGGGCTTGGGATCAAAAGCAGAGGATTTGATTCCCCCTTCCTGCATGTGTAGTAGCCTATATATTATTCCAATTATTTAAACGGCAAAAGGAAAAAAGCTGTTTAATTCTAAAACATTATCTACTGGTAGTTGACAGAACCCCCTTTTATAACCCATTCTGTCCGGGAACCCCTTTTGAGGTTTTAAACATTATGTTATGCTTTAGCTGTTGTAAAATAGCAGATATACAAGCTCATAGCACGGCACCGAGTGGCGCGCTACGAACTTGTACTGTAGGTCTGCTATTTTAGAATGTGGTGCAAATCTTTGAATACGATTTTAACTCAAATCTTTGGAAGGTCCCTGGAACTACATATTTTCAGATGGGGGTCGGCGGCCAATTACAGTACATACGTATATTTTTGAGGGTTCTTGACACTGGCACTGACACATAGAAACATGAGGTTTTTCAGAAAACTGTCGTGATTTAGAAGACATTTGTAGAATCGTCCTCATGGGTTTAAATGGGATGAAGCACGTCATCGTCTAATGTAATGTTTATGAGCAATTTACTTTGACATTTCCATGCAATCAAAGACTTAGCAGGTCTGTCTGTAATGGAAGACATACGACGGTGGCACCAGCCAGCATTTACCCTGTGCAGTAGCAAGAAAACGTGCATATATTTGCATAAATGTTTGCTTAAAAACCCTTCTGTTTGCACTTCTGTTTCCCCCCCCCCCAGTGAATGTTGGCCTATATATTCCCCTGATTGCAATCTCTGCAGTCTGGTGCGTCTAAACTGTGGCATAGGCTTCTGACAGTGGCAGAAAGATGACTTTATTGGCCACGAGGAAATTGGAATTTTGTCTTTTTTCGTCACACATATACATAAATATTTAATCAGAGAGGTTCTGGAGTCCAGAGTGGCTCTTGGGGTTCGTGTGCGTTGCTCAAGGGCACTTGGTGGGCATGCAGTTCCAGCCGTTTCACCAGCCCACACCCGGGAGGGATGGAACCAGCAACCTTTTGGTTACTGCGTGGTGGTTATCTCCGCTGTCGGGCAGAGACACATCAAAGTTGGCACGGTGACTTTATACATTGTCAGATACTTGAACGTGTCCTTACTGCATATTATCACCACTTTACCCAAATACAGCTCAACTGGAGTTAGTGAGGTTTCTGACCTTTCATGTGGAGGTAGTTGGAGTTAGGTGGTTTGACCGACAGTTTGAGGAGACAATAGAGTTAGGAGGTTTAGTCAGAAGCGCTTTTTAATACTTTGCATTTGGTTCAATATTTCTAAAACCATTGCCTGGCCGCCCGCCAGCGTGCTTTCTGGTCTAGAGGGGCGGGTAGCCTGGCCCAGCCAGCGTGCTTTCTGGTCTAGAGGGGCGGGTAGCCTGGCCCAGCCAGCGTGCTTTCTGGTCTAGAGGGGCGGGTAGACTGGCCCAGCCAGCGTGCTTTCTGGTCTAGAGGGGGTGGGTAGCCTGGCCCGCCCAGCGTGCGTGAGGTCTGCGGGAAAAAAATCAAGGGGCGAGATGGTTTAGGGGCGAGCGTACCTGATATACCCGAGTGTCCGCCCTGGCTGAGAACGGGAGGTTCGATCCCCGGCCGGGTCATTCCAAAGGCTCTGAAAATGTGACCCAATAGAGCGTCGCAGGGCCTGCCGCCCCCCCGACGACAGACACGGGAGAGAATTCCCCCTTCATTTTCCCAATAGGCGTTTCAAAAAGTATTCATTTAAAAAATACCTTTTTTAAGCCTCGGACAAAGCCAACTCTTGTTGTGACAAATCATGACAATAAACACAACGTTTTGGGACGATCAAATAAATAGAAAGAATAAAAAAGGGCAGAGGGTACAACACCTTTTTTTAAGTTTTTAATCGTGCCCTAATTGGTGGATCAGACGATGGACTAGAATTGATTTTCTAGTGACACAGAGTTCATTCCAGTTGTTTTACGATGCAGAGGTCAAACGTCTCTCTAATAAGACAAAGTCTTTGTCTTTGTGTTAAGGGGGTCAAACATCTCTCTAATAAGACACACAGGACGTCTTTGTCTTCGTGTTAAAGCATTGATTTCATATCTAAGACACATTTGTGTCTGTGCGTCGTATTGATTCAGATGTAGCTTCATTGATCGCTGCGTGCTGAGACACGCCAAAGGTTCCTGTATAGCGCTGTCATCTTCCTCTTCATCAGCTCCTCTGTGAGGACCTGTGGTTATCAATATCTAACGCGCACACAAGGTATCTCACGAGCTAATGGTGTGCGTGTTCATGCGTGTGTGTGCAGGTGCGTGCAGGTGCGTGTGTGGAGAATGCCATTTGGCTTAATGCCACAGAACGCCGAGGGCCATGTTTTAGCAGCATGACGTATGGTTCACTTTACATTGTGTCTAATTTGCTTGACGTATATCGTGAGTTTCATCGTGGTTATGCGTGCTGTTCTATTGTTCTATTTGACTACGGTGTGTTATATTATTTGATGTTTGCCGTGCGCTATCGATAGCGACGGACAGTGAGCGTTATGCCGCAGTATCGTTTACCTGTCGGGCAGATTTTGTCGACTAAAACTAGACTAACACTAAAGCATTCCAGGTGACTCAAAATGTGACAAAATCTGCTGTCAAAAACAACACTGCTGTCAGGTGCTCTAACAGAGGCGTGTGTGGTGCAGCCTATCAGATTACAGTCTGAGTCAAGGCATTCATTCGCTAGTGAAAACTCCACCCCTTCCACCTTCGACAAACAGCCTGTAAGAGCGGCTTCGGAATAACAACGCACATGCATCCGTATTCTGTAGGTTCTCAGGTTATTTATTAACAGCCCGACTTTCAATTTAAACAAGACTAATTCGTATAGAAGGCTATATTCCGTTCATCCGTTCGTTTACAATGTGCTGTGTGGTTGAAATGTTTGTCCCTGCCGCTCTGGTTTCTGATCACCTGCCTCATCACAGTGACACCCATAAGTCAACTTGACGTCCTCACATTACCATAACAACATTACCATAACAATCAGCAGATCATCGTATAAATAATAGCAGCAATAGCAAGAAAAATAACTCAACATTTCATAATATCATTTCATAGGCATAATTCATAGAAAAGAAATGATAATCATAAATTATAAAGTAAATCTACAAATGGCTTTAACACAGCCTCTGTTTTTAAAGCACAGCTCAAGACCTACTTCTACACTCTTGCTTTTAGTTGAGCTTTTACATTCTTCGTTGTTATTCATGTCCACACTGCTATTAATTTAATGTTTTATTTCTTTGCTTTTCTTTTTCGTGTGTATAGCTCCTCCACATAATTGTTTTGATTGGTCTATTTATGAGACCTGCTACAGAGAGTGTGAAAAACAAACTATCGTAGCAAATTAATTCTGTTATTTTTCAGCGAGAGAGCTTTTCTGGTACTCAAATCATTTTCCCAAGGTTGTCAGGGTGTGTGTGTGTGTGTGTGTGTGTGTGTGTGTGTGTGTGCGTGCGTGTGTGTGCGTGTGTGTGTGTGTGTGTGTGTGTGTGTGCGCGTGCGTGCGTGTGCGCCCGTCCGGTTCAAAAACACAATTTATTGGCGCTGTGAAGGTTCTCATGACTGATGGCTTGCATTCAGAGGAGCCATCGATTACAGCTGTGGTTACACAGAATATGGTGTCCAGTTAGATTTCTGCTTGGACGGTCGTTTGGGGGGCGGTGCGTGTCCCCGAGTGACCCACAGAGATGCTGACCAGCGCTGCGGTCTGCAGGCAGAAACCTTGTACAGTATATATAGGCTACCACTGTTGTTTTGGGAGGCAAGTTTTGATTTCAGTTTTAGTCGGATTCTCTTGAATAGTTTTCATTTTAGTTTCGGTCACATTTTAGTCACCTGGAATGTTTTAGTGTTAAGTCTAGTTCATTTAGTTTCCATTTAGTTTTATAGTTTTTTCGTCTTAGTTTTAGTCGACGAATTCAACACTTACACTGTACAGTACATCCATATTTAATGTTTCTGACAGTTAAGGTACACAGTAGGCGTCTCTGTCGGTTCATACTGTACGTCTAAAACCGACAGTATGATCGAGTAGGGCGATGATTTACGAAAAGAAAAAGAAAAACCTAGTTAAGTCAGGACAACTCAAGAATGGATGGAATATATATTTATTGAATATAAAATGAGCAATATATTTATTATGGTTTGGCGATGTTTTGGATCTGCTTTTTAGGTGCTCAGATCAAGCACATCAGTCCCGACCATAGGGACTGGGGTGGAGGAGGGTGAGACAGGTGGTAGCTGGAATGGAGGAGGGTGAGACAGCAGGTTGTATACAGCAGCGCAGCAGAATCGGCAGCAAAGCAAGCAGGAGGAGGAGTGCAAACCCTTCTAGTTTAAATAGCCGGTATGAAGATGGAGTGAGTGTGTGATTGGCAGAGTGAGTCATGTGAATGAGAGCGTGATGCTGAGGCCCCATAACGGCCTGCAGCGACCGCACTGAGGTTCCCTGACTGAACTTGCTCCACACATGTCTGTGACATCATGTCTGTGACATCATGTCTGTGACAGGCGCAATGCTCATATTATGGAGAGGTTTCTGTTCCACTTTTTGGGAGGCAAGTTTTGGATTCAGTTTTAGTCGGATTCTCTTGAATAGTTTTCATTTTAGTTACCTGGAATGTTTTTGTGTTAAGTCTAGTTAATTTAGTTTCCATTTAGTTTTATAGTTTTTTCGTCTTGGTTTTAGTCGACAAATTCAACACTTGCACTGTACATACAGTACATCCATATTTAATGTTTCTGAAAGGTTTCCTTTCCATCTGACACTTAAGGTACACAGTAGGCGTCTCTGTCGGTTCATACTGTACGTCTAAAACCGACAGTATGATCGAGTAGGGTGATGATTTACAAAAAGAAAAAAAAAACATAGTTAAGTCAGGACAACTCAAGAATGGATGGAATATATATTTATTGAATATAAAATGAGCAATATATTTATTATGGTTTGGCGATGTTTTGGATCTGCTTTTTAGGTGCTCAGATCAAGCACATCAGTCCCGGCCATAGGGACTGGGGTGGAGGAGGGTGAGACAGGTGATAGCTGGAATGGAGGAGGGTGAGACAGCAGGTTGTATACAGCAGCGCAGCAGAATCGGCAGCAAAGCAAGTGTCGTATATTGTCCTGTGGATCTGTACCTTATTTTCCTAATGCAGAATGAACAACACACGAGCTCCGATTCCCAGGCCAAGTCCTTCTTTATTCAATCAAGGCATCTCCCATAGTTACATCAGGTTACAAGCCTAGCAAAGTCATCTTTTCCATCTTATAGCAGCACAATCAGGCCAGGGTGACCGTCCTGGCTCCTCCATTTTCCAACTCACTAGCCTCAGAGCCACCAATTCCTTCCCAATCCATTCCTTTTAAGCAGTCTGGTCTCACCTTTTGTCCCTGTGTGTGTGTGTGTGTGTGTGTGTGTGTGTGTGTGTGTGTGTGTGTGTGTGTGTGTCATAAAATGTAAAGAGACAAAACTGTAGTCTGTTGGCTCTGTCATTTAACAATGAAACAGGAAGGCCCCAATCCCCAGGTGGTCTAGACCCTAAAGGTAATATCAGATACAAGATCACTCGAGAATTATCTTGGGAAGTCAAAGAGTGACCTGTGGCACATTGATATGCAAATAGTTAAGACACTGGTGGGTGATGAAAGGGATTACCTTTGGACCTTCAGTTCTATAGTTGCTCACTTTGGTGAGACAAATGGCCATGCAGAAGTTTAATGTACCATTATGACTAAACAAGTAGATATGAAGAATATGCTATATGATTCAAATACACCACACAAGCAAGCAGGAGGAGGAGTGCAAACGCTTCTAGTTTAAATAGCCAGTATGAAGATGGAGTGAGTGTGTGATTGGCTGAGTAAATCATGTGAATGAGAGCGTGATGCTGAGGCTGCCCAATGAACGGCCTGCAGCGACCGCACTGAGGTTCCCTGACTGAACTTTGCTCCGCGCATGTCTGTGACATCATGTCTGTGACATCATGTCTGTGACATCATGACTGTGACATCATGTCTGTGACATCATGTCTGTGACATCATGTCTGTGACAGGCGCGATGCTCATATTATGGAGAGGTTTCTGTTCCACTACACTGTAGTCAGACAGCTCAGCTAGTATACACCGTAGACAAGGTGTTTCCAGACAAGACGACGTCACAGTGATAGGAACCAGCATGCGAGCGCAGTCCGGCACCAGAATAAACCCACCAGCTCATTGGATGCAGTGTAGAAGTGGTCACAGCGGCAGCACTCGTGTGTAAAAACCATAGACTGTAAAAAAGATATGGACAAAGCGTTCTCCGGGTCTGATATGGACGTAAAATGAAGCCTGTCAGTCCTTGAATTGTAAATCGCCATATTTCTAGATCCGTTTGGGCCCAGCTGGCCCATTGGCTGGCCCAGACAACGAGGCGGGACTTCCCCCCCCTTCTTCTTAGTTGGTTTTTATTTTGACTCATAGACTGTAACGGTAGCCACGCCCGTCAGAACATACGCGACTTCATGGTCATTTTTTTAATAAATGGGACCATAATTTTCGAAATCAGACTTTAAACTAGTGACTGGAAGCAGAAAGTATTCATGACCATGTTTATTAAGGTAATACAGTCTAGGTGAAGTTGAGCTTCAACGTCTGTGGAGCTATGGGGTTTTTTGAGCCCAATGACAGCGCCACAACAGGCCATTATATGAATTTTCAGGAAATCCCGATTTCCTTAGTGGCTTCACAACATATCTGTCTGACTGCCCCCCCCCCCCTGATACAAACGCATTCCATCAAACTTTTAGATGCCGTTTTCCTCCCAATGTGGAGGAAGACTCGTTTAGGAGGATGTTTATCTCTCTCTCTCTCTCTCTCTCTCTCTCTCTCTCTCTCTCTCTCTCTCTCTCTCTCTCTCTCTCTCGCTCTTGAAATGCTTGTGTAAATCCTTGGTTTCTGTTGTGTGTAAAAACAATATAACGATTCTCAAAACACGATATTGTGTGTCCTTCAAACCCGCATCTCAAAATGTGATTAAGACGATTCCCATTGGTTACAGTACGTTGGTGTTTGTGTGTGTGTGTGCGTGCGTGTGTGAACTGGAACCCTCTCCCTGACGTCTATTGTATTAATAGGAACAGTACTTACAACTCTATTGTAAAGTGTTTTTTTATACTGTAGGTCTTAAAAGTCCACGGACTCAGCACTCTGTCTTTGCTGATGTTACAGCTTTGAATACCCCCCACACACACACACACACACACACACACACACACACACACACACACACACACACACACACACACACACACACCCCAGCTGTTACATTAATTCCCATTGGAGAGAAATAGACAACAGCAAAACTATTTAAAAAACATTCCTCTCCCATTTAGCCACTGCAGCCAGTGAGTGCATGTGTAGTGCCACTCGTCATTTTAGTTGCTTAAGATGTATTTTTTTTATAGCTTTCGCCTTTATTTTTCATTTATTTATGGAGGGACAGACAGTATAGGCTGACAGGAAATGGGGAGTCGAACCCGCGGCACACTGCCAGACTGGATTACCACCAGCCAAGGTGCCTCTGGACCGTGGCTCAGCGGTCCAGGCACCTTGGCTGGTAATCCAGCCAAGGTGCCGAAAACCGCTTAATTAAGTACAGGGCCTCACTCTGTTTTAACGGCCCCACACTGTGACATCTAGATGTCCACAGTCCTCCTCATCCCATGCGAGTCCATTCTATGAGGTCAAGGACCGGTTCCGTCAGGACACTTCTCATCCCATTCCATCCAGTCCAGTCGGTCCAGACAGACACCAGCAGGTTATTTATCCCATTTTTACCTGAGATCAGATTCTAAAAAAATGTCTTCTACATCCTGACAGTTTTCTGAAAAAGCTATGTTTCTATGTCAGTCGTTCCTCAATTTTTCAAAAAATAGCAGACCTACAAGCTCATAGCGCGCCACTCGGTGGCGCGCTATGAGCTTGTAGATCTGCTATTTTTCAATAGCTAAAGCATAACATACATACATAATGCTAACACCAAAAGGGGTTCCCGCCCAAAATGGGTTATTTATTTTGAAGTCCTGGGTTACCTCGAGCGCCGCCCCGCTGCGGCGGTATAGCAATTATTTTTCCGCAATCTGTTCTTCTTCTGCAACGTACGGTATACGTACGGTGTACCACGGACATGCTTTTGAAGAAAACGGCTTTGCCTTTGATGAGATGCGGGAGATAACACAAAAAACCCTTATTATAATGCCTCTCTGAGGGAACTACAAACACAAGCAGATGGTAATTAATTCATTAACCCACTCTGAGCGGGAACCCCTTTTGGCGGTTACATACATTGTTATAATTTAGCTATTGAAAAATAGCAGATCTACAAGCTCATAGCGCGCCACCGAGTGGCGCGCTATGAGCTTGTAGGTCTGCTATTTTTTAAAAAATCGTTAAAATGTGCCTCAAATCTTTCAGAAAATTGTCATGATTTAGAAAACTTTTAACTTTTAATTTCGACGTCAGGCCTGAATGGGTTAATGAGAGAGAGAGACACAGACACTGTCCGTCCGTCCGTCTGTCTGTCTGTGTCTGTCTGTCTGTCTGTCTGTCTGTCTGTCTGTCTGTCTGTCTGTCTGTCTGTCTGTCGCCAGAAAGGAGGGCATTCTCAGAGGAATGCGTGTGAGAGCACGTTGGAGGTTGATGAAAACAAAAGAGTGGCGACAGAATCGCCATCACAGACGCAGTGCGGTGCATTGTGAGCTTGTAGATTGGCTATATTATCTTTGCTATTTGACACACACACACACACACACACACACACACACACACACACACACACACAGCAGTGGTTTTCAACCAGCGGTCCGGGGACCACCAGTGGTCCTTGAGGGGGGTTCCAGGTGGTCCCCCCCCCCCCCCCCCCCCCCAGCTAAATGACGGGAGAGTTGGTAACCATATGGACCCTTAGGGCTGTATTTTGCGTGTCTTCAGTACCAGGTCTTATTACCTAACTTGAGTAAACTAAAGACCTGGAGACGTGATCATCAATGCCATTTGGCTATTCTGAGTGGCCAAAGAGCATTGATCACGCCTCCAGGTCTTTATTTTACTCAAGTTAGGTAATAAGACCTGGTACTTAAGACACCCAAAATACAGCCCTTATACTGTAAATCTTTAACGCTTGAGAGTGTAAAATGAACCTGTACAGGTCTATTTGGTTTCATATCACACTCTCAACAGTTACATTATTATTATTATTATAGTTAATTACCGGCATTAATTAATTTACATTAAGTCTACACAATTAGAGAATGTAGAAGAAATGTTATTTTGATCGTATACGATTGAACATATTATGCCAACAGCATGTAATTGTGTGTCAGCCATAACATATTCTTTAGTAGTTTAGTGCTAAATGTCATCAGATGGTGTTCTGTGGATCAAATGCCTAATAAATAATGGGGCCTTGATATGAAAAGGGTTGAAAACCACTGCCGTACAGTATGAAGTACAGTATTACAAGTGATTAAGAAAATCTCCCCCCTCCCTTTTTACAAGCCTGTCTGGAGACCCTCATTGGTTTACAGCTGCTCATAAAGGACCGGCCAAGGAATCAGGAATCATAGTTTAGTGTGTTGTTTTTGGCAGCAAATTTTTATTTTAGTTTTAAATTTTAGTCTCTTGAATAGTTTTCGTTTTGTTTTAGTCACATTTTAGTCACCTGGAATGTTAGTTTTAGTCGACTAATGGTCATACTATTTTAGTCGACTAAATCTACAGTTGATTTAGTCGACTGAAATGTATTTCGGCAGGCCTTGATGCCGTCGTAATGATCTACAAGCTCACACGTTGTGTGCTTGTAGATCTGCTATTTTCAGCAAGTGTCTCATGCAACCATTCAACCAAGTATAACATTTACATTTTAGTCTAGTTTTTATCTGTTGACGAATTGTCAATACATTTAGTTTTAGTCGTCATAGCTTAGTTTTCATTTACCGGTAGTTTCCATTTAGTATTTGTCAGTGAAAAAGGTAGTCCCCATGTCTAACCAATGACTAGTCTAAACTAAGTATATGCACCCCAGTCGACGAACATTTTTCGTCTTAGTTTTAGTCGACGAAAACAACTGTTGTCGTCCTGTCCGCCATACAGTATCTCTCAGAACAACTCTGTTGACCGCCTGTCCTCCGTACAGTAGCTCTGAGACGCTGCAGGCAGCCTGACAGCAGTACGAGAGCAGCTATACAATGTGGGGCTAGAATCGCCGGCTTGACCCAAAAGCCATTAATGTGATGGATGGTTGAGGTGGTGGGACGCACCCAGCGGACGTGAAACTGTAAATGACCCGTCCCCCCCTCCCCTCCGCGTTACATTCTGTCTGTTGCCTCAATTCACCCTCAATCTGTCTTCCTCTTCACACGCTTTGCCCGCCAGACGTTTAGTAAAGTAATTCGTTTGGAACAAAGCCATTCTGAACTCTATACGATGGCCGAGCGAAAACACGAAGCGTCTGGGCGTGGTGGTGGAGAAGGAAAATGACCACTACGTAAACGTGTGCACGGGCTGTTGTGTTGTGTTGTGTTAACCCATTTTGGGCGGGAACCTGACATGGAAGACATTTTTAGATTCTGATCTCGGGTCAGAATGAAAACTGTCAGGATGTAGAAGACATTTTTAGAATCTGATCTCAGGTCAGAATGGGTTAGGGGAGGTGAGTGATGGCCCATGTTGGTGGAGGTAACGGTTTGGAAGAGAGTGCTTCGTCAGCCACTCGACTGGCCAGACATCCCATTCCGTTGGGTGCCGTGCCGTACGTCCCCTGATTTGACCGCGTCTGAGAATCTCACTTTAAGCCTCTGTTAGCATGGCCTAGCCGGGGCGGGTAGCCCCGGCTAGCCCAGCCAGCATGCTTTCTGGTCTAGAGGGGCGGGTGGACTGGCCCAGCCAGGGTGCTTTCTGGTCTAGAGGGGCGGGTAGCCTGGCCCAGCCAGCATGCTTTCTGGTCTAGAGGGGCGGGTGGACTGGCCCAGCCAGGGTGCTTTCTGGTCTAGAGGGGCGGGTAGCCTGGCCCAGCCAGCATGCTTTCTGGTCTAGAGGGGCGGGTAGACTGGCCCAGCCAGCGTGCTTTCTGGTCTAGAGGGGCGGGTAGCCTGGCCCAGCCAGCATGCTTTCTGGTCTAGAGGGGCGGGTAGACTGGCCCAGCCAGCGTGCTTTCTGGTCTAGAGGGGCGGGTAGCCTGGCCCAGCCAGCATGCTTTCTGGTCTAGAGGGGCGGGTAGCCTGGCCCAGCCAGCATGCTTTCTGGTCTAGAGGGGCGGGTAGACTGGCCCAGCCAGCGTGCTTTCTGGTCTAGAGGGGCGGGTAGACTGGCCCATCCAGCGTGCTTTCTGGTCTAGAGGGGCGGGTAGCCTGGCCCAGCCAGCGTGCTTTCTGGTTTAATGATCTTAAATCCCATTTTAGATTGTGTTGTAGTAATAGTACAACATAAAGGAGACTTTAGTTGTCACTGTACAATACTTTAAAACAGTTGTCATGTTGCACACATGCTTAAAATAGCTCTTGTTTGCGCCGCCCTCGTTGAAAACAATGTATTTCCAACTCCAGCTCGTCTCAGTTCAGTTCAGGCTGCATGAACAGCGCTCGGTTTCTGCCCCCTATATCGTAACTCTTCTATTAGATGGCTCTGCATGTGGCCTAGTTTTCTTTTGGGCTTGGTTTCATATATATATATATATTGGACTCACTATAAGCTTGACAATGGAGCCATGGTTAGGCTGAAGCTCTGTCAGAAAAAAAACATGGCTGCTTTTATCACCATAAACAAAGGAAGAAGGCTCTGCTAACAAGCTGCTGAATCCACAAGCAGGGAGTCGGCCATCGATCTGTAGGGCTGGATTTACCACACTGGGCTAGGGTCGACTTTAATTTATTTTATTTTATGATGAGATGAAATGAAGTATTGCAATCCAATTCAAGTTATATTTGTGTTCAGTTATTGTATATTTAGTTTTACAATAGTATTAGTATTTCTTCTCCCAGGTGTTGGTATTATGACAGACTGAGGTGACCAATGTTGGGCTGTGGATGTGTGGATGTGTTGCCTGTATCCTACATTTAGGTCTTGTTTGGACTCTAGCACTGAGACACATGATGTTCCGAGTGTGTTTTGGGTCATCAGAAGCAACTGAAAAATATCTGTGCCCTTATAATAATAATAATAATATCTCAAACTTATATAGCGCTTTTCTGAGTACCCAAAGACGCTTTACATGGGGGGGCTTTACAGAGGTAACAACAAATTAAAAACAACTTTAATAGCCCTTGATAATGTTTTTTTTTGACAGTGACACTTGGTGGTCAACAAACGCTATTTCCGTACTTGTACAGACAGACACAGGGACACACATAGCTGTCTATAGGAGTGGCTAGCACCACTCAAAAACAGGGGGATGATCTGTGTCATTTTAGATTGTAGCAACATACCGTAATATTACCGTATATAGCAGTATTAGGGTTTAGAACAGTGATCAGATATATATTTACAAGCTCGGAGTGCGTCACAAAATGCTGACTAATTTGGCTCTCTTCTCCTGGGGGGTCTTTTCAGATGGGCGATCCGTGGCCACATTTATATAATAATTTCCAAAGTCCTCGACAGACACAGAAAAAAAAGTTTGAGACTTAGCGATTTCGATTAGAAGGCATTTCTCCTAGCCTCCAGTCTTAATGGTTTAAGCCATTTAGACCGGAGGTACAACTCTACGAAATTATGTCTTCTAAATCCAGACAGTTTTCTGAAAAACCTTGTGTTTCTATGTCAGTGGGTGCTCAGCCTTTTTTCATGTCAAGGACTCCCAGAATTATCTGTAATTGGCCGCCGACCCCGTTCTGAAAATTATGTCGTTCCAGGGACCCCCACCCCAGAAGCAAAGATTTGACTTAAAAACGTTCGCTGTGAGTGTGGACTAATATAATATATAGCAGATATACAAGCTCGTAGCGCGGCACGAGCTTGTAGATCTGCTATTTTTCAATTGCTAAAGTATGACATAATCCTTAAAACACCAAAAGGTGGTTTCTTCGTCCCGCCCTGAATGGGTTAATGTGTTGTGATGAAGCGTGCGGAACGAAGCCGTGCCGTCATGTTTATGTATGGAGGAGTTAGATTGAGGTCAATCCTGAGGTCGCTCGTCGGTGGTCACGTTCCGTGTGTTAAACTCATCGCATAATGTCTGCTCTTTCAACGTCGCAGCTCTGTATATAAAATACAGCTGAAATGCCCACAAAATATAACCTTTTGATTAAACTTTTCTTTTCTCACCCGTCCTTTTAATTAATGAGAAAAACCAGGCAGGCGTGAGTTTTAATTTCATTGTGTGTGGTGTGTGTGTGTGTGTGTGTGTGTGTGTGTGTGTGTGTGTGTGTGTGTGTGTGTGTGTGTGTGTGTGTGTGTGTGTGTGTTGGGTCGATGTCTGGGATTAGCTGTAATCCTTGGTATTTGGACGATGCATAACATTAATCTGCACTCATGTACAGACACACACACACACACACACACACACACACACACACACACACACACACACACACACACACACACACACACACACACACACACGCACGCACGTCTGCTGACGAATACCGCTTGTGATCCCCTAACGCTTTGTGTGTGCACGTGCACGCACACACACACACACACACACGCACAGCAAATAGCAGAAAGGAGAATGAGACTATAGCATAGCAGGACACTGCCAAAGACATCGAGAGCTGCCAGCCAGCAAACTGTTGGGAAGTTGGGAACCAACACACACACGCATCGGTCACGAAGACGTACCCACATTAGTGAATGCTTTGAAGTAATAATCCAAAATCTATATATCTATATAACTAGTAACTAAAGTTTTCAAATAATCGTAGTGTAGTAAAAGTACAATATTTGCCTCTGATATGTAGTAGAAGTAAAAGTATTGGAAGTAAAGTAGCCTACAAATACCTCAAATTGTACGTGGGGGATTCATAGATACATGAGATAGTAGATATTT
Organism: Protomyctophum bolini; assembly: GCF_963924005.1. Classification (NCBI taxonomy): domain Eukaryota; kingdom Metazoa; phylum Chordata; class Actinopteri; order Myctophiformes; family Myctophidae; genus Protomyctophum; species Protomyctophum bolini. The sequence goes on from NC_137881.1 coordinate 5,582,510, forward strand.
AATAGTTATCATCGTCTATACAGAAACTTTTCAGTAGTTTTCTCGTTTCATTCGCTGATGGATAACCACACAGTGCAGTAATGTGTTCACTGCCTCACTGCACAATGATCTTATACCTGAGAATCAAATTATTCTTTCCGCACATTGAGGGCAGAAAGTGTCAGAGTTTCAATTTGAAATGACAGTGTTTAGCCCATTCTGTACGGGAACCCCTTTTGGTGTTTTTAGCATTGTGTTATACTTTAGCTATTGAAAAAAATAGCAGATCTACAAGCTCGTAGCGCAGCACTCGTTTTTTTTTTTTTATCGTGAAAATGTGTCGCAAATCTTTGAATATAATTATTCTTTCAGAGCGAACAAAATATTTTCAAATGGGGGGTCGGCGTCCAATTACATAATGTTTTTGTGGGTCCTTGGCATGAATATCTTTGAGAACGACTGGCATCGAAACATGAGGTTTTTTCCAGACAATGCGGTCATGATTTAGAAGGCATTTGTAGAATCTGTTCCCTAGGACGAAAAGGGTTAGTGGACTGGCAGTAATTCAAGTCAGAACCGGTCCTTTTATCTGTCCTATGGAACCATGATTTGGTACAAAAATACATTTACATTCATTTTGACTGTTTTAGAAAACCCAGTGATGTTTACTGCTGAACAATATTGCGGTTTTTCATTATTCTGAACTCGGATGGGAGGAGATGAGCTCCAAAAAAACAACTCCCTTGACTATAAAGCAAATAACATGTCCCCCGTGACAAATTAATAATGATTGTTAATCTGCAGGATTTTAATCGCTGGAGCGATTAAATTGAGGCCGGTTCTACAGTATTTCTCTGGCATTTGTTTTAACCCATTCTGAACAGGAACCCCTTTTGGTGTTTGAAGCATCGTGTTATAGATGAAAAATAGATCTACAAGCTCATAGCGTGGCACAGAGTGCCGTGCTATGAACGTGTATAGGTAGCCTGCTATTTTTGAAAAAATCGTGAAAATGTGGCGCATACAGGAGTATACGGTATTATTTTTTCAGGACAAACTTTTTAAAGTCAAATCTTTGCTTCTGGGTGGGGGGGTCCCTGGAACAACATATTTTCAGATGCAGGTCTGCGGTCAATTACATATCATTTTTGGGGTCCTTGACGTGAAATAGTTTGAAAACCACTGACATAGAAATATGGATTTTTTCAGAAAACTCTCAGGATTTAGAAGACATTTTTTTAAGAATCGTCCTCTGGTCAAAATGGGTTAATATAATGACAAATTGATTATATTTTTTATCTTTATCTATATTTTATATTTTTCATCTCCCTGCCATGAATGAACCCCGACATCGACACACAATATGTACGTAGTGATAGTAAAGAATGCCACAGACGAAAAACAGTCTAAGTCCACACTATTGATCCATAATGTATAAATGATAGATAAGGGTTCAGGACAACGAGGCCTTTTCGTGGAGGGGTCAGAATGAAATTTGGACTTAGACTGTTTTTCGTCTGTGATACTCAGTTTATTCATACATTCATTTATAGTAATAGAATCACGATGCAAGTGTTCTGTGGTGTTGCTGTTTCACACAGACAGACAGACACAGTCAGACAGACAGACAGACAGACAGACAGATGATTGTTTTCATAATCATAAATGGTTTATTTTACAGTCATTCTGGAGTACAATCGCAGGGTTTCACATACGTACGTTAGGTGTTAGAGTGAGCTGTCAGGTTCCCAGTGAAAGCCTTCCTTTGTGTCGGTGTTGATTTCACTGCGTGTGAATCTGATTGCAGCGTCCCATAGTGTAGACTCCACACAATACCTTTAACCCATTCTGACCTGAGATCAGATTCATACGAGGTTTCCACTAGGACACACACTGGTTCTGATTAACCCATTCTGACCTGAGATCAGATTCTAAAAATGTCAGTCGTTCTTCGATTTTTCAAAAATAGCAGACCTACAAGCTCGTAGCGCGCCACTCGGTGGCGCGCTATGAGCTTGTAGATCTGCTATTTTTCAATAGCTAAAGCATAACATGACTAACACTAGTCATGGGTTCCCGTTCAGAATGGGTTAATTATGTGCCTATCTCCTGTCTGTGGATCTAAGAGAACGCGTTGGATAATGATATTCTTTTGTCTGCTACGCCGCCGTCGGTCTGCGCGGAGGTTTAGATCTTCAGACACACCAAGAGCCGAATACTGAATAATATAAATGTTGTTGTTGTTGTTAGATTGGCTAATATGAATAATGTGCTTACAACAGAAACCCCATAACATGCTTTTGATGTCTGTAAATCTTTTTCTTCTTTTTTTTAAGTGACTGTTGGTTGTGAAGCAAACTAGGCAAAGTCAATAAACACATATCTACATTATAACCATATTACCTGTTGGAAACCAGCTCAGTGGCCTTGTGGTTATAGAGTGTCCTCTGGGAGGTCGGGGTTCGACCCCCGGCCGGGTCATACCAAAGACTCTAAAAATGGCACCCAGTGCCTCCTCCCTGCTTGACACTCAAGGGTTGGATTGGGGTTAAGCGTCATATCCAGGAGGGTGTACTTGTACATCAAGCTGCCTCACGCTACAGAAACAGGAGATAGGCTCCTGCCCTGCTATGGGCCTCATGGCTCGGCAAGGCTATACTTACTTTACGTGTTGGAAAAAACACACATTTGTGAAAACCTTGATGAAGCTTCCATGAGCATTATGTCCATTATTGCATCTTACATCATCGGAATGGCATCGTTGTGACATAAAATGGAGAAATGGAGGAAATTCAGCGAGGAGCTGTTAAGACAGAGCACGACCACACTGTAAAAACCCTGAATGCTATTTTAATGCAGAACGAACCACTGTGTACCTTCTCAGGATTTCAAGAAGCATTTTGCATCGGCATGACTTGCAGAAATGAACCCCTGCATTATGTTCCCCTTGCATCTCTCAGGGTGGGGGGGGGGGGGGGGGGGGAGGGCAGCTAGATTTGGGTGGAATGAATTAACTGTTTTCACGTGTAAGTCATTCATGAGAAGATTTATACCAAAACATTGCTTTATTGATGAGCCAAAAAACCTGCAGTTTTTGTTTCATTGCAAATCATGTTTTTGTTTCTTAGTGTGAGATTAGAGTGATTTAAGCACCTGGCCAGTGGCCACACACCTGGCCTGAGTCAAACTAGAACTGGACTCAGAGCTGGGTGTGACTGCTTAAATCACTCATCCATACCCCTAACTCTAAGGGCCGATTCATACTCCTATTTTAGTGCCGAATAAAAGTGGGTTCGGCGCTGTAGAGCCTACAATGTGACGTCATTTGAGGTTAAATACTAAAATAAGAGTATGAATTCTCTCCTCCGTGTCATCAGTGCCCATATATATACCAAGTAACTGCCGATGGTCCATCTGCTGCGTGGACCACACTAACTTCATCTCTGAACGTCTATACTATGCAGAAACCCCCCCCCCCGCCCTCACTGTACACGCTTACATAATTATCATGTAATGTACAGTATGCACAAGCACATGGGCTTTAACCCATTCTGACCTGAGATCGGATTCTAAAAAATGTCTTCTACATCCTGACAGTTTTCTGAAAAAGCTATGTTTCTATGTCAGTCGTTCATGTCATTTTTCTAAAATAGCAGACCTACGCTATGAGCTTGTAGATCTGCTATTTTTCAATGGCTAAAGCATAACATAATGCTGAGACCAAAAGGGGTTCCCGCGCCCAGAATGGGTTAAAGCTTCAATCCAGAACTTAGTATTTACCGATCTGTTTGGTAAATGTTGATCCAATTTAACTGACGACGCTGCATGGCGCCTGAGAGCAGGTGCTCCTGCTGCCAACTGTTCTTTTCCCAGCTACATGTTGTGCATGTGCATATATATATATCTGCATATATATAGGCTACACGGCTGACTAAACTAAAATGCATATCTAGTATAATTGGTAAAAAGTAGCCCGAAGGATATTTGCAAACTCTGTGACCGGCTGAGGGAGTCTTAACTCCACCCGGCGACGGTGGCTCAGTTGGTAGAGTGGCCGGACGGGGAACCGCAAGGATGCCAGTTCGAACCCTGTGGGCTCCCCCAGAGTTGGTGTCGAAGTCGTCCTTGAGCAAGACACTGAACCCCCTAATTGCTCCTGATGTGCTGGTTGGTGCCTTGCATGGTTTTCACCGCCATTGCGGTGTATGAATGTGTGTGTGAATGAATGGGTGAATGTAATGCACAATCTATGTAAAGCGCCTTGGATAAAGACTGCTATATAAATGCACCATTTACCATTTTCCTGCCAATGAGTACAGTCCGGTCAGGCTGAATGAAAAGTAAGAAAACTGTTGGTAATAATAGTTAACCACCTGCACTTCTTAAACAAATATGGGCGTGAGGTGACATAAAACAGCTTAATATAATATAATGTAGCCTATAATTATTTAACATTCAATATAACTCCCAAGTTAGTAAATCTATTTCAAATTTAAAAAAACCCAGAGTAAAAAGGAGACGCGACACGAAAATAATGCAGAGAGCCAGTCGAGGTCAAATGAACGGAAGCGTAAAATCTGCCATTATGACGGCACCAAGGCCCACAGAAATGCAATGTTTTCAACACTGAACCATCGACATCATGGTTGTATTTTATTCACATTGTGTACATGCAGACAATGTAATGTTAAAATAGCAGATCTACAAGTTCATAGCGCGGCACCGAGTGCGAAATACATATTACATATTTTTGGGGGTCCATGACATGAAAATACATAGAAACATGAGTTTTTCAGAAAACTGTCAGGATTTAGAAGACATTTGTAGAATGTCCCAGGGCCAAAATGGGCCATTGCACTCCACTATATATACAGCCAACTTTATACTTGTGTGGTGCTGTTATCTCTATGCAAAAAAAAAAACCTCCAGGTGTTATAATGATGCTTTGTGAATATTCCTGAAACTCCCAAGATGGCCTCATGCAACAGACATGTGAGCAGTAATGTACCTACTAGTACTACCCACCTTTCATGCTGTATTGGGGATTTTTATGTTTAGATTTATGTATAGACGTATAGACAAAGAATGTATTGATTTTGGCCTTAACATGGATCACACGCAGTGATGCAAGGTATTCCTCATGCTTCTGTAAACCCTGGAGGACATGTTTCTATGTTTTATATACTAGAGCGGTGCCCGTTGGTCAAAAAATAAATCTTAAAAATACATTTCTGAAAAACCTATTCTATATCAGTGCCAGTGGTGCTCAATATTTCATATCAAGGACCCCGAACATATATGTATTTGACCGCCGACCCCCATCTAATGTGTTGTTCCTAGAAGCAAAGATTTGACCTTAAATGTTCGCTCTGAAAGAATATATATTCCAAATTTGCGCCACATTTTCATGATTTTTCAAAAATAGCAGACTTACAAGCTCGTAGATCTGCTATTTATCAATAACAAAAGTACAACATATAATGCTTAAACACCAAAAGGAGTTCCCGCTCCAAAATGGGTTAATAAAACGATGCAAGCTGGAAAAGCATGCCCCACCCAGTTATGTACCTTTTATGACCATATATGGAGTTATTTGTCACAATTGTCAGGCATGCCCAAATATGGAATCTATGCAGTTAGGATGGGAAACAAATTCCATGTATTTACGAATATTATACAGTGACAAAATAACATGCAACAAGTAAACCTAGTTGTTCTTCTCGCCGTTGCTTGGTTGGTATGCATGAGTAAACAACCGCTTTCTCTGTGTTTTGAGCTTGTAGAGCTTTTGCTACGACGAGTAATGTGGCCCTCTGGATGGAGTGTGGAAACACGTTAGCCTCTCTCCATCATCAAAGTGATGCCCATCCCTGATCCAAATCACCAGCAGCCCAAAGGCTGTTCTCAAATGGCTGCATAGCACAGTTGTTGTTCTATACCTACCTTCCTTCGCCTTCATTTCTGCCCTTTTCATTTAAAAAGCTTTGAATATTGGACCGGCACCAGAGAGACCACCCACAGTGAACCCGGTACCAGAGAGACCACCCACAGTGAACCCGGCACAAGTCCATTTTCTTTCACAAACGTTTCATGTGGAGATGATATTTGCTGTTCTCGAGGAAAAACCCGACCCCCATCTTTTTTTTCTTTGGTGTGCTTCCAAAATGCACTATTAAAGGTGTCCGTGTGTGTGTGTGTGTGTGTGTGTGTGTGTGTGTGTGTGTGTGTGTGTGCGTGCGCGCGCATGTGTGTGCACGCATGCGTGTGTGCGTGCGTGTGCTTGCGTGCGTGTGCCTATCGCATGCACTAGAGGCCTAGAGCAATCAACTCAGCCCCGTGGCATGGTGGACATGCTGTTTTCCTCTCTCTGTCACACTGGGCACAGATGTTTCTGCAGGCCTGTATGCATTATTGCTGCCGGCCTGGCAGGCCCATGGGTGGTTTATAGATCAGTGAGGAAGCTGCAGGGCAGAGGGAGGGAGGGAGGGAGGGAGGTCCTGGCTGGCATCATCATCCTCCTCTCAGCCTCGTCTCTGCAGCCCCTCGGGCACTTCTGGAACAACTGTCCACTCCACATGAACCACGGCTGCCATGAAGTCCGGCCGTATATACAGTATATTATATACCCATGGATTAAAGTTCTCAGTCTTCACCACTTGTTTCCACCAGTATTAGCAAAGTACTGTACAGTATGTCTTCTATATGGAAGCATCTTTTGTGCCGAAGTGCGACGTGTTGTGTAGCTTGTAGATCGTCCATCTTCAGTTGTTAGTTCTTTTAAGTTTTACTGTAAGTGTATTTGACCTAGTCAAACTAGAAATCATGTTCAGAAGTGTGGCATTATGTATGTGGCTGTGGCATACTAATAGAGAGATGTATTGATTCAAAGTACAGATACCGATTCCGATCCATAACTTGCGTATCGGTCGATATACAGAGTACCGATCCGATACCAGTCAGTGTGTAATCTATTCTACAGTAGGACAGTGGCTCTCAAAGCGGTCTCCAGAGGGACTCTGCGTTCCTTGACGTGGTTCCAAATGGACCCTTTCATTCCCTTTGTACACTGCTTTGTTTAACAGTGTGTGTGTGTGTGTGTGTGTCTGCTTTGCGTTGTGAGCTTGTAGATCGGCTATTTTCAGCGTGCAACCAAGCGTAAAATGACTTGTCTTTTTATTTATACTGGATCTCTTTGTCCACTATAGTCCCTTCCTAACATTTTAGTCTTGTTTGTATTTGTTGACAAAATCGTCAGTAGTATATTTAGTCTCAGTTATAGTCATCATAGCTTATCGTTTTCATTTAGTTTCCATATCGTTTTCGTCAGTGAAAAAAAGGTAGTCGACGAACATTTTTACGTCTTAATAGTTTTTAGTCGACGAAATGAACACTGGATCGTCCTATCCAGTGGGATCCTGCATGGGGAACTCTGCGTTCTATAATGGGCATGACGGCATGTGTGTAATGTATGTAATTGCCTGGCGGGTGGGAGTGGCGGATGATTAAAACCCTGCTCATCTACATTAACAACGGTTACGGGTCAACAGGCAGGTTAGTTACGCTGTGATTATAATTACACAGCAGGCTGCGTTTCAGGAATAGCAACACATGTTTATCGTTACACACCCTCTTAAACCATTCTGACCTGAGATCAGATTCTAAAAATGTCTTCTACATCCTGACAGTTTTCATTCTGACCTGAGATCAGATTCTAAACAGTTTTCATTCTGACCTGAGATCAGATTCTAAACAGTTTTCATTCTGACCTGAGATCAGATTCTAAAAAAATGTCTTGTAGTCAGTCGCTCTTCGATTTTTCAAAAATAGCAGACCCTACAAGCTCGTAGCGCGCCACTCGGTGGCGCGCTATGAGCTTGTAGATCTGCTATTTTTCAATAGCTAAAGCATAGCATGATGCTAACACCAGAATGGGTTCCCGTTCAGAATGGGTTAACCACATAAACCCTCGTCGTTTATACTGGAGTCCCCCAGGAGTCCATACTAGGCCCCCCTTCCTTTTCTATTCCCTCGTTACCAACACTCTTTGTCTGCTCCGGATAGTTAGTTAGTTCGTTACTTTATTGACACAAATGTGTAAAACATTGGGTAGACTTAGACAGTATAGCTTGTTACGTAGACGGCACTATAATTGCATTTTATGTAGTCATAGCACTTTATAGTACACATGTATATTCTATAATATATAATATAGTATGTATAGTTGACATAGATATTCCACCGTTACGTTCTTAGTTTATACATGATTCATGATAACTACTTTTTATATTATGTGATGTATATGCCATGCTTTTGTTTTTGCTTAATGTAAGTCGCTCTGGATCAAGAGCGTCTGCTAAATGCCTAGATTGTAAATTGGGTCCAAACAATAATAAAAAAAAAACATGAATCAAAAACTTAAAAAAGGTACAATACATTAAAAATATACAAAATACACCACACAGAATCCCTTTGCAACAGGAGCTTTCTATTGCTCCACAAGTGACAGGCATGCAGGCATGTAGCACATACACGACGTCTCTCTGTTAGTGCCCACAAAGAGGGAGCTCAAATCAATACCCTCTTCGTGTCCATGTTTCACTCTGATATCTTGTGTGAGGTTATAGAGGACAGACCATTAAGTGCTGTTGGTTTTGTAGCTGTTCCCATTTCCACACGCAGTCTATGTGAGCGGACAGCCCAAAACCGTGTAAAGGTTATCCTCCAAATAGTCCTCAATGTTTAACCCATTTAGGCCTGACGTCTTTTTAAAATGCCTTTTTTTTTCCTGAAAGAAAAACCTCATGTTTCTATATCAGTGGTTCTCAATATTTCATGTCAAGGACCCCAGCAATTATATGCAATATGCCGCCGACCCTCATCTGAAAATATGTTGTTCCAGGGGGACCTTTCCAGAAGCAAAGATTAGAGTTAAAAACTGAAACTCTGAAAGAATATTCAAAGATTTGAGGCACATTTTCACGATTTTAAAAAAATACAAGCTCTTAGCGCGCCACTCGGTGGCTTCGTTATGAGCTTGTAGATCTGCTATTTTTCAATAGCTAAAGTATAACATAATGCTTAAACACCAAAAGGGGTTCCTGTACAAAATGGGTTAAGGTGTACTGCTGGTGCTGGTATAGAGTGGGTTTGAACAGATAGATCTGGGTTGATGGCTTGGCACACCGTGACCCCTTTTCCACCGCTTGGTTCCCAAATGGGAACTGGTTTTCACTTATTTTTGGTTCTTTATAGTCATTTCATGAGCCAGAAAGCTCCAACATCGGAACGTTAATTATGAATCGAGTGGAGCAAAAACCACACCTGATATTAGATTGTTATCACCATGAAACTTCCCCCAGTTAATTACTTATACACGAAGACAATGATTTATTCTATCACAAATCTTACATTTTTAAATATGCAAATGAGGCATTCTATAGGGAAAAAAAGCTACTATATAGGGTTATATTATTTTATTTATATTGATCCTATAAACAATTTAATTTCCCATTGTTTGGAACCAACTGGTGTTCATGTGGTTAATCACAGTGGAAGAAAGAACAAGACAGTTAATGTCTAGACTATACCGAAGTCCTGACGTCACTCGCTCGCTCATCTCCTGCATGGTTTGCGGAAGTAATTTCTTCTATGGAGAATAACGTCGGGTCATCTTAGGGGGGCGGGCAAACACAGTGTAGTTAGAGTGAAGAGAAGCTGTGGTTAATGCTACAATTAGCGCGCAATAAAGGAGTTAATAGTAAAAAATGTGTGTGTCTGTCTGTCTCCAGGTTCCCGAGGAGGGGGGTCGACGCAGCATGCCGCCATTGGTCAGTCCGGCGGGACGTTACCTCACTTCCTGCTGGAGCCCAGCGACGCCTACATCGTTAAGAGCCAGCCAATCAGCCTGCGCTGCCAGGCCCGGCCCGCCCTCCAGATCTTCTTCAAGTGCAACGGAGAATGGGTCCACCAGAAGCACCACAGCACCCACGAGTACGCCGACACCACCACAGGTACGTGTGTGTGTGTGTGTGGGAATCAACCTTTTTCATATCTTTTTCATTTCGTCCACAATTCCATCCTGTATTGATACGGTATATACAGTACCACAGGCAAAATATATATTGATCAAAATATCATTTTTTATGTATTATGTAATTGTGTAGACTTCTTGTAAATTAAGTAATGCAGATTTGTAACAATAATCTAACTTTAGAATTTACAAGATTTGTTTTTTTTGTGGCGTTCGCCTTTTATTTTATATTTTTTATGGAGGGACAGACAGTAGGCTGACAGGAAATGGGGGGGGGGGGGGGGGTGACATGCAGTAAAGGCCGTCGGGATCGGGAGTCGAACCCGCGGCACACTGCCAGACTTGGACTATACCGGCCAAGGTGCCTGGACCGCTGAGCCACGGCCCAGGCCTAATGCAGATTTTTAACAATAATCTAACTCTGTTGTTATTTTTACACTCTCTCAAGAGTTAAAGATCTATAAGCGTCCATTTGGTTACCGACTCTCTCCATCATTTACCGTGGAAACCATGCTGGGTCTCCCTCAGGGACCACTGGTGGTCCCCGGACCACTGGTTGAAAACCACTGTTTTAAATTTGACACCCAAATGTCACCTCAGCTTTTTCCTGTCCGTTCTACTGGAGATCGAAAGAGATTGAGGTCACGGGTTTGACGTTTAAAAGCGGACGCCTAATGAAGACGTGTTCCCGTGGAGTCACGTTAATTATGCAGATGATGATTGAGGCCGTGTGTCGGGTTAGGAGGCATAGGGTTAGGAGTTAGGAGTCAGGAGTCAGGAGTCAGGAATTAGGGTTAATGTAGCCTGGAAGGCAAACCATTTCGGGGTTATGATCCGTTCGGGAGTGGATGATATCTTACATCATGTTGTAGTCACTGGTTTGTAGTCATCAGGATGATATCTTATGACATGTTGTAGTCACTGGTTTGTAGTCATCAGGATGATATCTTATGACATGTTGTAGTCACTGGTTTGTAGTCATCAGGATGATATCTTACGACATGTTGTAGTCACTGGTTTGTAGTCATCAGGATGATATCTTATGACATGTTGTAGTCACTGGTTTGTAGTCATCAGGATGATATCTTATGACATGTTGTAGTCACTGGTTTGTAGTCATCAGGATGATATCTTACGACATGTTGTAGTCACTGGTTTGTTTTGTAGTCATCAGGATGATATCTTACGACATGTTGTAGTCACTGGTTTGTTTTGTAGTCATCAGGATGATATCTTACGTCATGTTGTAGTGGTTTGTAGTCATCAGGATGATATCTTACGACATGTTGTAGTCACTGGTTTGTTTTGTAGTCATCAGGATGATATCTTACGACATGTTGTAGTCACTGGTTCGTTTTGTAGTCATCAGGCCGGAACCCTCAAACCTGGAATCAGAATGACCCCAAATAATTCCCTGTATCCGAATTTTAAGGCCTACCCAATAATAGCCTTGATGTGGCGTATGAATTTTCTTTTTACATTTTTTATCACACGATTTTGCAACCCATGTTTTCACCCATGCAGTGTCAATTATCTAATGTAATCCTGGGCGCTACACTTGCTTTCCTCCGAGCTGGAAAGTCTGGTGACGTGAGGTGGGTTTAAATGTTAGGAGATGTTTTTTGGAAACTGGATAATTTACTGTTTTGGATTTACACTTTATTAAAGGTATGACAACGTATAGCCTTTTCCAGGCATAAATGGGTTAAAGATTAAAATATAGATCCATAGCTGTTGCCTTGGATTTATTTTCTGCAGTCCACAGTACACCACATGGGAGTTAAGCAGAACTTTTTTGAAAACGCTTTTTGGTAGTGGTGCTCGATATAATCCGTATAGCATATGGAAATCAGCTATATCGACCATAACTCTGTAGATTTATTTATTTATTTATTTCCCCCAGATGGTCTAAAAATGAGTTAATACTTTGACCAATTTGTTACCAATCTTGTACACCATTGCTCACGAAAGCAACACCCTTGACCCAATTATAGCCACTGCATCTAGCTTTTAATTAAAGTTCCCCCGGGAATCGTTTTGGGATATTTTGTCCGATATGGGTCTTTTTCTCAAGTCTCGAGTCAGTGTGGCTGCCACACCTCCCGGCTCATGGCTCTTCACAGACGGCTCAGAGACAGCAGCCACTCCGCTGAACGTGTCAGTGCTGCTGCAGTGGTGTGTGAACTGTGAACTGTGCGGTCACTGCATGTTGCTGCTGAGTGCTGACAGCCGGCTCACAGCTTCTTCCTCTGAATTACTTTATCTTTGCCTTGAGAAAGACCGTAGGGCGCAGGCTATATCCAGTTAGCGTTTTGCTAAAAACAAACCAGCACGCACGAGCTACTGTTTGCTACAAAGCGACAGGAAGGACGAGGTTTACAGACATACCAAGTAGCCAATCTGCTGATTATAGGCTACCCGGTCAGCGATCACCAGGGGGCAGCGACAACACACACACACACACACACACACACACACACACACACACACACACACACACACACACACACAATAGCCTTCTATATAATGCTGCGCACATATATCACTAAAACATCTCAGATGACTAAAATGTGACTAAAACTAAATTAAGTTTTATTCCAAAGAGACCAAAACTAGAATAAAAAAATTGCTGTCAAAATGGACACTGCATGATGTCAAACCCCTCAACTGCTCCCCCTGCAGTCCACTCATCAGAATGCAGCAAATAAAGTCAGGCCCTGTAGTAAACAGTCTGTCTCTGTTCGCCCCCCACGGCAGATCAATTTCGAATGCTATGCTTCGTCCAACATTAATTTAAGTGATGATTATCTCTTGATTTAATCATGGCAATCAGAAGGCCAAGCACAACGAAGGTCGTACAGGGACTTTAACCCATTCTGGGCGGGAACCCGTTTAGGTGTTAGCGTTATGTTATACTTTGGCTGTTGAAAAATAGCAGATCTACAAGTGCTGCGCTACAAGCTTGTAGATCTGCTATTTTTGAAAATTTGTGAAAATGTTGTGCAAATCTGTGAATATATATTCTTTCAGAGCGAACGTTTTTTAACTCAAATCTTTGCATCTGGGTGGGGGGTCCCTGGAATAACATATTTTCAGATGGGGGTCGGCGGCCTATTACATATAATTTTGGGGGTCCTTGACATGAAAATGTTTGAGAACGACAAGAGAAACATGAGGTTTTTCAAGAAAACTGTCATGATTCAAAGACATTTGTAGAATGGTTCCCAGGTCAAAATGGGCTAAGCGCTCGCTGTCTGCTGCTGTGATATGGTGCTGTGATGCTTGGTGACGTCACTCTGGTCATTATCTCTCCCACACCGCCGTATTCTGCCCTGTAAACTTTACAAGCTGCACTCAGGATTTCACTCCCCGGCTCCGCTCCCATCTGGATCCGCATCACACTTTATGTCTCTCTCTCTCTCTCTCTCTCTCTCTCTACACCATCACACTTTATATTTCTCTCTCTCTCTCTCTCTCTCTCTCTCTCTCTCTCTCTCTCTCTCTCTACACGTCACACTTTATATGTCTCTCTCTCTCTCTCTCTCTCTCTCTCTCTCTCTCTCTCTCTCTCTCTCTCTACACCATCACACTTTATATGTCTCTCTCTCTCTCTCTCACTCTCTCTCTCTCTACACACATCACACTTTATATGTCTCTCTCTCTCTCTCTCTCTCTCTACACCATCACACTTTATATGTCTCTCTCTCTCTCTACACTACTGGGAGAGAGGGGGGGGGGGGTAGAGCGAACAGCACTCCAGAGACCAGAGAGAGAGAGAGAGAGAGAGTGAGAGAGAGAGAGAGAGAGAAAGAGAGAGAGAGAGAGAGTGAGAGAGAGAGAGAGAGAGAGAGAGTTAATGGTATAGTGGCAAATGAGACAAAGAGAGAGAAAAGTAAGGAAGGAGTATGTTCTGGTCGATGCATGGCTTGTACAGCTTATCTCAGATGACCATGACTGTGAACTACATGGATAAAATAATATGGCTGCTATGAAATCACTGAAGCACTGAGAAAACTTTCTTTGTCCTTTTTTTCCAAACTTTGACAGAAAAAGACTCGCTCACCGTATATAGAAACTAGAAGTAAAAACTCCTTAGACTGAGACTTTCTTTTATCATGCTCATAAAGTGCTCTGTGCTCAAAGTGCAATTAAAAAACAAACGTTTCGGTCCTGAGACCTTCGTCAGTGCTATATAGCACTGACGATTAATTAAAACCCATTCTGGACGGGAACCCGTTGTGGTGTTTTACCTAAGCATTATTTAGCTGTTAAAAAATAGCAGATCTACAATCTCATAGCACGCCACCGAGTGGCGCGCTACGAGCTTGTAGGTCTGCTATTTTTTTTTATCGTGAAAATGTGGCACAAATCTTTGAATATATATTCTTTCAGAAGACTTTTTAATTATTTCGACGTCAGGCCTAAATGGTTTTAACTGTTAAACATACACAGTATACCGCCACTTTAAAAGCTTAATTTTGTCTCCCCGACAGCTCTGGTTGGCAGATATCGATACACTTTTAGAACGACATGTTTGTGCCAGCATGGATGATTACATTTATTTCTTGATCGCCTCTTGTCTTGATTGTTTAATACATTCTGGGCGGGAACCCCTTTTGGTGTTGGCATCATGTTATGCTTTAGCTATTGAAAAATAGCAGATCTACAAGCTCCATAGCGCGCCACCGAGTGGCGCGCTACGAGCTTGTAGGTTTGCTATTTTTGAAAAATCAAAGAACGACTGACATAGAAACATAGCTTTTTCAGAAAACTGTCAGGATGTAGAAGACATTTTTAGAATCTGATCTCATGTCAGAATGGGTTATACATGACCTCTTGGGCCTCTATATATGCTCCATAACAGGCTTGATACAGTATGTATCGGGTATCAGTTTTCTATATTCACATTCTGCATCCTCCCTGTACCGTACGGAAGCAGTACTCACTGTACTGTATGACTGTAGGCCGCACTGTAGATCTTAAGAAGAGAATGTATCAACTCAAGTCTCCACAGACCCTGAATAAGATATGAAACAATGTGTTATTTTTAACCCATTCTGAACGGGAACCCATTTTGGTGTTAGCATCATGTTATGCTTTAGCTATTGAAAAATAGCAGATCTACAAGCTCATAGCGCGCCACCGAGTGGCGCGCTACGAGCTTGCAGGTCTGCTATTTTTTTGAAAAATCGAAGAACGACTGACATTTTTAGAATCTGATCTCAGGTCAGAATGGGTTAATCAGACCAGTGTGTGTCCAGTGGAAACCTCGTATGAATCTGATCTCAGGTCAGAATGGGTTAATGCAGTATAAATGCAGCCTTTCCTGAAAGTGTCTCTGCTGGATCTGTACCAAAGCACACATAAGGGAGTGCTGCTATTATTATAATAAATATGAGCAAACACAACCGAGTCCATCCGGGCAGTGCAGTTCTCTGTGTTAGCCCAGCCACAGACCACGATAACGGCTCTCATACACCCAGTGTTCTGCTGACTGTAGGACTGTGAGCTCTCATACGTCCCTGAAGTAGAGACTGAGTGATGAATTATTGTTCTGCTGACTGTAGGACTGAGCTCTCATAAGTCCCTGAAGTACAGACGAGGTGATACATTATTGTTCTACTGACTGTAGGACTGATCTCTCATAACTCCCTGAAGTAGAGACTGAGTGATGAATTATTGTTCTGCTGACTGTAGGACTGAGCTCTCATAAGTCCCTGAAGTACAGACGAGGTGATACATTATTGTTCTACTGACTGTAGGACTGATCTCTCATAACTCCCTGAAGTACAGACGAAGTGATAAATGATGGTTCTACTGACTGTAGGACTGAGGCTAGCTCTCATAAGTCCCTGAAGTAGAGACTGAGTGATGAATGATTAGTTCTACTGACTGTAGGACTGTGAGCTCTCATAAGTCCCTGAAGTACAGACGAAGTGATAAATGATTGTTCTACTGACTGTATAGGACTGATCTCTCATAACTCCCTGAAGTACAGACAAAGTGATAAATTATTGTTCTGACTGTAGGACTGATCTCTCATAACTCCCTGAAGTACAGACAAAGTGATAAATTATTGTTCTACTGACTGTAGGACTGTGATCTCTCATAACTCCCTGAAGTAGAGACTGAGTGATGAATGATTGTTCTGCTGACTGTAGGACTGTGAGCTCTCATAAGTCCCTGAAGTACAGACGAAGTGATAAATGATTGTTCTACTGACTGTAGGACTGTGATCTCTCATAACTCCCTGAAGTAGAGACTGAGTGATGAATGATTGTTCTGCTGACTGTAGGACTGTGAGCTCTCATAAGTCCCTGAAGTACAGACGAAGTGATAAATGATTGTTCTACTGACTGTAGGACTGTGATCTCTCATAACTCCCTGAAGTACAGACAAAGTGATGAATGATTGTTCTACTGACTGTAGGACTGTGATCTCTCATAACTCCCTGAAGTAGAGACGAAGTGATAAATGATTGTTCTACTGACTGTAGGACTGTGAGCTCTCATAAGTCCCTGAAGTACAGACTGAGTGATAAATTATTGTTCTGCTGACTGTATAGGACTGAGCTCTCATAAGTCCCTGAAGTAGAGACTGAGTGATGAATTATTGTTCTACTGACAGTAGTTCTGAGCTCTCATAAGTCCCTGAAGTACAGACGAAGTGATAAATTATTGTTCTACTGACTGTATAGGACTGAGCTCTCATAAGTCCCTGAAGTAGAGACTGAGTGATGAATTATTGTTCTACTGACTGTAGGACTGAGCTCTCATAAGTCCCTGAAGTACAGACGAAGTGATAAATTATTGTTCTACTGACTGTAGGACTGAGCTCTCATAAGTCCCTGAAGTGCAGACGAAGTGATAAATGATTGTTTTACTGACTGTATAGGACTGATCTCTCATAAGTCCCTGAAGTACAGACGAAGTGATAAATTATTCTACTGACTGTAGTTCTGAGCTCTCATAAGTCCCTGAAGTAGAGACGAAGTGATAAATGATTGTTCTACTGACTGTAGGACTGTGATCTCTCATAACTCCCTGAAGTACAGACGAAGTGATAAATTATTGTTCTACTGACTGTAGGACTGAGCTCTCATAAGTCCCTGAAGTACAGACGAAGTGATAAATTATCGTTTTACTGCACGTGGTGGCAAGTTGGCAGTGTTCTCTATTCTCCAACAACAAAAAACCATGTTTTTTTTGTACCGTCTCCAATTTCTCAGTCAATGATTTATTTTTTTCCTCACTTGCGCATCTGCCTAATTTGTTTCTTCTTCTTTTATTTTTTATTTATTTGTATTAACTTTTTTAATTCGTTTGTAAGTCACCGTAGAAATTGGTGTGGTGCACGATTATGAAATTATGACCGATCTCCGGTTATTTGCAGGGTCATATCTGACCCTATCTATTATAGAAATATACAAAACAAAAGTGACAGAGCACATCAATATCTGTGAACGATCCGATCCGATACCAAAATGGCATCTTTATGGCCGATTACGATATGCTAGTGATTATATTGTGCCATAATTACTTTCTAATAGTTTGATACCATTTTTTGTTGTCTTAGTATTTAAGACTAGTCTAGTAAAACTAGACTAAAATGTCAGGAAGGGACTAGTAGACAAGAGATCAAGAGAAAATAGCCGATCTACAAGCTCACAACGCGTCTCGCTGCGACACGTTGTGAGCTTGTAGATCGCAAGTATAAAATCTGCCATTACGACGGCATCAAGGCCCGCCAAAACACATTTTATAGTTGACTAAATCAACCCGTAGATTTAGTCTACTACAACCGCCTGACATTTAGTCGACTAAAATTAGACTAACACTAAGACATTCCAGGTGACTAAAACTCAATTAAAACTATTCAAAAGGCTAATGATTAAAACTAAAATCAAAATGTTACTGTCAAAAACAACGTTTGCAACTGGAGAGAACTGGCGAAGGACGAGTGTTTGAGGACACAGAGCGTTGTTGCCACCGTGGAGAACGCTCTCTCATCACTTGGATGAAAAACCCTCTCGACTTCACTGAGTAATGAAACGGCATTAATCCATTCTGCGCGGTGTGTGTTAGCATCATGTTGTGCTTTAGCTATTGAAAAATAGCAGACCTACAAGCTCGTAGCGCGCCACCGAGTGGCGCGCTACGAGCTTGTAGGTCTGCCATTTTTGAAAAATCGAAGAACGACTGACATAGAAACATAGGCTTTTTCAGAAAACTGTCAGGATGTAGAATAATAATTATAATAATATACTTTATTTGTATAGCACTTTTCATACATGAATGCAGCTCAAAGTGCTTCACAGGGCAAAAATAGAATACAATAAAACACAAGTAGTTAAAATGATAAAACGAAGACATTTTTAGAATCTGATCTCAGGTCAGAATGGAAAACTGTCAGGATGTAGAAGACATTTTTATAGAATCTGATCTCAGGTCAGAATGGAAAACTGTCAGGATGTAGAAGACATTTTTTAGAATCTGATCTCAGGTCAGAATGGAAAACTGTCGGGATGTAGAAGACATTTTTATAGAATCTGATCTCAGGTCAGAATGGAAAACTGTCAGGATGTAGAAGACATTTCTAGAATCTGATCTCAGGTCAGAATGGGTTAAAAGTCATTCCATGGAGATCGTCTTGTTGTTGTTCTGTTCTTTCAGTGACTAACGGTCGTTGACGAGAACACCAGACACAGAGCAGACACACACAACAAACCAACCAACCAATGAACACGCTGTCCTCTGCTAACCCTCTGTGGGTGATCAGTCTATACTTAACCCATTCTGACCTGAGATCAGATTCATACAAGGTTTCCACTGGACACACACTGGTCTGATTAACCCATTCTGACCTGAGATCAGATTCTAAAAATGTCAGTCGTTCTTCGATTTTTCAAAAATAGACCTACAAGCTCGTAGCGCGCCACTCGGTGGCGCGCTACGAGCTTGTAGATCTGCTATTTTTCAATAGCTAAAGCATAACATGATGCCAACACCAAAATGGGTTCCCGTTCAGAATGGCTTAAGATGTCGTTTTGGTCCACAAAGAGTCTCCTCCTGGAAAGGCCACAGAGCAGTGCCTGGTTTTCTACCCTTTTTCATATACCAATAGGCCCATTCGTTATTCTGCATTTTAGCCACCGACCACCATTCGATGAGATTTAGCCTCTCCGAAACTAAATTATTATTTGTTTTTGTTATCGTGGGATAAGATTTCCCGTGCTGTATTGATGTTGGTACCATTAGGAGAGAGAACAGGCAGACATTCACAGAAATAACAATTATTTAGTTGTGTAGACTCAAGTGCAGAAATTAAGTGCAGATGGTTAACAATAATTTATCTCTTGAGAGCGTGAAATGAAACCAATTAGACCAGGAGCGGTCAATTTTACACGAGTTAAAAATGGGTCCATTTGGTGACCAACTCTCCGTCATTTACTGTAGCTTGGGGACCACCTGGAACCTCCTCAAGGACCACTGCAGGGCGGTCCCCGGACCACTGGGCGAAATGATGAAGATAGAGAGAGAGATATACAGTATATAGATGGATGGATGGATGGATGTATGATAGAAGGAGGTGGGGTGGACAGATTGACGGAGGACACAGTGGAAGGAGAGGAGGGGAGAGGATAGAGGGGATAAAGATAAAGAAAACTTTATTGCCCATTAAATTGACATAAAATGGAAAGATGCAACAATAAAACATTACAAAAAATACACAGGTGCATTAAAATACTATATAAAATGCATTCACATTAACACAGCAACAGTGATCATGAACAGGATGACACGCACGTCACACGTGCGAGCACACGCACGCACTATACGCGCGCACACACAGGAAGGTTGGGACATAGGAGATGATGATAGCTGTGCCTGGAGACTTCCACTGATAAGACCGATACCCAGAGAATAGATGGGGAGATACGAGGGAGAGGAAGGAGTGCACGGTGAGGACAGAGGAAGGACACCTCTGGAGGACAGTGGTGGAAAGTAACCATATCAGACATGCGCTCCTGTAGGCCTTACTGTACTGTACTGTACACCAAAGTACAGTTCTGAGGTTTATTGTTTTCTGCAGAATTTTCAATTAGTTCTACCCCGCTACACCTCAGAGGCAAATGTTGTAGCTACTCCACCGCAATTTAATTTATATGAAAAACTTCATGGTCACGGGTTACTTTGTAGTTATGATTAATATTAGTACAGAACACAATAAATAACCAATTCAACCCTATATATATATATATATATATATATATATATATATATATACCTCCAATCCAACCCTTGGATTGGGGGTAAGTCCCTTTGCGACATACTAGCGTTATGTCCAGGAGGGTGTACTTGTACATCAAGCTGCCTCACGCTACAGAAACAGGACATAGGCTCCTGCCCCCTATGGGCCTCATGGCTCGGCAAGGCTACTTAATAAATATATATATAGGATGGGGGGGGGGGAGGGGAGGGGAGAGAGAGGCGAGGCGAGGCAGGAAAAAGGATCCACACAGAGGAACTGCTAGAGACATTCAGTATAGGATATCCATCCCTGCAGCGTTTTAGATGAAGAGATAGTGTCGGAGGGGAGGGGAGGGGAGGGGGAGGGGGAGGGGAGGGGAGGGGAGGGGAGGGGAGGGGAGGGGAGGGGAGGGGAGGGGAGCACGGACAAAAATCATTAATATGGTGAAACCATGAAATGATTGTTTTTTTCCCCCAGTCCTCCAGTTCTAGGAAACACAGAGTTATCCTGTCGAGGTGTCCTTGGGCAAGACACTGAACCCCTGATTGCTCCTGATGTGCTGCTGGTTGGTGCCTTGCATGCATGGTTCACATGATGACGCTCGTATACTTCACGAGCGTCATGGCTTAACTACCGCCTGTTTTACGCCATCGCTACATTTACATTCAGATTTCAAATATAGAAGTACTCGCCACATGTGCCACGGGTGTTAGAAATCTGCTGGTATGCATTGCCGCATCCCACGTTGTTTGATAAAAGGCATTGTTATCCGAGCTGTTGTTTTTTTTTGCCATATTGGCTTTCAACTACGTGTCCCTATCGGTCGGGAGGAGTGTGGCACTGGGTGTGTCCGATATAGGCACGCTGACCGCCCTGCCAATACAGAC